>NC_090389.1:50624511-50937024 GCF_036365525.1 Heterodontus francisci
CTGTGGGAAAGGATTTCACCAAAAAGGTACTTCTCAAAGTAGCATCTACTTTAATTTGAATTAGTCTTCACACGAGTAGGTATCCATTTGGCTCCGTGCATCCATCATATTTAACCCTTAGGTCTTGCTGGTGCTTACTATGAATGCGTGTCATTTTCACTGAATACGGTTAATATATTTCTAAACTAATACAACATTCATGATTCCGTTTTGACTACTTTTTACTGTAATTTACTTTAATAATTTAACATTTAT
Source organism: Heterodontus francisci (assembly GCF_036365525.1). Taxonomy (NCBI): domain Eukaryota; kingdom Metazoa; phylum Chordata; class Chondrichthyes; order Heterodontiformes; family Heterodontidae; genus Heterodontus; species Heterodontus francisci. Next base: position 50,624,767 of record NC_090389.1, read on the forward strand.
TAATTTAACCTGACAAGTTCCAATGGTGAACATTGTCGCATTATACAGTAATGGAGAACTATAAAATAAATAGGACTATAGAACTCAGCTCTATAAAAATTGTCAGCGGATTGCAGACACGTTCACGTTATAAAAGCCTAGTATTCCATATTTAAAAACCAAAATCATCGGAAGTAATGGTGCCATTAAGAAACGTTTTTCTGCAACATGTCTGAGGTATAGCTGCCAGACTGAATTTAAGGTATTTCAAATCAGTCGTGTCATTTTGAACTAACCCTCTTCTAATATGGCTCCTTAATTTGGATTGTGGGTCAGAAGCTTGACCTCTATCTAATTCCTAATCTGACAGTTTTATGCAATCCTTACTTGATTGAGACAAAGTTTGACAACTTCTTGACTCACATACGCGCACACTAACACAAGACTGCTTAATGAAGCTTTACTTCTTATCATAGAAATTCCCTCATCTGAAATGAACTTAATTGTGAACTCCTGACCCTAGTGGGGGAAAACTTTCACTAACTTCGATTTTCTTTTTCTTTTCTGCTAGGAAACTACAAGAATCACAAACTGACTCATAGCGGAGAAAAACAGTTTAAATGTAATATTTGCAACAAAGCATTCCACCAGGTCTATAATTTAACGTTTCATATGCATACTCACAACGACAAAAAGCCCTTCACTTGCGGCACTTGTGGGAAAGGATTTTGCAGGAACTTTGACTTGAAGAAGCATATAAGAAAACTACACGATGGTAACTCCGCCACAGCCCCGGCGAACGAACGTTCAAGGGTGGGGCAAAGTTAGTTTTACAGACTTCGATTTGGGATTTTTGGCGGACAATCATTTCTGTACATGGCATTTTGAAGTATGTTCTATTTGAGATTTTTCGATGCACTGCAATGCTCTTTACTTCACACACAGTTATGCAACAGTAGACAATTCATAACTTTTCACACTTGAATTTGTATGTTTAAACGGATTGAATTTTGTTTGCAGAAAAATATTGAGAAGCGACAGCATGTCTTGGCCCTGCAATATTCCAAAAGTGTTGTGAATGGATCGTAATGTAAATATTCATGTTACTTAAATGTCTTATATCATATTTTTTCTGTATTGTAGTATTTTATATCTGAAACTTACCGTGAATTGGTAAATCTGAAAATTTAAAGTATTTGTTAGGACGTTGCTTCGTTTGCATTTCTGTAAATTTAAATCCTGTTGTAAAAATTGAACGTGTCTACCTGCAAAATAAAAATAAAGTTTCCAATTATGCGCTTATCTGAATCGCACAAATTCGCAAATAAATAGAACGGGGCGATAGCTGCTCTGTTTATTCAAAAGGAAAGCCTATTACTTTGGGCAAAGGTATAGACTGTTACCAAGTTATATCATTTGATGAAATCTAACAATAACATATGTCTGTTGAAATGTTATGTTTATTCTGAAATGCATTTTTACACAAAGCAGTAGAGATCAGGAGACATTCGGCCTGTTTGCAATAAATGCGGCATAGAACAGTTTCAAAGAACAACTACCTATTACTCCGTTACTTTTGCTGGCAACCCAAAAGTGCCACCGAGTCGTGTTTGTGCCAGAAAAACAAAAGCTGTTAATCACGTCTCCACGCAGAGCAGATGGGCGAATTCGACGGTTTTAACGTGAAGATTGGTCAGTGGATTTCTTCCCAGTATTTGTGTTCCCTAAACATTCCACTGCCCAAATAAACGTCGCAAACCGATTGCTTCTCAACACTTAAGCTTTTAATAAAGTTCACTTGTTAAAACAGGGATATAAAAGTGTGATTTGCAAATGTTAGCCGCATTAATTGAATTTTAAGCAAACATACTTGATCTTTAAACAAAAGAAACGGGAAGCTTAACGCAATCGAAAAATATACACCTATCCGAAGAACAGCTTTAGCAATGTGTCCCAACGTATGCGTCAGAAGTCTAATTAACAAGGCAAAACAGACTTCTTAAAATTCAATTTAATCGCTCGAGATGGAAACGCTGAACCTCGACTTCGCACTTTTTATAAAGTTCTAATGTATCTGTTATCATGAAATATCTGGATGGCGCTTTCAGCAACTTCGTGACCTTTTAGGGCAAAAAGTGCATTTTGTAGTACGTTTACTGGGAGAAGACTGGTGAAGGGAGTTTAATTATTCATGCGCAATTCGGGAACAGAAGCCATTCGTAGTATTTGCTGTTATTATATTTGAAGTAAAATCAGGTGGAGAGAATTTAGATTTCATTAAAGTAGAAAAGCCTCTACTGGTTTCTCCAAGTTTCCTTGTGAACAGCCTCACGCAATGTAGTTGGAATTGGAGGCTATTAGTGCGACCAGATATTTTCTAGGCGATTGATTACGAAATTACCCAGTTTGTGTAATTGAACTTTTTACTCATGCAGATTAAGTGTCTCTTCTCGACCTGCGGCCGGCAACAAATTACTATGTTATTTTTAGAATATAGTGATGAAATGATCCCACACTTGATCCACAGAAAATGATCAAATCAAAAGCAGAAACAGTACGCTTTCAACAGTGCTAACAGTAATCAGGCAAGCTCTCTCAGGAGAAGGCATTTCCATATTAGCCAATTTGATGTAACAGTGGATAATAAAGTACTTAGGGTTTTCAAAAACTCCTTTTCCCATGTCTCGCTCCTTTTAATACGGGATAATTTATTCTCCCCACGTCGAGACGAACAATATTATTACAGTGTACCAACAAAATTCTGATTTCAGCTCAGCTGCGTGCTGCTCACTCCACGTTTCTCAATGAAATTTAAATTAACCGTTAACAGTAAACGGTGAAACTATCCAGGGACTGATTAAAAGGCCAATAATTTGAAGAGAATTGCATGTACACCTTTTTACAGTTAATTGAGTGGGTAATCTTAGCGGCTCGAAGGCTGGGTTACATAGATACCGTCATGTGCTTTTGGGGGAAATGTGTTATTTTAATTAAAAACGAAACAAAAGCGGTTTGCTAATTATATTAAAGAACCTTGTTAGACACAAAAGTCTCCACTACAGCTCGATCTATTACAGTTTGTTGCACGTTGATGATGGAAATTGCAATTATAAATTATTTACTATGTTATGCACAAGGCAAATCCTCACTGGGGCTTTCTAGGCTCCTTCGTGGTCATAACGCCTCATTGTACCTCACAACATTTTCACTGCTTCTTGCAGAAAAAAGTTACTGTCTTTCATACTTGATTCTTTCAACAACCACAGGGACTGAAATACTTGCTTCAATACACGATCAAAAAGCGAAATTCTAAATACTCATAACTAATTCTGCAAAGCGTCGTGTCCTAGTAGGAAAACTGTCGACAATTGCCACATCCTGAAACAAGCAAGTGCCTTATCTTTTCTGCACTACTGGAACATAACGGTCGTATCCACAATCAATGTATTAGCTTTCAAAGACCAAACTTAATGGGAACAACTGCGGCTTCTAAACATGCTCTAACTTTCTTTTGTACTTTCGTCATTGGTGGTGAATACACACTTAATTCTGCTTTTTATTTGAACTATTGACAATAAAGGCTCTGAAAGATGTCACCTCTCAGAGGCCTGTAATACTAATCAGAAATTGTTCTCTCCAACTCATCGTAGTTATCCCATGATATCTTAAATTCTAAGAAACTATTTCAATGCTGGACCTTTCAGGTGCAGCAGCTACCAGCCAGCTGCAAATAGATATGGTTCTCTGTTCCAGAGTACGTTTCCATGTCTTAGCCATTTGTAAGAGCGAAAGGAACGTATTTTTAAAAAAGTTACATGCATAAAATATAAATATGTTCTCACGCGTACATTTCCACGTTATATGCATATAAAGATGTCGTTCAATGGAATATTACTGTGACAGTTCACGGATGTTGCTTTCCATAGTGAGAGGAGTGCAAAACTTATGTATAAACTAAGTGACGCTACAACACTTTCAACTGACCAAGACATGCTTGAAAATTCATCGAACTGTTACTTACAAATAGTAATGTTATGCTTTGTGGTTAGTTACAATATCGTGAGTTACATTGAAGGTAACTTTCAAAAAGACATTACTGTCCCTTAGCGACATTAATAAAACTTAAAGTACGCTTCACTTGTACAGTGAAGTTTGAAAATTTAAACCGAATGACTGCTGTGTGTTTAAATTTACCTCAGCCAAGCATCATAAGATTCGTTAAACAAGTAAGCGCAAATTGGGAAACTTGTCACAGCAGGTCAGGGTGGATGGAAGGAATAAACATGCCCAGATTTATTTACAGGCCTAGCTACACCATATTCATAAATACAGCTGACTGACACCTCATGTTTTAATTAGCAATTGGGAGATACTTTTGCTTCCTGGGGAGATAAAGCCAAGAGGAAACTTGGAGAGACTACAACCTGCAAAAGACAAAAAAAAACTTACTGCATCCATCCGCATCCCAAACATGCAAACGCAACCTTAGTGTACATGCACATACACGCAATTGCTGTACATATATACCTGCTTTGTATATCCATATAGCCGTATGCAATCCCACCCACAGGTATTCATATATTTCTGTTATTCCTTTTATAAATACTCCTACCAGGTTATAATGTCAGCATTAAATATGACTTTTTGCAGATATCTACAATTTACTAATTTTCTTCTTCACAATCACCAAGAAAAGTTTGTTCTGCTAAATTCCAAGCAATTGGAGAGACATTCGATGTAAATTCCTTCAAATGTCGATTTGTTTTCTTCCAAGATTCATTTAGTACTGGGTTGCTTTGATATTATGTCGATGAGAAATGTAGCATCAATACAATAGGATTGTTTTTTTAAGTTCTCAGGAGCCAAAACTAAGTTAAGCATAGAGGAGCTAAATCATTTTTATTTTGTTTTGATATAACTCCACATTCGTTGACAATCACAAAAAATCAAACGGTTCGCAAGTGTCAACTTGAAAATACCGAAGTCAGTGTAGTAGATACTACTATCTAAAAGGGTATATATTTTTAATAATTCATTTAATCCCAGAAAGAATTCGAATGATTCCGCAAAGAAAAACAATGAAATTTGACTTAACGTTGTGAAGAATTAACTTTTGTTACAATATATCGTGTTCATTATTTTCACTGGAATATTTACAATGCATTCTTCTGAATTATTTTCTCTTAATGATTACTGATAACAGGTTGATCTGTACTTACATCCCCCGCACTCAGACAAACAGAATTAAATATGTTTGATTTTGCATTGATTTTTTATTCAGTTTATTTCTTTAAGAAAATCCGCACTTATCTTTTTGATCAGAATTCATTTATAATCTCAATTCCATTTCAAGTAAATGGGTTTCTTTTTAAATCTACTTGCAATATGAGCATAAAAAACTGTTAACGACTCTAGTCCGATTTATACATTTCTTTAATACCTGAGGACAAACCATGGACATTTTTACTGGCACTAAATATTAATTTATGATGCCAGAGTGCTCAGAGTGATCATTTTTTAATCTGCGTAATTGGCGGGTGTTTAAAATTAACAATGATAACATCTTTTCAAATCAGATGAATAATATTTGAACAGTATAAAATACAATATTTCAAAAAATATCTATTGGGATCAGATGTACCACAATGCCGCTCTTGGGTTTGCAAACTTCACTAAAAACTTATTAAATATTTCTGACGAAGGAAAAATTTAGCAACGATATCTCCTGAATGCAATAACTAACTGCACACGTTTACTTCTCTCATTCAAAATACAGAACTTGTTGAGTTGTATTGTTAGACTGTGTGTTGCCGCTGTTAACATTTCTTTTACTTTATAATTACAGAAGCGGTTGTGATACTGGTCCTTGCGGAGGTCTAACCCTCGCAACTATCAGCATTTCCATAACTGAAAACAAAAGTAAAACATATCACATATGAACAGTTTAATCGTTGGTAAACATTACAAAATAATTAAAACGAAAAGGTGGAAACCATTAAATAACCATATTACTGTTGCAACAATTATTAGATTCTTCTCATTCTAAGGATTGCAGCATTGTATTTGTGTCCGACTGACTTGCTGAAAATCGACATTGTGTGCTCGATTTAGCCGGGCCGTTCTCACTGAATGTTGTTTTCAGGTGACGATTTTCGGAGGACAGGAAGTTTCCGGAGGAGGTACCACCCACACTACACAGAAGTCCAGTTGCAGGCTATCACTGTAACCCTTTTAAAACAAACTTTACGTGATCATGAAGATGATAATGATCCCCCAATATCAATAGAGGAAGTAATTGTAGCTAGGGTCATCCCGTGTCCCAGTGTCTTTTTAAAAAAAGATGCAATGGAGCCTAGATTATCAATTGCTTATTGTAGGCAATAGACGCATTGCTGCAGGAGACCTATCCAAATGCGTTATGAACCTGTCAGCGCACCAAGCTATAATTCGGAGTTAATTGCACCTTAAAGAGCTGGTAAAACTGATTAAGATCCTGCCTCTGTGTAATATTTAATACGCTTAATAGTCTAATCAGAACTATTTAAAGAAGTTCGCTTGCGCTGCAACTCCAAGAAGATTAGTGGAAAGGGTCTTTTTCAGCTGCCTAAACTTCACACATGTAAAACACAGTAAACAGCAGAAAAATCATCCTAAATTATAAACAGTGGGTTTAAAATCGAATAACTCTGAGGGGTTGTAAGTCTAAAGATTTGCCAATATTATGAAATGGAACCAAAGACAAATTACAAGCGACGGCCCTTTAAAACGGATGTTATATTCAGTATGCCTCCTGTACCAAATCGTTTGCCATTGCTCCCTGTTGATGTTAATTCATCATGCACTAGGACCGCGCGGAACACCCGGGTCAGTGACAGGACTGGCAGTAACCTGGTGCATTGAGAAAGTGCTGGGAAGTAAACAACCTCAAGACAGCGCGTTGCCCTTTTCTCTGCGCTTCTTGTTAAAACATCTGAGCAACCAGTTTTGCTCCTAGAAACATGTTAATTGACAACGGAGCTCATTATTGTATGCACATGCAAAACACAGAGAGAATGATTAAATGGACAAAAGCGCAATAATGAACTGTCAACAATCGAGTACATCTATACTACCAGGATCACTTAATAATAGGGCATTTAAACTCAACAAAGGATTGTCTGGAACAGGAAGAAAGAACGACCTATACTTTTGTTTAGTCAACACAATTGATTACAAATGAGGGATTAGTAGAGTAGCTTCAAATTTTAAAGGGGAAAAAGAAAAGTCCAATTAAGTCCACCAAATGTTAACTACAGGGCCTTCCAGCTCAGTACAAATGAAATTCTCATCAAAACATCCCTCGCGATCTTTTGGAAAGTAATTTGTTTCCCCGAACGAGCAGAAAAAGCGTCGCATTAGTGAAGAGAAAGCGCCAGAGCTTGGCACAATGAGCACAGCAGACACATTGCGAGCGCCAAGGGGAAGTTAATGAGTTTCAGCATCTGACAAATCGTTTGGATGTATTCCTAAAAAATGCTAGATAAAGGATATATTGCCCAACCATTCTTTATAAAATACAAAACCCCGGGGATTCTCAGCACCACTGAACATTAAATATTTTGCTAAGCAAAATGATACAAGCCGCTATCGAACTTTTTGAGACGCAGTTTCAATTTCCAATGATTTACTGACTAATTTCAGATCCGTCTCATAACCAAATAAGCAGCGAAATCAGGTTCCCCGGCTGAAAGGTTGCAAAACAGTTGCAGCAATTACACAAAAATAACACATTAAAGAAAACCAACTGGTTAAACAGCTAAAATTACAAATTGCAAGGTTATTTCATTATAAATTTAATACAATATGGACCAGTAAGACCCCGTAAAGGAAGTGCAATAATCCAACTTACATAATAGTTTTACAAAAGAATCGTTTACGAAAATAGCGAAAAGTTAAATTGTTTAGGCACTATCCAACTACATTTATAGAAACGTATAACCTAATATCAAATTTTTATGCTTGCTGATTTATTCTTTCTAAAAAAAAATTAACAAACGGTTGTAATATGATTATTCACAAAATAAGTTTATGGGAAAAAACAAATATGATTGTAAGCAATTCTCATAACGCCTTCCAGTTCCAGGGCAGTACGACACTCCAATTTGCCACCCCGAGGCCACAATTAGGAATATAGGGAAAAGAACATGGCGATAGTAGGCCATTCAGCCCCTCGAACCCGTTCCGTCATTCAATTAGATCATCTCCACCTTAAGAATATAAGAAATAGGAGCAGGAGTCGTCCATATCACCCTTCAAGCCTGCTCACCATTCAATATGGTCATGGCTGATCATCTACCTCAACTTCAGTTTCCCGCGCACTCCCCATATCCCTTGATTCTCTGAGAGACCAAAAGTCTGTCAATTTCAGTCTTAAATATACTCAATGATGGAGTATCCACAACCCTTTGGGACAGATGTTTCCAAATATTCACAACTCTTTGAGTGAAGAAGTTTCTCCTCATATCAGTCCTAAATGATCAACTTCTTATCCTGGGACTGTGATCCCATGTTCTAAATTCCAAAGCCATTGGAAACAACCTCTCAGTGTCTACCCTGTCGAGCCCCTTCAGAATCTTGTATGTTTCAATAAGATCACCTCTCATTCTTCTAAACTCCAGAGAATATAGACCCAATTTAGTCAGCATTTACACACCTTTCTCCATATCCCTTAAATACCCTTATCTATCAAATGTCTATCTACCCCAGTTTTGAAGTTTTCAACTGACCTAACTTTAACAGCTTTTTCAGGGTGAGATTTCAAAATTTTCACTACCCTTAGTGGGAAGAAGTACTTTCTGAAATCACCTTGACTACCTAGTTCTAATTTTAAGGTTATGCTCTTTTTAAGTTATAGTGCACTATCACTCTGAGACACCAGTTATTTTTGTGGACTGTTAATTGCACTCATGCTCCAGGTATCTGTATATTTGCAGAGTTCCCCTTTCTGAGCGATATTTTTTAATGTTAGGAAAGAGCGGATTTAAGCTTCAGCTTTCTCATATCATTCAGAACCTTTATTAAAGTTTATAAAATGCTCAATTGGTCCTAGGAATTGCTTCCCGGGTTTCACACTGTATTGGAATTAGATGCCATGCGGCATGAAGCCCATCTGGGGTCAGATTGGGACATAACTCTGGAACTATGCTATTACCTTCACAATGATACGTACTAGAAATCACTTAGCATGAAAATGTGTTATCTCTGCAGCCCAAGTGAGTAATCAGTTCTCCATGGACAGCTCAGTGCTAGCTTTAAAAGCAAGTCTGTGAATAACATGCTTACCATGATACTTCTTCGGTGGGGAATCAAATATTAAGATGGAGGATACTGGAGAGAAAACATAAATCCTAGCTACCTGAATAAGAACAGCAATAGGCCATTCAGTCCCCAGCTCTGTTCCACCATTCAAAGAGTTCATAACTGATCTGGCTTGCAATTCCATACCCTGCCTTTGTTCCATATGCCTGGACACCCTTACCCATTGATCTTAGTCTTGAAATTTTCAATTGATCTTGCATCCACAGGTTTTTGGGGAGTTCCAGATTTCCATTACCCTTTGATGAAGCAATGCTCCCCGATTTCACTTCTAAATGCTTTAGCGCTAATGTTAGTAGTATGTCCTCTCACTCTGGATACCCCCACCAGAGAAAATAGTTTCCTTGTATCTGCTCTATCAAACCTCTTTATCATTTGAACACCTTGATTGGATCACCCCTCAATCCTCTAATCGCAAGGAAATACAAACCAAGGTTGTGCAACCCTTTATGCCCTGGTACAGGCTGGGTGAATTTGCTCTGTACCCCTTTCAATGCCAATATATTCTTCCTGAAGTTCATGCCACAAACTGAACCACAGTTTTTACAGCTGAAGGAAAACTAAGATGTGTTTGTTGGGGAATTGAGGAATAGCTGTAGTGGGGTGGGGTGGTGGTGGTGGTGGGGGGTGGGTGTTGTGTGCTGCTTCATGTTGTACCTTCTGCAGTATGACTGGGTCCTGAAGGAAGTGTTTACTTTATTTGTAGTAGGACTGGTCATTTCTGGAGAACTGGAATTGGTGAATTGCTGAAAGCCAATAATCTTGCCCTTGTTGAAGAGCTGGCCAACCACGCTGATGCCTTTTCTATGCCAGATTCAGAATCTACCTATAGTAAATGTGTCTGGCAGTTCTGCATTGTGTCATATTCAGGAGGGGGAATGTGGGGTCTGACCAAGGCTCTGTACATCTTAAGCATCACTTCCTCCCCTTTGTATTCTAGCCCACTTGATGTAAAGGTCAACATCCCATTTACGTTTTTGATTAGTTTTTGTATCTATGCATTAACTTCTTGGAAAAGGTTGAAGCCTCTGAGTCTAAATGTTAATGAAAATACTTAAAGATACAACATACAGACTAGATCTAAGTTCAATAATGCCATTGTAAAATACATAATTTTTGATAGCTTATGTTACAAACATTATTTTTGGAATTAGAAATTTCAGTTACTGAGAAAAATGATGGATGAAAGGATTTTGGCCATTTATTTGAGTGGTTTAATTGGTTCATCTTTTGCTCACCTTTTTGATAGATTTTGAAAAATAAAAAAAAGTCCTCTGTTCAATCCTGTATAAAGCAAATGATTAACACTTTTTTTTTGCCAAGGGAAGACCATTATCACCTTTCTTAGTAGAAAAGAGACACAAACTGCAGAGGGCACAAATTGTTCACTGTCTGGCATGCTTCTCAAGGATCCAAGACAATACAAATGACTACTAGGCCTACACATGTTAATTCAAATGTATACATCAACAGAAAGGGATACCACACCATAAATATTTGGGTGACTTCAGACAACAATAACAACAATGTGTATTTATATAGCAGCTTTAATGTAAAAATGTCCCAAGGCACTTCACACTGCAGAAAAATTATCATGCACATTAATGCCTATTATCCAAGGAGCAGTCTGGACACTTTTTTCTGCAGCATTATTTAATAGTCTTGAGGGGATGAACAAATATCCCTTGGGAGACCAAGGCCATTTTTACAGTGATGGCTCAGGATCCTAATTAGACACCTCCACAGAATGGCAAAGTGTGGTTTCAATGAGGTCTATGCCACCACCTAGCTTTCTGTCAAGCACACCATAGGAATACTAAAGCTACAATTCCAGTGCTTGGACACCTAAGACATGGTGTTTCTTTTGGGCCTCCTTATCTCGAGAGACAATGGATACGCGCCTGGAGGTGGTCAGTGGTTTGTGAAGCAGCGCCTGGAGTGGCTATAAAGGCCAATTCTGGAGTGACAGGCTCTTCCACAGGTGCTGCAGAGAAATTTGTTTGTTGGGGCTGTTGCACAGTTGGCTCTCCCCTTGCGCCTCTGTCTTTTTTCCTGCCAACTACTAAGTCTCTTCGACTCGCCACAATTTAGCCCTGTCTTTATGGCTGCCCGCCAGCTCTGGCGAATGCTGGCAACTGACTCCCACGACTTGTGATCAATGTCACACGATTTCATGTCGCGTTTGCAGACGTCTTTATAACGGAGACATGGACGGCCGGTGGGTCTGATACCAGTGGCGAGCTCGCTGTACAATGTGTCTTTGGGGATCCTGCCATCTTCCATGCGGCTCACATGGCCAAGCCACACCATAGGAATACTAAAGCTACAATTCCAGTGCTTGGACACCTAAGACATGGTGTAGCTCCAAGATTATCACCATCTGCTGCATGCAGCATAATCTTTCCATCCAAAGATATGCGAGCATGTAATGGGAAGAGGAGCAGTCTGACAGAAGAGCATGAGGAAGTAGAGGGTGGAACCATGGACAAAGGTGATATACTGGAAGGGCTGTTGGTGAGGACTACTTCCAGAAATGGTCTATTGCTGCTACTCAACAACCATCTGTTTCCAAAGAATTCCCACACTTTGTCACCCCAAGAATGTTCAATACTAGTCAAGCATTAATGATACAAGAGTTCACCTACCTAGGCTCAACTATCACCAGTAACCTGTCTCTAGATGCAGAAATCAACAAGCGCATGGGTAAGGCTTCCACTGCTATGTTCAGACTGGCCAAGAGAGTGTGGGAAAATGGCGCACTGACACGGAACACAAAAGTCCGAGTGTATCAGGCCTGTGTCCTCAGTACCTTGCTCTACGGCAGCGAGGCCTGGACAACGTATGCCAGCCAAGAGCGACGTCTCAATTCATTCCATCTTCGCTGCCTTCGGAGAATACTTGGCATCAGGTGGCAGGACTATATCTCCAACACAGAAGTCCTTGAAGCGGCCAACATCCCCAGCTTATACACACTACTGAGTCAGCGGCGCTTGAGATGGCTTGGCCATGTGAGCCGCATGGAAGATGGCAGGATCCCCAAAGACACATTGTACAGCGAGCTCGCCACTGGTATCAGACCCACCGGCCGTCCATGTCTCCGTTATAAAGACGTCTGCAAACGCGACATGAAATCGTGTGACATTGATCACAAGTCGTGGGAGTCAGTTGCCAGCATTCGCCAGAGCTGGCGGGCAGCCATAAAGACAGGGCTAAATTGTGGCGAGTCGAAGAGACTTAGTAGTTGGCAGGAAAAAAGACAGAGGCGCAAGGGGAGAGCCAACTGTGCAACAGCCCCAACAAACAAATTTCTCTGCAGCACCTGTGGAAGAGCCTGTCACTCCAGAATTGGCCTTTATAGCCACTCCAGGCGCTGCTTCACAAACCACTGACCACCTCCAGGCGCGTATCCATTGTCTCTCGAGATAAGGAGGCCCAAAAGATGGAGTCAAGCATTAATGATACTGGCTTCAAAGGATATAGCAAACTTTACTCATACATCAGTTCTTGCTTGAAGGCAGACCAATCCAGGTGATATGAGGGAACAGCTGAGCACACTGAATAAAACAAAGGCTATGCACTCCAACAGCATTGTTGTAACACTGAAGACCATTCCTCTAGCCAAGCTGTTCCAGTACAGCTACAACAATGTGGAAAATTGGTCAGATATGCCCTGAGATTGCATCCACTGGTAAGTGAGATGACAACAGGAAACATAAATTTACGATAATTACGAGAAGGATTAAAAGGGTGTTAGAATACATTTCCTTACACAAGGCACCGATAGAATCTGGAATTTTCTGCCACAAACCTGTTGAAGCAGAGGCCATAAATCAATATTAAAAGGGAACAAGAGATTGAGATTAGATTGAGTGGCTCATGGAGCAAAGGCTAGCAAAGAATTAATGGATCAAGTGGCCTGTTTGTGCATTGTAACATTTTATACAATATTCATTCTAAAAGTTGTGCTGTTCAATATTTAGCCCATAATCTTTTTGTTTCTATGAATAACTTTTAATTGTAAATAAGTCTGAGCTGTTGTTTAGCCTGTACAAAGTGGCATAGCTTTCTAATATTTTCTGTCGTCCCAATGTACAGAAATGCAATAAGAATTCAATGTGTTCTCCATGAATCAACTTACTACTCTTGGGTTAACAGTTAAATCTGGGCAGTGCCAACATAGTACAGCACAGAGTAAAATACACAGCTTTCTATTTATAAGCCTACTAACATAGCCTTTACATAAGAGACAGATGTCAGATAAAGTGTGAATTATAACAGACACATGAGGAGGCAACTCCTAGACAGCACTTATGTCTCGGTGCATGCAATTCTGACAGACAATTCCCAGAATGCTGTAGCATAAGCATGACACTTTCTACTCAGTCTAATACAGTACTGGACATGGAGGGTGGGGCTTATGAATAAGAAGTTAAAGTACTTTCTGTTATATTCCAGAAAGCTAGCTGGTGAAGGATAGAACTGGAGCCAACCTTTACAGATTTACACGTTAAAAGCATACACCTTCTAACCCAATAACCAGTTTCAGTTTCTGTTTATTTATAGGGATTCAACTTAATCAGCAGTTAATGCATACCACCTGCATACAATTAATATATAATTAACACATGCTGTCAATGGATAGTATTACTCCCAATCATCAAACTAATTCACATTCTTAATGTCTGATAGGCCAAACATTTCTTTCCCTGGGTACTGACTTCTGATTGGGAATCATATCCAATGGTTGTTTTTCATGTCTCATAGTTTGTTGTAGCTCCAATGCTATTTAACAGGTAAGCCCCCCTTCTCTTGAAACTTCGAGTTTTAATTTTAAAATTCTCAATTCTGGTTCCTTCTGCTGTGCAATACTCCCTGGCTTAAAATGGAACCATGGTAAATGCCATAAGCACAGTCCAAATGTCAGACTACTATGAACAATACAACAGGTAATCAGTTGAACATACATACGTATGTACGAACATATGTACGAACATACGAACATACATATTAAGAGCAGGAGTAGGCCATTCAGTCCCTTTAAACCTGCTCTGCCATTTGATAAGATCATGGCTGATATGATTGTGGCCTTAACTCCACTTTCCTGTCTACCCCCATAACATATGACTCCCTTGTCTATCAAGAATCTAACTCAATGACCAGCCTCTGCATCTCTCAGAAAGTAAATTCCACAGACTAACAACCAGTTGAGAGAAAAAAATTCTTCTCATCTCTGTCTTAAATGGGAGACCCCTTATTTTTTAAACTGTGTCCCCTAGTTCTAGTCTCACCCTTCCGGCATCCACCCTGTCAAGTCCCCTCAGGATCTTTATTATTTCAATAAGATCACCTTTCATTCTTCTAAACTCCAATGGGTATATGTTCAATTTGTTCAACCTATCCTCATAAGATAACCCCTTCATCCCAGGAATCAGTCGAGTGAACCTTCTATGAACTGTTTCTAATGCAATTTTATCCTTTCTTAAGTAAGGAGACCAAAACTGTACACAGTACTCCAGATATGGTCACATGAAGGTCCTGTACAGCTGTAGCAAAACTTCTCTCTTTTTATATTCTCTTTTCCTTGCAATAAATGACAACATTCCATTTGCCTTCCTAATTACTTGCTGTACTAACTTTCTGTGATTCATTTTCCAGGACACCCAGATCCCCCTGTACTGCAGAGTTCTGCACTCTCTCTCGATTTAAGTAATATTCTGCTTTTCCATTCTTCCTGCCAAAATGGACAAGTTCACACTTTCCCACATTATACTCCATCTGCAAAATTTTTGCCCACTCATGTAACCTATCTCTATCCCTTTGTAGACTCTTTATGTCCTATCATTGTGTCATCTGCAAATTTAGCAACTATATATTTAGTCCCTTCATCCAAGTCATTGATGCAGATTGTAAATAGTTGAGGCCCCAGCACCAATCCCTGTGGCACTCCACTAGTCACACCCTGCTAACTCGAAAATGGCCCATTTATCCCTCCTGTCTGCTTCCTGTTAGCTAACCAATCTGCTATCCATGCTAATATATCACCCCTACACCATGAACTCTTATTTTGTGTAGTTGCAACCTTTGATGTGGCACCTTATCGAATGTCTTTTGGAAATCCAAGTACACCACATCTACAGGTTTCCCTTTATCCACATTGGTTGTTACTTCCCCAAAGAACACTGATAAATTAGTCAAACATGATTTCCATTTCACAAAACCATGTTGATTCTGCCTGATCTCATTATGATTTTCCTTCTCCTAGAGTCTTTCTTTCTCATTGGAATATATCTTTGCTGAGAGATGTGAAATATCTCCTTAAATGTCTGCCACTGTTTCACTACTGTCCTATATTTTAACATATTTTCCCTTTTCACGTTGGCCAGCTCTGTCTTCATACCCCGTTTTAGGGCCCCCCTTTTTATTTTAGTTTTAGTTCTTTTTTGTTTATTTTATTTTAGTTTGTTTATACTGTGCGTACCCACTGTTTATTTTCATATTTGTGCTTAGGGCCAGGCTGTTCATTTTTCTGTCAATTAACACCCTTTCTGCACAAACGCTTTGTCTTTCACCACACCGTTAACATACCGTTTGCCTTTGCTCCATGACCTTCTGGTCAGTTATTCTCTGTGACCTTGTCCTATCAACACCTTCTCTTTGGTTATCTCTTGCCCCGCCCCCACTTTATTTGCTTAAAACCTGTTACATTTCTAATATTTGCCAGTTCTGATGAAGGGGTCACTGACTTGAAATGTTAACTCTGCTTCTCTCTCCACAGATGCTGCCAGACCTGCTGAGTATTTCCAGCATTTCTTGTTTTTATTTCTGTCTTCATACCCTTGTATTTGCCCTTATTTACATTTAAATTAGACCCACACTTCTCACCTTCAAACTGAATGTGAATTTCTATCATGTTATGATTACTGTTGCCTAGAGGCTCCTTTACTATGAGGTCATGAATTAATCCTGTCTCATTGCACATTACCAGGTCTAGAAAGGCCTGCTCCCTGGTTGGCATTAGAACGTACTGCTCTAAGTAATTGTCCCAAATACACGCTATGAACTCAACTTCCAGGCTACTTTTGCCAATCTACATCCAATCTATATGTAGATTAAAATCACCCATGATTATTGCAGTACCTTTCTTACAACCCCCTATTATTTCTTCCTGTGTACTGTGTCCTACAGTGTAACTACTGTTAGGGGACCTATAAACTACTCCCACAAGTGATTTCTTTCCTTTGCTATTTCTTAATAACTACCAAAACTGATTCCACATTTTGATCCTTTGAACTAAGGTCATCTCTCGTAACTGTACTAATGTCATCCTTAATTAACAGAGCTACCACCTTTTCTTAGCTTCCTATCCTTCTGAAATGTCAAATCCCATTGAATATTCAGGTCCCAGTCATGGTCACCTTGCAACCACATCTCTGTAATGGCTATCAGGTCTGTCTTGTTACGAATGCTGCGCACAGTCAGATACAGAGGGCTGAATTTAATGAGTCCTCCGGCGATGGGGATCAGTGGGGGGGGGCCCGGAAAATTCTTCCGGGAGAGGCCCACCACGACCTCTGACGCCAAGAAGGCCCTGTCGTATTTTACCGGCGGCGGTGGCCTCCATGTGGACCCCCGCTGATTGGCAGCGGGACCTTCATTTTAATATGAAAATTAAGTTTAAAAGATGCAAATTAACTTACCTTGCCCCGGTGGCCATCCCACGCCAATATTCCAGCCGCCAGCTGTAACTCCTGCGTCTTCGGAACTCCATTTGGAGTTCCGAGGCGTGACACTGGTGGGGAGGGTGAAGCAGTGAGATTATCAGTGCGGGGGGTGGGGGGGAGCGGGGAAAACACTTCGTATTGGCTGAAGGGGTGGTGGGAAGGGGTTGAAGGGCATAAATTTCAGCCTAGAGCCTTCATTTCTGTCTTTTTACCATTTTTGCAAAGTCTGGCCTTATCTGCTTGTGCACTCTTAAGCTTGTACACTCTGTCCCTTCCTGCCACGCTCTGGTTATTATTACCCATGTTGCTACCCCGCACTATTTTCTTGTCCTTTCCCTTTAATTGACCATATCTCCCCTCACTTGATCCCTCCCCCCAAATATTTAGTTTAAAGCCCTCTCTACTGCCCTAGTTATATGACTCGCCAGAACACTGGTCCCAGCATGGTTTAGGTGAAGACCGTCCCAATGGTACAGCTCTCACTTTCCCAGTACTGGTGCCAGTGTCCCATAAATTGATAACAATTTCTCCCCTCACTTAATTTCACCAAATGTGACACAGAATTGTTCTAAGTATCGAATATTAATCTGTATTCAGTTAACACCATATATAGAATAATTGTTCCAGTATCTACTATTAATTGTGTTATTTTTACCTTAAGTGTGAAGCAGAAATGTTCTAGAATCTGTTAAAGTGTATTAATTCTATCGTGAATATATGTCCAAAACTTCACATATCTAATGTTAAGCAATATGACTATTGCCAAGTGGGGTTTAGAATTGCCCTCTTGTCTGATGTTAATACATTTGTATACATTTTACTGCATCTGTAGTTAACCAATAATACACAACCAATCATACTTCCAAATCTCAACTGCACAATTTTCATCTCTGAAGACCAGATTAAATTCTAATATTGATCCCATTTACTGACAGGGTTTACTATGAACAAACAGATTTTGTCATCCGATAGTGACCCCTAGTGAGTAAAAGAAATAGAAACATAAAATGACAGTACTTACATTACAAAAATTCGGAATTCCATGTTATGAAGTTCCAGTTATAAAGAAATTAAGACAGATTTAACTATGAGCACTATTTAAACTATCAATTATAAATTTACCAATGCTATTAAAAACCAGGATACAGTAATAAGTATAACGTTTAATGTAATGTATATAATGTAGTTTTTAACAGGAGTTCCATCATGTCACAACCTGGAAAATTTCTGTATATCTTTCTTAATTGGTGAATTTATATAAACGGAAAGATGAGCTTTAAAGATTGGCTACAAGGAGATCTATTTTTGGTATTGGAAGAGAAAACAATAGACAAAATTGTTTAAAGATTTTGGCCTAGAATTTGCTGCCAAAATAATGAGTTTAATGAAATTCAACATTAATTAGTAATCTCATAGTAAAGATCCTCTGGGAAAAAATGGTTATGCAACTGAATTCCGTATTAAGTTTGACAGCAACATACTCCAGTCCCAAACAAGAATCTTAAACTTAAATAAAGCCAATTACTTAGGTATGAGGGGAGAGGTGGCTAAAGTTGATTGGGTAAATAGACTAAAAGGTACAGCAGGAAATAAACAGTGGGAAATATTTAAAGAAATGATTCAAAATGTTCAACAAAAATACATTCCACTAAAAACCAAAAACTCAGCGAGAAAGATCCATCTGTAGCTTACAAGGGAAGTTAAGGATAAAATTAGATTAAAAGAAGAGGCCTGTAATGTTGCAAAGAATTGTAGAAAGCCTGAGGAATGGGAGAGTTTTAGAAACCAGCAAAGGGTGACCAAAAAGTTGATAAAACGGGAAAAAATAGAATGAAAGTAAACTAACCAGGAATATAAAAACGTGTTATAAGTATATAAAAAGGAGAGTAGCGGAAGTAAACATTGGTCCCTTAGAAGCAGAGATAGGAAAAATTATCATGAGGAATGAAGAAATGGCAGAGACATTGAACAAATATTTTGTGTCACAGTAGAAATTACCTGCCAGAAATAGAGGGTAACCAAGGGGCTAATAAGAGTGAAGAACTTAAAGTAATTAATATCAGCAGAGAAAAAGCATTGGAGAAACCTAAGGGACTAAAAGCTGACAAATCCCCAAGACCTGATGGCCTATATCCCAGGGCGGCTGCAGAGATAGTGGATGCACTGGTTATGATTTTCCAAAATTCCCGAGCTTCTAGAATGGTCCCAGTGGGTTGAAAGTTAGAAAATGTAACACTACTATTCAAGAAAGGAGGGAGAGAGAAAATAGGGAACTAGAGGCCAGTTAACCTGACATCAGTCATTGGGAAAATGCTGAAATCTATTATTAAGACAGTCTTAACAATTTCTTTTCTTTTTTTCTTTTGGGCCTCCTTATCTCGAGAGACAATGGATACGCGCCTGGAGGTGGTCAGTGGTTTGTGAAGCAGCGCCTGGAGTGGCTATAAAGGCCAATTCTGGAGTGACAGGCTCTTCCACAGGTGCTGCAGAGAAATTTGTTTGTTGGGGCTGTTGCACAGTTGGCTCTCCCCTTGCGCCTCTGTCTTTTTTCCTGCCAACTACTAAGTCTCTTCGACTCGCCACAATTTAGCCCTGTCTTTATGGCTGCCCGCCAGCTCTGGCGAATGCTGGCAACTGACTCCCACGACTTGTGATCAATGTCACACGATTTCATGTCGCGTTTGCAGACGTCTTTATAACGGAGACATGGACGGCCGGTGGGTCTGATACCAGTGGCGAGCTCGCTGTACAATGTGTCTTTGGGGATCCTGCCATCTTCCATGCGGCTCACATGGCCAAGCCATCTCAAGCGCCGCTGACTCAGTAGTGTGTATAAGCTGGGGATGTTGGCCGCTTCAAGGACTTCTGTGTTGGAGATATAGTCCTGCCACCTGATGCCAAGTATTCTCCGAAGGCAGCGAAGATGGAATGAATTGAGACGTCGCTCTTGGCTGGCATACGTTGTCCAGGCCTCGCTGCCGTAGAGCAAGGTACTGAGGACTGAGTCTTAACAATGCACTTAGATAATCATAGGTTGATCAGACAGAGTCAACATGGTTTTACAAAAGGTAAATCATGTTTAATAAATTTATTATACTTTTTTTAAGAATGTAACTAGTAGGGTAGATAAGGGGGAGCCAGTATACCTAAAGCACATAACTAAATTTAATAAATTAAACAAGGTTATTACCAAGATTAAAAACTATAAGTAGACAATTGAGTGATATTTCAAAATTTGAAAACCTAATTAGTTAAACAAAATACAATAGAGATGGCAGGACAGCTGACGTGTTGCAGCTGTAGCATATGGGAGCTGGTGGACACCAGTGTGATCCACAACAACCATATCTGCAGTAAGTGTCTGCAGCTTGAGGAACTTTGGCTCAAAGTTAATAAGCTGGAGTCTGAACTTCAGATACTGAGTTGTATCAGGGAGGGAGGAAGTTACGTGGACACTTTTGTTCCAGGAGGCAGTCACACCCCTTAAGTTAAATACTTCAGATTTGTTCTGTGGTCAGGGACTGGAGGGTGTGACTATAAATGAAGTAGGTATGGGGATCCAGAAGGTAGCATTTGAGGAGACTCAACCTTGCAGTAGTCCAACAGGTATGCGGTTCCTGCAGCTTGGGTAGATGAGAGCAGAGACTGCAGGGAAGATGAGCAAACTGACCAAAGCACCATAGTACAGGGGGCCATTCAAGTTGGGTGAGTAAAAAGGAATGTAATAATGGTAGGGAACAGTATAGTTAGGGGGATAGATACTGTTCTCTGCAGCCAAGAGCATGAGTCCCGAAGGCTATGTTCCTTGCCTGGTGTCAGGGTTAAGGACATTTCCACGGGGCTGGAGAAGAAAAAGGAGTGGAGGGGAAAGATCCAGTTGACATGGTCCACCTAGGTACCAACGATATAGGTAGGACTAAGAAAGAGGTTCTGCTGAGGGAGTGTGAGCAGCTAGGGGCTAAATTAAACAGCAGAACCACAACGGTAATAATCTCTGGATTACTACCAGAGCCATGAGCAAATTGTCATAGGGTAAATAAGATCAGAGAGTTGAATGCATGGCTCAAAGATTGGTGCAGGAGAAATGGGTTTCAAATCATGGGGTACTGGCACCAGTACTGGGGAAAAAGGGAGCTGTTCCTTTGGGAACAGTGTCCTGGCAAATCGAATAACTAGGGCTATAGATAGGGATTTAAATTGAATATTTTGGGGGGGGGGGGTGTGGTGTGGTGGGGGAGGGAGGAGGTTTTAACTCAGGGTAAATTTAGAAAGTTAAAGAGAAAAGAGATGACAATGGTGCAGGTTAGTGATATGGGTAATGATAACCAGAGTGTGATAGGAAGGAACAGAGCACACAACCATAAGAGTACACCAGCAAATAGGGTCAGTGTAGGGAAAATGGTAAAAAGACAAAATGAAAGGCTCTTTATCTGAAAACATGCAGCATTCATCAGAAGATAGATTAATTGCTGCCACAGACAGAAAAAAAATGGCTATAGCCTGAAAGCCATTACAGAAATGTGGTTGCAAGGTGACCAAGGCTGGGAACTGAATATTCAGGAGTCGTGACATTTCAGAAGGATAGGCACAAAAGAAATGGAGGTGGGATAGCTTTGTTAATAAACAATGAGATCAGTACAATAGTGAGAAATGATTTTGGCTCAGAAGATCAAAATGTAGAATCAGTTTGGGTGGAGATAAGAAATAGCAAAGGAAAGAAGTCACTGGTGGGAGTAGTCTATCGGCTCCCTAACAGCAGCTACACTGTAAGGCAGAGTATAAATCAAGAAATAATGGGGGCTTGTAAGAAAGGTACTGTAATAATTGTGGGTGGCTTTAATCTTTATTTAGATTGGACAAATCAAAATGGCAAAGGCAGCCTTGAGAATGAGTTTCTAGTGTATTTGGGGCAGTTTCTTAGAACAATACATTGTGGAATCCACTGGGGAACAGGCTATTTTAGATCTGTTAATGGGTAATAAGACTGGATTAGTTAACTATCTCATAATAAATGATCCTCTGGGGAAGAGTGATCATAATATGGTAAAGTTTCACATTCAGTTTGAGGGTGAGAAATCAGAGTCTGAAACTTAATGTCCTAAACTTAAATTTATTGGCTATCCCTCACAGGTGAGGATGATTGTCTTCCATGAGTCCAAAGATGGCTGATGAGGCCAATTTGGGATCTACAGTCTTTGTGGCACATAGGGCATTTGTTGTTATGTGGGATGTCTGGTTGTGTATTATTAGTTTGTATCATGGCTTGTTCTTTTTGCTGCTCTCGCTTTTCCTCTTCATTTTGTTGTCGTTGGGTCTCAAAATGCTGGGATCCTTCCCACAGACTCTGCCTCCATTTGGTTTGGTCCAGGGCAATGGTTTCCCAGGAGTTGATGTCAATGTTGCATTTATTCATGTTGGTTTTCAGCACATTCTTGAAGTGCTTCTTTTGTCCCCCTCTGCTGCGTCTGCCCTGACTGAGCTGGGAGAAGGAGACCTGCTTTGGGAGCCTGGTATCTGACATCCGAACTATATGAGCAACTCAACGAAGCTGATGGTGGATAATCATAACCTCGATGCTTGTGGTGTCTGCTTGTGAGTTGACACTGATGGTGGTGCGCCTGTCCTCCCACTTGATATGTAGGATCTTCCGCTGGTAGCATTGATGAAATGACTCCAGTGCTTTGAGGTGCCTCCTGTGCATTGTCCAACTTAAATAAAGGCAATTTAAAGGTATGAAGATAGAGCTGGCAAAAGTAGACTGGGAAAATTGATTAAAAGGTAAGATAGCAGATAAGCAATAGCAGACATTTAATGAGTTATTTCATAATTCTCAACAAAGACATATTCCATTGAGAAAGACAGACTCTACCAAGAGGATGAACCATCTGTGGCTAACGAAGGAAGTTAAGGATGATATCAAATTAAAAGAAAAGGCATACAATGTTGCAAAGAGTAGTGATTGCCCAGAAGATTGGGAAAATTTTAGAAACTAGCAAACGATGACTAAAAAATGTAAAGAGGGAGAAAATAGATTATGAGCTTAAACTAGCCAGAAATATAAAAAGAGCTTCTAAAGATATACAAAAAGGAAGAGTGTGGGTAAAGTAAATGTTGGTCCCTGTGAAGAAGAGACTGGGGAATTAATAGTGGAAGACAAGAAAATGGCAGAGACTGAACAAATATTTTTTTATCTGTCTCCATGGTAGAAGACAATAAAAGCATCCCAATAATATTAGAAAATCAGGGGTCAAAAGGGAGGGAGGAACTTAAAACAATCATTATCACTGGGGAAAAAGTACTACGAAAACTAATGGGACTAAATGCTGATAAATCCCCTGGATCTGATGGCCTGCATTCTAGAGACTTAAAAGGAGTGGTTGCAGGGATAGTGGATGCATGGTTGTAATCTTCCAAAATTTCCTAGATTCTGGAAAGGCCCCAGCAGATTGGAAAATCGCAAATGTAATGCCCTATTTAAGAAAGGAGGGAGACAAAAAGCAGAAAACTATGGCCGGGATGTTGTGGAGACGGTGGGACTCATGGTGCCAGGTCGAAAAGGTGGGCGAAACCCTGCCTTGTCCGTTCAACGCTCTTGCCCCACTCCGTTGTTCCGGAGGTGAAGTTTCCGGCGCCGGGATCTCTGTCCCTTTAAGGATGGAGATCCCACCTCCAAGAGCTGCCAGCTAATCAGAGGGCCGGCAGCTTAGCAGCATCGACTGTGCCACCAAGAGCGGTGGCCACTGCCGGTACTGCAGAAGCCTTGGGCCCAGGCCCAGCACTGGAACCCCAGAACTTAGGTAAGTGAGGCGGGGTCACAGGGGCCAGTTTGGAAGGCCTCGGCGAGGGAGGTGGGGGCAGGGCATAAAGTCCAGGGGGAGGGAGGTCCATGGAGGTGGAGGTTTTGCCAGCGGATTCCTCCATGTGCCACAGATTGCCCATGGAAGAGGGACCCACCCAAGCCCGTAGGGAGTGCCCTCATTTTACAAGGCACCCTCCCTACATAGCACAGGCATTCTGCCGCTGATTAGATCCCAGCGGCAGGGGGAAGAGGCCCTTCACTGGCCATTAATAGGCCACTTAAGGGCCTCAGTTGGCCTCTGGGTGGGAAGGCTGTTGTTGGCCTATCCCACCCCCGGCAAAATAGCTGGCTGATGAGGCAGCGATGAGCCCTCCACCTCACGCCGCCCATTGCGATTCTATGAGATACCTGCTACCAACCCTGGTCTCAGAGGAACCAATAAAATTCAGCCCTATAGGTCGGTTAGCCTAACATCTATCATTAGGAAAATGTTGGATTCCATTATTAAGAAATTAGTAGCAGAACATTTAGAAAATCATAATAAAATCAAGCAGAGTCAACATGGTTTTATGAAAGAGAAATTGTGTTTGACAACTTTATTAGAGTTCTTTGAGGATGTAACTAGCCAGGTGGATAAAGGGGAACCAGTGGATGTAGGGTATTTGGATTTCCAAAAGACATTCGATAAGGTACCAAATAAAAGGTTAATGCACAAGATAAGAGCCCATGGCGTTGGGCATGGAGTCCAGCTCGATGGAGTACTGCTTCGACAGAGTACTTTATCCGGGGAATTTGGTGAGTGAGGGAATTTTAAAGGTTGATCTCTGTTTGAAATCTAATCAAGTTTTGCATTTAGCATTTACCTTACCATTAACTTTGACTTGAAGTTTCATTCACGGGGGTAGTCACTGCCTGCTAGTGGGAGCTGCACAGTTAATTAGATGGCTAGTTAGAACTAGTTACCTGGTCAGTAGGGACTGACTCAGGTCTTTGGAATTTTTGCTAGCATAGATAAAGGAGGATTTTGATTACATACTGCTTCAACAGAGTAGTTAACTTGGGGAAATTGGTGAATGAAGGAATTCGGCACAGTGAGGGAAGGGGTGCTGTTCTGGTATTTTACAAAACAAGGAGCAGTCCAAGTGAGGAAGCATGAGACAGCGAGACCTGCTACCTGAAGTCTAGAGGCATTAATTAGGTAAGCCTTATTACATTTATCTATATTACAAAGTGACTGACCGGCAGCAGTGGCAGCAGCGGACCTGGGTGGAGACCGAGTGCAGCAACCGAGGAGTTAAAGCAGGGGAGAAAGCCTCCAGTGGAATCTCCAACAACAAAGCAATATCTGCAAAACAGAAAGTAAAGACATGGCAGGGAACCTCAGCCCCATGGAATGCACATCCTGTGTCATGTGAGTCATCCAGGATGCTTCTCATGGCCTGCATGACCACATGTGCAGAAAATGTCGCCAGCTAGAGCAGCTTTAGCTCTGGATTTTCAAGCTTGAACAGCAGCTGGAGTCACCAAGGGGCATTCGCAAGGCTAAGAGCTTCATGGACAGCATGTTTCTGGAGGTGGTCACCCTGCAGCTTAAAAACATGCAGGCAGAGAGGGAATGGGTGACCATCAGAAGGACAAGGAAGATCAGGCTGCCAGGGCAAGGATCCCATGAGTGGGGGGGGTGGGGGTGTGTGGAAAAAGAGTGGAAGAGCAATAGTAATAGTGGATTCAATAGTGAGGGGAACAGACAGGCACTTCTGCAGTCACAGACGTGACTCCAAGATGGTATGTTTCCTCTCTGGTACCAGGGTCAAAGATGTCACTGAGCAGCTGCAGGACTTTCTGAGGGGAAGGGTGGACAGCTAGAGGTCATGGTCCATAATGGCACCAATGACATAGGCAGAAAGAGGGATGAGATCCTGAAGGCAGAGTTTAGGGAGCTAGGAGAGAGATTGAAAAGCAGAACCTCAAATGTAGTAATATTAGGATTACGCCCTGTGTCATGTGTTTGTGAATACAGAAATAAGTAGATAGAGCTGATGAATACGTGGCAGGAGAGATGGTGCAGGAGGAAGGGCTTTAGATTCCTGAGGCATTGGGACCACTTTTGGGGGAGGTAGGACCTGTACAAGCTGGATGGGTTGCACCTCAACAGGACCAGGAACAATATCCCCACAGTGAGTTTTGCTAGTGCTGTTGGGAAGGGTTTAAACTAGCTTGGCAGGGGAATGGGAACCTGAGAGTAGATTTAGAAGGGAGAGAAGAAAAGTTGGAAATGGAAGGCAGAAAATTAGTAAGCGTGTTTGAAAGGCAGAGGAAACAAAGGCTAGAAAATAGACAACAAGAGTGTTTGACAGTGCTAAATGGTGTATACTTCAATGCAAGAAGTCTAGGAAACATGGCAGATGAGCTGTGGGCACCGATTAACACGTGGGTGTAGGATATTATAGTTATTACTGAGACATGGCTGAAAGAAGGGCTGGAATGGCAGCTCAACTTTCCTGGTTACAAGGGTTTCAGACAAGATAGATAGAATAAAAAGGAGTTGGGGGGGTGGGGTTACACTATTGATTAAAGAAACAATTATAGCTGCGAGGAGGGATGATATGGTAGAAAGATCATCAAATGAAGCCATATGGGTTGAACTGAAGAACAAAAAAGGTACAATCACGCTGGGTGTGTACTATCAACCCCCAAACAGTCAGAGGAAGATAGAAGAGCAAATATGTAGGCAAATCTCTGAAAAGTGCAAATTCAATAGGACAGTAATAGTAGGGGATTTCAACTACCCTAATATTTACAAGGATAGAATCAGTGTAAAAGGTATAGAGGGAGCAGTGTTCTTAAAATGCATTCAGAGATTTTTTTTAGCCAGTACGTAGCAAGCCAACAAGAGAAGGTCCAGTTTCCAGTGAAGTTCTGCAAGGCGCAGTACTATGCCCCTTGCCTTTTGTGGTATATATCAATGATTTGGACTTGAATGTAGGGGGTATGATTATGAAGTTTGCAGATGATATAAAAATTGGCCATCTGGTTGATTATGAAGAAGATAGCTGGAGCGTGCAGGAAGATATCAATGGACTAGTCAGGTGGGCAGAACAGTAGCAAGTGGAGTTTAATCCGGAAACATATGAGGTAATGCATTTGGGGAAGGCTAACAAGGCAAGGGAATACATAATAAATGCTACAATACTGAGAAACGTAGAGGAACAGAGGGACCTTGGAGTGCAAATCCACAGATCCCTGAAGGTGTCTGGATAGGCAGATAAGGTGGTCAAGAAGGCATACGGGATTCTTGCCTTTATTAGCCGAGGCATAGCATATAAGAGCTGGGAGGTTATTCTGGAACTGTATAAAACACTAGTTAGGCCACACCTGGCATATTGCGTGTAGTTCTGGTCACCATACTATAGAAAAGATGTGATTGCACTAGAGAGGGTACAGAAGAGATTTACAAGGATGTTGCCTAGACTGGAGAATTTTAGTTATGACGAAAAAGTGGATAGGCTAGGGTTGTTTTCTTCGGAACAGACAAGGCTGAGTGGAAATCTTATTGAAGTGCATAAGATTATGTGCGGTCTAGATAGAGTGCATAGGAAGGCCCTATTCCCCTTGGTTGATGGGTCCATAACCAGGGGTGCATAGATTTAGGGTAAGGTGTAGGACGTTTAGAGGATATTTGAGGGGAACGTTTTTAACCCAGAGGGTGGTGGGGATCTGGAACTCATTGCCTGAAAGGGTGACAGAGGCAGAAAGCCTCATAACATTTAAAAAATACTTGGATATGCACTTGAAGTGTCGTAACCTCCAAGGCTACGGACCAAGAGCTATAAAGTGGGATTGGCTACTTGTCGGCCGGTGTGGACATGATAGGCTGAATGGCCTCCTTCCATGCTGTAAATTTCTATGATTAGCATGGATAGAGCATTGGCTAACCATTTTCGGGTTGCAAATGATAATTAGTGGGATGCCACAGGGATCAGTACTGGGGCCTCAGCTATTTACAATTCATATTAATAACTTGGAGGAAGGGACAGAGTGTAATGCAGCTAAACTTGCTAATGACACAAAGATAGGTAGGAAAGCAAGTTGTGAGGAGGACACAAAGAGCCTGCAAAGGGACATCGATAGGTTAAAGCAGTTGAGGCCAAAACATTGTATATTTTCAAGAAGGAGTTAGATATAGGTCTTGGGGCGAAAGGGATCAAAGGATATGGGGGGTAAGTGGGAACAGGTTACTGAGTTGGATGATCAGCCATGATCATAATGAATAGCGGAGCAGGCCTGAAGGGCCGAATGGCCTACTCCTGCTCCTATCTTCTATGTTTCTATGTTAAATGAATCGGCTAAAATTTGGCAGATGGAGTATACTGTGGGAAAATGTTAGGTTATCCACTTTTGTAGGAAGAATCAAAAAGAAAAATATTATTTAAATGGAGAAAGACTACAGAATGCTGCAGCACAGAGGGATCTGGGTGCCCTCATACATGAAACACAGAAAGTTCGCAGGCAGGTACAGCAATTAATTAGGAAGGCAAATGGAATGTTGGTTTTTATTGCAAGGGGGATGGAGTATAAAAGTAGGGAAGTCTTGCAACAACTGTACAGGGGTTGGTGAGACCACACCACCACACAGTGTACAGTTTTGGTGTCCTTATTTAAGGAGGGATATATTGCATCAGAGGCAGTCAGAGAAGGTTTACTAGGTTGATTCCTGGGATGAAGGGGTTGTCTTATGAGGAAAGGCTGAGCAGTTTGGGCTGCTACTCATCGGACTTTAGAAGAATGAGAGGTGATCTTGTCGAAAGATACAAAATTCTGAGGGGACTTGATAAGTATGTACCTGTGAGGCAGGGAGGAAGTTGTCGAGCGAGGGAGCCGTGGTTTACTAAAGAAGTTGAAGCGCTTGTCAAGAGGAAGAAGAAGGCTTATGTTAGGATGAGACGTGAAGGCTCAGTTAGGGCGCTTGAGAGTTACAAGCTAGCCAGGAAGGATCTAAAGGGAGAGCTAAGAAGAGCAAGGAGAGGACACGAGAAGTCATTGGCGGATAGGATCAGGGAAAACCCTAAGGCTTTCTATAGGTATATCAGGAATAAAAGAATGACTAGAGTTAGATTAGGGCCAATCAAGGATAGTAGTGGGAAGTTGTGTGTGGAATCAGAGGAGATAGGGGAAGTGTTAAATGAATATTTTGCGTCTGTATTTACAGTAGAGAAAGAAAATGTTGTAGAGGAGAGTACTGAGATTCAGGCTACTAGGCTAGATGGGATTGAGGTTCACAAGGAGGAGTGTTATCAATTTTGGAAAGTGTGAAAATAGATAAGTCCCCTGGGCCAGATGGGATTTACCCTAGGATTCTCTGGGAAGCTAGGGAGGAGATTGCAGAGCCTTTGTCCTTGATCTTTATGTCGTCATAGTCGACAGGAATAGTGCCGGAAGACTGGAGGATAGCAAATGTTGTCCCCTTGTTCAAGAAGGGGAGTAGAGACAGCCCTGGTAATTATAGACCTGTGAGCCTTACTTCGGTTGTGGGTAAAATGTTGGAAAAGGTTATAAGAGACAGGATTTATAATCATCTTGAAAAGAATAAGTTCATTAGCGATAGTCAGCACGGTTTTGTGACGGGTAGGTCGTGCCTCACAAACCTTATTGAGTTTTTGGAGAAGGTGACCAAACAGGTGGATGAGGGTAAAGCAGTGGATGTGGTGTATATGGATTTCAGTAAGGCGTTTGATAAGGTTCCCCACGGTAGGCTATTGCAGAAAATACGGAAGTATGGGGTTGAAGGTGATTTAGAGCTTTGGATCAGAAATTGGCTAGCTGAAAGAAGACAGAGGGTGGTGGTTGATGGCAAATGTTCATCCTGGAGTTTAATTACTAGTGGTGTACCGCAAGGATCTGTTTTGGGGCCACTGCTGTTTGTCATTTTTATAAATGACCTGGAAGAGGGTGTAGAAGGGTGGGTTAGTAAATTTGCGGATGACACTAAGGTCGGTGGAGTTGTGGATAGTGCCGAAGGATGTTGTAGGGTACAGAGGGACATAGATAGGCTGCAGAGCTGGGCTGAGAGATGGCAAATGGAGTTTAATGCGGAAAAGTGCGAGGTGATTCACTTTGGAAGGAGTAACAGGAATGCAGAGTACTGGGCTAATGGGAAGATTCTTGGTAGTGTAGATGAACAGAGAGATCTTGGTGTCCAGGTGCATAAATCCCTGAAAGTTGCTACCCAGGTTAATAGGGCTGTTAAGAAGGCATATGGTGTGTTAACTTTTATTAGTAGGGGGATCGAGTTTCGGAGCCACGAGGTCATGCTGCAGCTGTACAAAACTCTGGTGAGACCGCACCTGGAGTATTGCGTGCAGTTCTGGTCACCGCATTATAGGAAGGATGTGGAAGCTATGGAAAGGGTGCAGAGGAGATTTACTAGGATGTTGCCTGGTATGGAGGGAAGATCTTACGAGGAAAGGCTGAGGGACTTGAGGTTGTTTTCGTTGGAGAGAAGGAGGAGGAGAGGTGACTTAATAGAGACATATAAGATAATCAGAGGGTTAGATAGGGTGGATAGTGAGAGTCTTTTTCCTCGGATGGTGATGGCAAACACGAGGGGACATAGCTTTAAGTTGAGGGGTGATAGATATAGGACAGATGTCAGAGGTAGTTTCTTTACTCAGAGAGTAGTAGGGGCGTGGAACGCCCTGCCTGTAGCAGTAGTAGACTCGCCAACTTTAAGGGCATTTAAGTGGTCATTGGATAGACATATGGATGAAAATGGAATAGTGTAGGTCAGATGGTTTCACAGGTCGGCGCAACATCGAGGGCCGAAGGGCCTGTACTGCGCTGTAATGTTTCTAGTTCTAATAATGTTCTAGTTCTAGTTCTAGACAGGGTAGATGTTGAAAGGATGTTTCCCCTTGTGGTGGAATCCAGAACTAGGGGGCATAGCTTTAGAATAAGAGGTCACCCACATTTAAGACAGAGAAGAGGAGAAATTTCTTCTCTCAGAGGGTCCTGAATGTTTGGAATTTTCTACCCCAGAGAGCTGTGGAGTCTAAGTCATTGAATATATTCAAGGCTGAGATAGACAGAGGGAGTTAAGGCTTCTGGGGAACTGTCAGGGAAGTCGAGGTCAAGATCATACCAGCCATGATCTTATTGAATGGTGGAGCAGGCTCAAGGGGCCGTATGGCCTACTGCTGCTCCTATTTCTTATGTTCATATACTTGGATTTCCAAAAGGCATTCGATAAGGTACAACACAAAAGGTTACTATGCAAGATAAGGGCACATGGAATTGGTGGTAATAAATTAGCATGGATAGAGGATTGCTTAACAGACTGGAAGCAGAAAGTAGGGGTAAATGGTGCATTTTCATGTTGGCAGGTTGTTACAGGTGGAGTGCCACAAGGATTAGTGCTGGGGCCTCAGCTATTTACAATATGTTTTAATGACTTAGATGAAGACATCGAGAGGAATTTATCCAAGTTTGCTGATGATACAAAGCTGTGAATATGAGTTGTGAGGACATAAAGAGGCTGCAAAGAGATATAGATAGGTTGAGTGGGCAACAAGGTGGCAGATGGAGTATAACTTGGGGAAGTGTGAGGTTATTCACTTTGAAGAACAGAGAAGCATAATTATTTTTTAAAAAAAGACATGAAATTTCTGAATGTTGATGCTCAGGGAGACTTGGGTGAACAGCAAGTCACCAGTTCTGATGAAAGGTCATCAACCTGAAACGTTAACTCTGTTTCTCTCTCCACATATGCTGCCAGACCTGCTGAGTTATTTCCAGCAGAATCACAGAATTATTACAGCCCATCTGGCCAATTGCATCTGCACCAGCTCTCCGAAAGACCATTTCATCTCCACCGCCTTCTCCCCATAACCCTGCACATTCTTTCTTTTCATATAACTGTGTAATTCCCTTTTGAATGCTTCAATTGAACCTGCCTCCACCACACTCTCAGGCAGTGCATACCAGACCTTAACCACATGCTGTGTGAAAAAATTATCCTCATGTCACTTTTGTTTCTTTTACCAATTACTTTAAATCTGTGCCCTCTCATTCTCAATCCTTTAATGAGTGGGAGCAGTTTCTCTCTATCTACTCTGTCCAGATCCCTCATGATTTTGAATACTTCGATCAAATCTCCTCTCAACTTTCTTTTCTACAAGGAAAACAGTCCCAACTTCTCCAATCTATTTTCATAACTGAAGTTTCTCATCCCTGATTCTCATGACTCTTTTCTACACCCTCTCCAACACCTTCACATCCTTCCTAAAGCACGGCACCCAGAACTGGACGCAATACTCCAGCTGAGGCCAAACTAATGTCTTATACAAGTCTTATACAACTTCAGCCAATTCGATTCACTCCGCGTGATATCAAGAAATGACTGAAGGCACTGGATACTGCAAAAACTATGGGCCCTGACAATATTCCGGCAATAGTACTGAAGACCTGTGCTCCAAAACTTGTGGAACTCCTAGCCAAGCTGTTCCAGGACAGCTACAACCCTGGCATCTACCCTGCAATGTGGAAAATTGCCCAGGTATGTCCTGTACACAAAAAGCAGGACAAGTACAACCCGGCCAATTACTGCCCCATCAGCCTACTCTCAATCATCAGTAAAGTGATGGAAGGTGTCATCAACAGTGCCATCAAGCGACACTTGCTTAGCAATAACCTGATCAGTGACGCTCAGTTTGGGTTCCGCCAGGGCCACTCAGCTCCTGACCTCATTATAGCCTTGGTTCAAACATGGACAAAAGAGCTGAACTCAAGAGGTGAGGTGAGAGTGTCTGCCCTTGACATCAAGGCAGCATTTGACCGAGTATGGCATCAAGGAGCCCTAGCAAAACTGAGGTTAATGGGAATCAAGGAGAAAACCCACCACTGGCTGGAGTCATACCTAGCACAAAGGAAGATGGTTGTGGTTGTTGGAGGTCAATCATCTGAGCTCCAGGACATCACTGCAGGGGTTCCTCAGGGTAGTGACCTAGGCCCAACCATCTTCAGCTGCTTCATCAATGACCTTCCTTCAATCATAAGGTCAGAAGTGGGGATGTTCGCTGATGATTGCACAATGTTCAGCACCATTCGTGACTCCTCAGATACTGAAGCAGTCCGTGTAGAAATGCAGCAAGACTTGGACAATATCGAGGCTTGGGCTGATAAGTGGCAAGTAACATTCGCGCAACACAAATGACAGGCAATGACCATCTCCAACAAGAGAGAATCTAACCATCTCCCCTTGACATTCAATGGCAGTACCATCTCTGAATCCCCCATTATCAACATCCTGGGGGTTACCATTGACCAGAATCTGAACTGGAGTAGCCATATAAATACCATGGCTACAAGAGCAGGTCAGAGGCTAGGAATCCTGAGGCGAGTAACTCACCTCCTGACTCCCCAAAGCCCGTCCACCATCTACAAGGCACAAGTCAGGAGTGTGATGGAATACTCTCCACTTGCCTGGATGGGTGCAGCTCCAACAACACTCAAGAAGTTCGACACCATCCAGGACAAAGCAGCCCGCTTGATTGGCACCCCATCTACTAACATTCACTCCCTCCACCACCGACGCATAGTGGCAGCAGTGTGTACCATCTACAAGATGCACTGCAGCAATGCACCAAGGCTCCTTAGACAGCATCTTCCAAACCCGCGACCTCTACCAACTAGAAGGACAAGGGCAGCAAATACATGGGAACACCACCACCTGCAAGTTCCCCTCCAAGTCACACACCATCCTGACTTGAAACTATATTGCCGTTCCTTCACTGACGCTGGGTCAAAATCCTGGAACTCCCTTCCTAACAGCACTGTGGGTATACCTACCCCAAATGGACTGCAGCGGTTCAAGAAGGCAGCTCACCACCACCTTCTCAAGGGCAATTACGGATGGGGAATAAATGCTGGCCTGGCCAATGACGCCTACATCCCATGAATGAATAAAAAAAACCCTCCTTGCTCTTGTACTCTATGCCCCTATTAATAAAGCCCAGGATACTGTATGCTTTATTAACCACTCTCTCAACCTGTCCTGCCACCTTCAAGGACTTATGCACATATGCACCCAGGTACCTCTGCTCTTGCACCCCTTTTAGAACTGTCCCCTTTATTTTATATTGTCTCTCCATTATGTTCCTACCAAAGTTCACATTTCTCTACAGATAACATCATCTGCCACCTGTCCGCCCATTCCACCAATTTGTCTATGTCCTTTTAAAGTTCTACACCATCCTCCTTACGGTTCACAATGCTTCCAAGTTTCATATCATCTGAAAACAGAATGTTCACATGTGTATACAAGCCATTAGGGAGGGGGCAAGTACCATGTTGGCCTTTATTGCAAGGGGATTGGATTACAAGAAAAAGGAAGTCTTGCTACAATTGTATAGGACTTTGGTGAGACCACATCTGGAGTGCTGTACACAGTTTTGGTCTCCAAAAGAAGGATATACTTGCATTGGAGGCGATACAGTGAAGGTTCACTAGATTATTTTCTGGGGAATTAAAGCATTGTCCTATGATGAAAGGCTGAGTAAATTGGATCTATACTCTCTGGAGTTTAAAAGAATGAGGGCGATCTCATTGAAACATACATGATTCTGAATAGGCTTGACAGGGTAGACACTGAGAGGTTGTTTCCCCTAGCTCTGGAAACTCGAACATGGGGGCACAGTCTCAGGATAAGGGGTCTATCATTTAGGACTGAGATGAGGGGAAATCTTTTCAGAGGGTTGTGAATCTTTAGAATTGTCTACCCCAAAGGGTTGTGGATGCTCCACTGTTGAGTATACTTAAGGCTGAGAAAGGCCAATTTTTGGTCTCTCCGGGAACTAAGGGATGTGGGCAGCTGGTGGGAAAGTGAGGTTGAAGCACAGAAGACCAGCCATGATCGTATTGAATGGCAGGGTAGGTTCGAGGGACCGTATGATCTACTTCTGCTCCTATTTCTTATGTTGTTATAAAGCTGAAATCTGTTACCATTCAGAGCAGCAAGCTTGGGGAAAAGGGATAGTATTCACAGTGTATGTGGGTGCTGGGGTGGGAGGGAAAAGGGGAGTCTGAATCTGAGACCAGTTTAGGGCAATCTTCATCCTAAGTCACTGATTGGGGTCTCACAGCTTTCAAAAGGTTAAAGTGTGACTGCAGACAGGATGCGGAGAGAGTTGACACCTAC
Source organism: Heterodontus francisci (assembly GCF_036365525.1). NCBI lineage: Eukaryota > Metazoa > Chordata > Chondrichthyes > Heterodontiformes > Heterodontidae > Heterodontus > Heterodontus francisci. The sequence continues at coordinate 50,659,811 of NC_090389.1, forward strand.
AGACTGCAGATTTTCGACTACGGTCATGGCCGTACAAGTATGAGCAGGAAGTCTGGGGCTTGAGTCTTAAATGTGCAAACAAGCACTGAAGGACACTGCACATGTGCAGGTGTCCCAAAAAAGCCATGTAGGGACTAGAGATTTATCAACAGTTAACGATTCAGCAACAATTCAGAAGGCAACCCCAAGGTCCCTGTGGAAAGTTGTTGGAACAATTTGAAACATTGAGTTGAGAGGTTGTGACTTATTTTCAGAATTGTTTCTATATTACAAATTTATCTTTTATTTTAAAAATTTTCAGGTTTGATTGATTGCTGGTTCTTATTAACTACTTTAAAAAAACATTGATTGGTTTTAGACTTTGACTTTAGGCTTTTGAGTCAATCAGCATACTGTCAAGAAAAAAGGATATGCCAAATAAGGAACATTAATCAATCAGTTGGAAACTTACTTTAAACTTTTAATGGAAACGTTAAAAAACTTTTTAAAAAAACTAGCAGCCAAGATGGCCACCACAATTTGCATCCGAAATACCTTTACACATTCTAAGGCTCCAACTGGAGACAGAGGTCTGAGGAGCATGGACCCAGAAAAATGGCTTGCTCGAAGTGATTGAATTACCTAAGATTGCTTCATTAGAATTGCCTTGAATACTGTGCTAACACCTAGATTTTGAAAGAGCAAACCCCTCCAAGTGTAAATATTGGCAGCCGGGGGCCTGGGGAGCCAATTCCAAACCTTGAATCTGATTAGAAGGTTCCAGAGAATACACTGAGGCAGTGTATATGTGACCATTTGTCCATCTCTGTGAAAGCAGGGAATTCCCTTGAACAAAGGGTCAAGCCAGTAACTTAGACTGTGCAGCAGCAGAAAGGGTGTGTGCCTCCCCCACTCTTTTGACCCAGATAACACAAGTCTGAAAACCATCTGTGAATGTGGACCCTCCAAGCCTACAGATCGCTACAGACAGAGATCAGGGCAAGAGAGTCACCTACAGGTCTGCCTCCAAGAAAATCCTGAGCCAAGCAGGCCAGCCACAAAGTGCACTTTGACCAGCCAAAGACTTCAAGAATACAACTTCAGCCAGAAGACCACTGAATCATTCACCTCACAGACTGCAAACTTCATTGCCATTTATTCTGGATTCTAATGCAACCACAATATCTACTTTTCACTCTGTAATCTAATTGTGTGTCTGTGATTCTCGTGCGAATGTGTGCGTAAATGTGTAGAACAGGCTTGTCTAACATCCCGCCCGTGGGCCAGGATCCAGCCTGCCAAACATTTCCATCTGGCCCGCAGGTGTAAACGGTTCCCGGGGCCATTCCTCATCCTCACCATGACTGGAGATGAGAAATTTCCTTTTGTGAGAACCAGCTTTTAAACTATTGCGCTGTCAGTTTCACAGGTGACAGCTGCTGACTCTTGCACAGTTGCAGAGAGTGAAAACACTCTTTTAAGGTTCTTCCAAAAGTCAATTCTTTTGAAAAAAAGATCATTGTCAGTTTCACAGGTGACAGCTGCTGTCATCGGGAACAGCCATTTCCCAACATACTGCGGGTTTTCAGGCAGGTTCTGATTTTTTTTTAAAAGCTGGCAGGAAAACCCCGAGTCTGTTGGGAAACAGCTGTTCCTGATGTCAACAGCTGTTGGCTCTGAAACTGGCAACAATCATTTCTAAAAGAGCTGACTTTTAAAAATAACTTTAAAAGCACGTTCCACTCACTGCAACTGTTTGAGAGAATGGGAGAGTGGGAAAGACAGAAAGAGAGAGAGAAAGGGGGATGGAGAGAGAAAGAGAGAGAGAGAGAGAGAGAGAGAGAAAAAGAGAGAGAGCGGGCAGAGGGAGAGAGAGAGAGCGGGCAGAGGGAGAGAGAGAGAGCGGGCAGAGGGAGAGAGAGAGAGCGGGCAGAGGGAGAGAGAGAGAGCGGGCAGAGGAGAGAGAGAGAGCGGGCAGAGGAGAGAGAGAGAGCGGGCAGAGGAGAGAGCGAGCAGGCAGAAGAAGAGAGCGAGCAGGCAGAAGAAGAGAGCGAGCAGGCAGAAGAAGAGAGCAAGCAGGCAGAAGAAGAGAGCAAGCAGGCAGAGGGAGCGAGAGGGAGAGAGAGGGAGAACGGGCAGAGGGAGACAGAGAGCGCGGGCAGAGGGAGACAGAAAGAGTGGGCGGAGAGAGACACAGAGAGCGGGCAGAGGGAGAGTGAGAGTCATTTACTTACAGCACAGAAGGAGGCCATTCGGTCCATCAAGCCTATGCCGACTCTTCATGGAGCTATGCAGTCAGACCCACTCCCTGGCTCAATCCCCATACCCCTGCATGTCTATTTCTCTCAGGTGACCAGCCAATTTCCTCTTGAAGTCATTGATCATCTCCACTTCCACCACCCTTGTGGGCAGCGAGTTCCAGGTCATTACCACCCACTGCTTCCTCCTATTCCCCCTGCATCTTTTGCACAATACTTTCAATCTGTGTCCCCTAGTCCTAGAAGGGGGGGAGGGGAGGTGGGGGGAGGGAAGAGAGAATGAGACACATACACACAGAGCGTGGGGAGAAGGGGAAGAGATCAAGGTCTCTCCTGAAAGGTGGACATCTATCCAAAATACTCTGCATCACTATATCAAGTGTGCAGGCAGAGATTGTCTACTTATTAAAGCAAAAACAATGCCAGGTATATCAATAAATCAGTTTTCAATATAGTGATGAGAAAATAAGTCAATAAATTAGTCTTCTCATTTAAAGCTTCTTCACAAAAATGCACATTTGTTGTTGTTTTTAATTGTAAGATAAATTTTTAATGCCTTTACCTTTCGCAATTTGCTCACTGGCCCCCCTGGGCCGAGCAAAAGTCGCACTGCGGCCCTCCACCTGAAAAGGTTGGACAACCCTGGTCTAGCATATTTTTTTTTTTAGATTGAGTTTAGATTGTTATGTATAATAAACTCACCTCTTTCTTATTTAAGCTCAAGAAAACCTGTGATTGATTCTTTCATGATCACATTAAAGGTAAAAGGTGAAACACTCACTGAGGTGGTAAGCACAACCACTGTTTAAAAAGGAATAAACCCTGTAGCAGTCAAATAAGAGCAAGGGCAAGAGGGGGGCCTGGGACCTCTGCCCCCCTCACCTGGCCATAACAGAAATTTGGGGGTTATAGTCCGCGATCGTAACCCAACAACAAATGAGAGATTGGAAGTGGGAAACCAAATTGATCCCTATAAAAAAAATTAAAAACTTTAATACACGTTTTCTTGTGGTTTTCACTGCTAGAATACTAACATGTCCACATTCGAGGCTAGTACCTTCCTAAGCCAGAGTGAAGTAACTTAGGACAGGTTAAAGGTCTTATCTATTGAAGACTTGAGGGATGTAGCTGAGCAGTTAAGGATTACTCTCTCTTCAAAAGCTAGGATATCCGAAATTCTAAGACTTGTGGCCAACCATTTTTCACTTGAATCTGAAGATTCAGAACAGGGTTAGAGTCAGAAACAGACAGGGTAATATTGGCAAAAATACAATTAGAACAGAGGAAACTAGAATTAGAATTCCAGAGAAAGAGCAGAGAGATTGTCAAGAAAGGGAAAAAAGAGCTTTCCAGAAGGAGGAGGAGGAAAGAGAGTTAAGGTGCCTCAAATTAATTATGGGAAGACCCATTACACCCAGTGAAGAAGCTACCCCTAGCTCAGGACCATGTGCTGAGCTCTTAAAGTTCTCCCAGTTGATTCCAAAGCTCAATGAGGGGTATGTGGAAGCATTTTTCGTCACTTTAGAAAAACTTGCAAAACAGCTGAAATAGCTGGCTGAGAGCTGCATGCTGTTGTTACAAAGCAAACTAACAGGAAAAGCCCATGAGGGTTATTCACTGTTGCCAGATGAAAGTTCAGATTATGAGGACGAAAAATGCTATCCTGGGACAATATAAGCTAGTATCAGAAGTATACCACCAGAAATTCCAAACCCTCTGGAAGCAGCCTGACCAAACTTAGCTTGAGTTTGAAAGAGTTAAGCAGCTTGATTTCGACCAGTGAATACGGGCACTTAAGATACAGCCCACATATGAAAACCTCAGAGCGGTGATCCTTCTTGAAGAGTTTAAAATCGTACTTCCCCTTTCTACTAAAATCTATGTAAAGGAACAAAATATTCAAAAAGCCAGGCAGGCTGCAATTCTGGCTGATGAATTTGCCCTTATACACAAGCCCTTACCCCAAGGGAAACCCTTCCCTAGTCACCCCCACAAACCTGAGGAGGATAAAAGATAAGAGGGTAATAGGAGACTGAATAGCCATGGGCAAAAAGGACAGTGCTGAGCACTGGAGCGACACCCGAAGACCTGTGTATCTCCACTGTAACAAGGCAGGTCACCTTTGAGCTGACTGCTGGAAATTATGGGGAAAACCTGCAGAATTAATCAGGGCAGACCAGACCAGTGAAGGAGCAGGGGCCCTGATGGAAAGCACAGCAGACCAGGTTGTGGCTTTAACTGCAGCAGGAAGACCCAGTAAACCTACTGCTGAGAGTGCAGGAAACTATCAAAATCCCTGCATGATACTAGGATTTTGTATCCCAAGGAAAAGTGACTCCATATCCCTCGAGTGGGGCAAACAAGCCCATAGTCATACTTAGGGATACAGGGCCACCAAATCCCTTCTCCTGGGAAAAGGGATGACCTTTCCCCCAGAGATTGCAGTGAATGCTAGTGTTATTGAATGCTATTGGAGGTCGGTGTATGCTCACACCTTTATATTGGGTGCACTTAGAGTGCGACCTAGTTTCAGGACCAGTAACAGTGGGGATTGTCCCTAATCTAACTGTGGACGGCTTCGACTCGCTCCTTGGTAATGATCTGGTAGGGGCAAAGGTGGTAGCTTCTACAGTAGCTTTAGAGAGGCAAAAAGAGGTCAGGGAGACAGTTGCAGGAGAAGGTTTCCGCATTTTCCCTTTGTGGTGACTCGATCCATGGCCAAACAAGCTCCATCTGAACTGGCACCGCAGGCAAATGGCCCTGTATCTGGTTATTTAAAACCTTTTTGGGAAGTTGGAGGACTCAAAGGATATGTCAAGCATTGCTTCCTTGGTAGAGGCTCAGCAAGCCAACCCAGTATTAAAAGAGTTAGCACAACTGCCCAAACTGAAGCAGAGGGAGTCCCAGAATGCTATTATTTAAAGAATGAGGTGCTGATGAGGAAATGGAAACCTCCTTACAGATCTGCTGATACAAGAGTGGTGCCACTGAGGTACTGTAAGGAAATACAAAGAATAGCCCACAAACTCCCAATGGCTGGACATGTTGGTGTACGAAAAACCTAAGCCCGCATCAGATAGCATTTTGACAGGCCAAAACTCCACAAAGATGTGGTGGAGTTCTATAAAACTTGCCACACGTGCCAGGTTGTGGGGAAGCCCCAACCTGCAATAAAACCTGCACCCCTAATTCCCATACCAGCTTTTGGGGAACCCTTCAGCAGAGTGCTAGTGGATTGTGTAGGATCTCTGCTGAAAACAAAAAGGGGGCTACCAGATTCTTCTCACCATTATGTATGTGGCTACCCGATTCCCAGAGGCCATTCCGCTAAGAACTATCTCTGCCAAGGTAGTGGTGGAGGGGCTAACCCAACTCTTTACCCAATATGGGCTGCCTGCCGAGATCCAGACAGACCAGGGCACAAATTTCATATCTGGGATCTTTTGAAAAGTCATGAGTAACCTGGGTATAACCCAGCTAAAGTCCTCAGCCTACCACCCACAGTCACAAGAGGCATTAGAATGGTACCACCAGACCTAAAGACAATGATCAGGGCATATTGCTACAAGTACCCTCATGACCAGGACAAAGGGCTGGGATTTCTCCATTTTGCCACACAGGACTGACCCAATGAGTCTACTGGTTTTAGTCCCTTTGAATTAGTTTATGGACATGAGGGGAGTGGTCCTCAAACTAATCAGAGACGTTTTTGGGACACAGGAATAAGTCTTCCATTTTAGACTGCATTTCCATGTTCTGCGAGCAGCTCACTAGAGCCTGCGCAGTGGCTCAGGAGCACCTAAATACCTCCTAGGCAGCTATGAAAAAGCAAGCAGACAAACACGCCAAGGCCAGAACATTTTTGCCTGGAGACCATGTATTAGTATTACTCCCAATTCAGGGTGAACCCCTGAAAGCCTGGTTCAGTGGCCCACACCAAGTGGCAAAAAGGATTAGCCAGGTAAATTATTTGATTGACACCCCAGACTGAAAAGAAAAAACAAAGGCTGTGCCACATTAACACATTAAAACAATATCACAGCCGGGAAGGGGACAGAGAAGCACAGGTTCTGTTAGACAGTCAGGCAAGACGGACATAGATAGGAAGAAACTTTTTCCCTTAGCAGAGATGTCAATAACCTGGGGGCATAGATTTAAGGTAAGGAGCTGGAGGGTTAGAGGGGATTCGCGGAAAGATTTTTTCACCCAGAGGGTGGTTGGAATCTGGAACACACTGCCTGAAGGGATGGTAGAGGCAGGAACCCTCACAACATTTAAGAAGTATTTAGATGAGCACTTGAAACGCCATAGCATACAAGGCTACAGGCCAGGTGCGGGAAAATGGGATTAGAATAGATAGGCTTGATGGCCGGCATGGGCGCAGTAGGCCTGTTTCTGTGCTGTATAACTCTATAAGGGGACGAAAGAGACAGTGAGGACAGGTTAGAGGGGGGCTGGGAGGATTCCCAAATGGAACCCGTTACTGTCCAGTTAACTAATACTAAAATGTTAAAAAAGTTAGACCCCACACTCCCCTATGTAAATGCAGGCCAAAGAGGCACCCTACCAAGGCTGATAACAGCAATTAACAAAACCTGCAGGGACAAGGAAAGTTCCCAAAAAGGCAAATGAACAGTGAGAGATGCCTCACCAAGCTGAAGTGCCGCAGGGGTATGCAGTGAAAGCTGGACAGACACCTGCAAGTGGTAATGTCCCAGAGGACATGGGGTAGATTAACAAAGGGACCCTCCCCACAGTAAAGGGAAAAGGGAAGGAAAAATGCCCCCAAATTAAACAGCACTTGTGTGACTTACTAGAAAACTAAAAGTGAGGTCAGTATGGATCAACACACTGAAGAAAGTAATGACCAGATCCCAAACCCAAAGCTATTCAAACCCAACAATTTCAATCGCAGACATCTCACAGGGGCTAAAAAAAAACAATTTATTACCCACTGCCTCTATAGGGAGAAAAATTTGCAAGGTGCACGAACCTGGATGGTTAAAGCTGCATTGCATGAAAAAAAACAATGTAATCGCTGACGGACTGTCGAGGGTCTAACCCGATACATAACCATCCCAGACAAACTAAAAAAAAATTAAATCAGCATAGCTGCTACAGACAAAGCCAGCTGCAGCAATTCTAAGATTAATAAGTGAATTTGAGGAACAAGTGTTGAGAATTAATGTTTTCTTCTTTTTCTTTTCCACAACTTTATGAAATGCACCTATTGTCATATTTCATTCCAAATTGTGTGGTGATGTCAAGAAAAATGATATGCCAAATAAAGAATATTAATTCATCGGTTGGAAACTTACATTAAAGTTTTAATGGAAAAAATCCTGCAGTTAACTTTGAAAAAATAACTATCAGCCAAGATGGCCCCCATAATTTACATCTGAAACACCCTTTCACATTCCAAGGCTCCAACCAGAGGCAGAAGTTGGAAGAGCATGGACCCAGACCAATGGCTCGCTCTAAGGGATTGAATTACCGAAGATTGCTTCATTAGCACGACATTCAAGACAATCCTAACACCTTGACTTTCAAAGAGAAAACCCCTCCAAGTGTAAATATTAGTATCCTGGGGCCTAGGGAGCCAATTCCAAACCTTGAATCTCATTAGGGTCCAGAGACTACACTGAGGCAGTCATGTGACTGTCCATCTCTGTGAAAGCTGGAAATTTCCTTGGAAAAAAGGCCAAGCCAGCAACTCAGACTGTGCAGCAGCGGAAAGGGTGTGTGCCTCACTCTCTCTCTTCCCCAGATAACACAAGTCTGAAAACCGTCTGCGAATTTGGACCCTCCAAGTCTACAGATTGCTTCAGAGACAGACCAGGGCAAGATAGCCACCTACAGGTCTGCCTCCAAGTGGGCCAGCTACAAAGTGCACTTTGACCAGTCAAAGGCTTCAAGAATACAACTTCAGCCAGAAGACCACCAGATCATTCAACCTTACAGACTGTATTTAATTTCTATTTATTCTGGACTCTAATACAACCACAATATTTACCTTTCACTCTGTAATCTATTTGTGTGTGTGAGATTCTCGTGTGAATGTGTTGCATATTTTTATTATTTTTTAGATTGGGTTTAGATTAAGTATAATAAACTCACCTCTTTCTTGTTTAAGCTCAAAAAACCTGTCCAATTGGTTCTTTCATGATCACATGAAAGGTAAAACACTCACTGAGGTGGCAAGCACAACCTTTGTTTAAAAAGGAATAAGAGGAAAGGCAAGAGGGGAGTCTAAGACCACCCCCACCTCACCTGGCCATAACAATACTTCATGTTGCACAGATTTTATCATTTCCCATATATTACAAATGCAATATTTGACTCAGAGATATACTGACATAGTAATTTAGCAATCTAAAGACAGTACCATTGCCAGAGGATTTTACGTGAGAGTCTTAGGCAAATACATTTGTAAATTAATATATTTTAATCAAGCACAATTTTGAATAAAACATATGGTCCCAGAATTTACTTTGGTGGCTTGTAAGAAGCATAAATCATCCCATTAACAGGTTTCTTACGCCATGAAATAGTAGCCCCAACTTTCTAGGCGAGTTTGATTTGTATTTATGGTGCAAATCCAGCAATGTCACGACATGCATGGGGAGGATGACAGCAAGCTCCCATTTTTGTGAGGCAAACAGCAATTTGTGGCATTTCACAACATGGTCTCTCTTTTCCTTGCTACAAACTGCTTTTTTTAATGCATTAATAACAGTATTTGCTGTAAACTAGCCATTTCTTTTCCATCAAATTCTGAGCCGTGATGTTTGATCTAGCAATTGTAAAGTACATATATCATAACTCAAACAAGTCAAAAAAGTGGGATACAAAAAACCATAAGTCAACTTTTGTAAATACCAGGATACAAATTTTCTAACTGGCATTCCTCATCAGCACAGTTTAACCCATTTTCCTTCATTTAAGGACTGCCGCATTTTTTGCAGCAGTACAGATATTTTCATGTTATCACTGCAGCTCAGTATTGATGTAATACTGAAGTATAACTGAATATTTGACTTTTTTTTCTCCTTGCATCCATCAATTTTCTTACTTCCCCTATTTGCAGTGTCAACCATATCAAGAAATAAAGTAATTTGACAGCAAACTCCTTCAAGTAAAGGAAACACTATTACAACTATAAGTTCCAAAGATTTAAAATATTATATTTGTTAATATCATCACTCTCCCATTATTCTCTTCAACTTGAGCATCCTCAATTTTAATCACTCCACATTGGTGGCCATGCCTTCAGCTGTCTAGGCCCTAAGCTCTGGAAATCTCTCCCTACACCTCTCTACCTTGCTATCCTACTTTAAGACACTCCTTAAAACCTACCTCTTTGACCAAGCATTTGGTCATCTGACCTAATTTCTCAAGTGGCTTGGCATCATATTTTGTTTTATATTGCACCTGTGAAGTGCCTTGGAACGTTTTATTACGTTAAAGTGCTATCAAATATAAGGATTCATCCTGAAATGTGGCTTCACTGCTGTCAGCAGGCCTCTGCAATCTTACCTAAGTGCTCATTCTTCAACAATGAGCCTAGACCCTAAACAATTTGACATGGGCAGCAGAAGCCAATTCCGCACAAACCTAAAATTCACAAATGTCCTTACCAGCATGCATCACTGGACAATGAAAAGTGAGAGATTTGGCTTAATTTTTTCATTATCCCATGGCCACAGAGGTCAATAATAGTACCCCAGCACTGATTAGCTAAGTAAACACAGCCTAGGAGTTTCCCATTCTGCGCGGTTCATTATCATTAACCTACTGGTCATTTCAGTACTCATTTATAGTCATACATTTATAAAAAATATACTAATTGATAATCTGCTATGTCTTTGGTGTAAATATATTGCCTTTATCCTTAAATATTATAGTGTTATTCTCCCAAACATTGCGCCTCAAAACGTGTGAAAAATCAGGTTTGCATTAAAAGTAGGTTTCCTCAACCAACAGAATCCAAATAAATAGGTATATTTGACAACCGAAAACAGTAAAAATAATCCATAATGGGAATTCAACTCATCCATTATAGCAATTTAACCATCTAAGCCTAGCACCTAATCAATTCAAAACATACACAAAAATTAGAGTTAGTGACGCTAGCACTCAAATATGCTCAGAAAGCTGCATTTTCACTATCTTTGGGAATTTCTATGCAAAACTCAAATATTCAAAACAGTAAACCATGCACAAAAAGAGTAGATATCCCCAGAATGTTTCCCTGGATGTTGCATCATGCTAAATCACCTGCCCTGACTATAAATTCAGTATTTCCTTATTTAGATAACTAAGCTGAGGGGTAGAGTTTCCACTTTGGGTGCAATTTTGAAACTGGGTACAAATTGCACTTGAAATTACGTTTTTCCGAAGTGAAGTTATGGTTCAAGTTTCCGCCCAAAGTATTTGCACAATCTTAAACTTAAAATATTCCATCAACAGTACAATTGTAAGTAATTTTTTTCCTACGCTTTAACAAAGTTTGTTGATTTTGTAACCCAATACAATTTTATTCATATAGATAAAAACTGATTTATCACAAAAAATTGGCATTTTAATAAGTGTTGCGCCTTCTACCTGTGAGTAACCTGATTTTAAATCACTGAAAATGACATGAAAATAACTATGCTGAACCATTTACTAGTTTCATTGGTGTACATAAGCCAATTGCTTAGTAAATTAAATAGTTAACATGTAAAAACTTTTTAAAAAGTGCCTACTAGCACCTGCACGCCTAAATAAAAGAGTTCAATGTGAAGAGCCTCCTCTAGCAGCCACAATCCGTGAAAACTTGTCATCCTCATTATTTTGATCTGGAGGCGTGACCAGTTTTGTGGGCAGGCTGGCTTCAGGCAAAATTTTTAAACCAGTGCTAAAGATTTCAGAAACTCAGTTTACACTTGATGTAATTTACGCATAGAATCCCCTGATCTTTTGTGCTGATTTGGTCAATTTCACTTACTTTGTGCTGATATAGATTTCTCTAACTTTATTTTATAATATCCCATAATAGAAGGAAAAAACATTTGCTGGTTCTGTTTTGGGAAATTTTGAAAACAGTCATTTAGCAGTCAAAGGATTAAATTATATCATGCAAAAATACCATGATCTATTCAGTTAACAGTAATTCTGTCCTAACAAATTTTTTCAAAGTTTAATTGTTAACAGAAGCACTTTCTAGATTATCCATCTTTTTAAAAATAAGCTTTTGTTCCTTTTTGTTTTTCTGAGTGTGGAGACTGAGGAGGTGTCTTGAAAGCAAATGCGGATGGGGGTAAATTACTACTTTTAATGGTAACTTTATCTTGAGGTTCTTTCTTCTGTGATTTTTTGTGTCTTGAATTCGTCACTCCAACAGGACTATTTGTTTTCCCCAGTAAAAACTGTTCCCATTTAGGCAGTTGTCCTTCAACGGATGTCCAGTATCTGGTCTGCATAGAACAAACAGAAGTTTCACAAATAGCAAATATAATTGTATTCTAGTCAACTATATTCTCACGAACATTACAAACTCCTTCCGTTTGCAGGCAAAGCACATCAATCTTCAGAATAGAATAAAAACTTTGCTCTTTTATTCTTGCACTGTGCATTTCTTCTCATTGTTTCCTCCCTTTCCATTTCAGGTCTCTTCACCCAATTTATCATTTACAAACCAACCTGTGTCTAGGACTCTGCCATTGCTAACATGTAAAGGAGACGAGTTTTTAAAAAAAAAAAAGACTTTTCTTGAGATGTGGACAAAGTTGGCAAGGCCTCATTTATTCCCCATTCTGAAGTGCCCTGAGAAGCTGGTGGTAGCCTTCTTTGTGAACAATGGCAATCCTTCAGTGATGCTGCTCTAACAAATGGTAGATAAGGAATTCCAGGATAGTTTCTTGTCTCAATTCCCCCCTCACTTTTTTATGGTGTGGTGACCAAAGCTGACTCAATATTGCAAGTGTAGCTTAACTGGTACATTCTGAAGTCCAAATACAACTCTTCTTAACCTGTATTCTATTGGTGTGTCTATATGTTCTAGCATCCGATTAGCTTCTATAATTGTCTTGTCACATTGACTGGGCACTGAAAATGACAAGTCCCCTATATCATTCGAATTATAAGATTATACTAAATAAATAGAGGCAGGAGTAGACCAGTCAGTCCCTTGAGCATGCTCTGCCATTCAATAAGATCATGGCTAATCTGACTGTGGCCTTAACTCCACTTTCCTGCCGGCTCCCCTAAATCTTGACTCCTTTATAGATCAATAATCTGTCTAACTCAATGACCCAGCCTCCGCTGTTCGCTGTGGAAGAGAATTCCAAAGATTAACTATTATTTTTAACATGAAAATCCAAGATGGAAAATAAACCACATGAGCAAGTTGCTATTAAAGGGGGCTGCCAAGTTTTTTTTCAACTGTGTACAATCATCAAGCTGCAGCATATTATTCATCAAGGGCAACAAGTGAACTGTGAAAGTGAATTATTGTGCGTTTTCTCCTTTTGTAACAGAAGGGAAGAAATTATAGATTATGATTTGAGGTTCTATAGAACTTCTATAAAACGTAGAAGTAAATAACAGTAAAAGACCAGAATTGGATTTTTTGGCAAGCGTGTTAGGTCGTTACCTTTACCCTCTCAAGTTCACGTCACTCTGCATCACACACCATCCAAAGGCAAGAAGCCATGCAGACAATCTGTTCCCTTGCATCTCTCCATGTCGCTTTACAGACAGCCATAAGAAGGTACAAGGAATGCTGTTTTGCAGAAGAAAACTGCAAACAGCAGCTGATTCTACTGGAATCAGAATGTAACGCCTTTTGTCACACACTGTACTATGCAAGTTACAGCATGGATGTGCCAAGTTTGATTTTTTATTTACAATTGAGGCATGCATCAGAATATTGACTACATGCTTCTGATATGAGCTTACATGCTAAACAATACCATTTTAGCTTCCCTCACTCCAAAAAAGTTAAATTTTTAAAAATTATTTCCCCTGCAAGCTTTAATCTTCCTCACATACACTAGGGGGCTCTGTACTCCAGCTCAAGAAAGTCACTCTACACACTCCCCTATAATAATGATTATTCACATTTTCAAAATCAATAAGCTGAATTAAAATGCTGGTGCAACAATGATACTCAACAGCACAGGAAGTGGGCATGTACCTCAAGGCTGATAACAGTAGGATGCAAATGCATGTGTGCTCTGGCTCTTAATTTTTCCTCTGCTATTTCCAAATCCTACAAAAAAAAAACATCCTTAACAAAGATTCAGTCAAACATTTAAGTCACTATCCTTTATTACTTTCAAAATACATTCATAACCTTAAGATTAAAATTCTCATTTCAGTGTTTGTCTAAAAATTAAACCGTTAACATTTACACTGATTAGCATGACAAATAAAGTGTGCGCCTTTCAACTAGCAGGTCGCAGATCCTAGCCTGTACATCTTTGGTCCTTTGCATTAGACTCAACTATAGTGAATCTATATTTCATAAGGTCTGAAGAGTTTAAGGGGTCACTCCCTATCTAGGGAAAATGCTATATACAAGACAGCTTGCTAATGTAGTACGTGTGTGTGCCCGAGCAGGGAAATATGCATTTTTAGCACATCGGTTCCTTCTTCTTTCACGGCCTCCCAATTCCTCACAAGTAAGCTAGGAATAAGTTTGTTTTAGAGTTGAACAAAAATGTAAAGGAAAACTGGGTTAAATATCAACGATGAAACAGTTGGAATGGTTCAGTAGGTTTAATAACCCCGGGAGGGTGGGTGATGAGGCAAGTTAGAAACTCAGCCTCTGCATCAGAAAACAGGCAAGATATTTTAACCTCCAGGCCTCATCAACAGGAACTGCTGGCTGGCATCCTCCAGAGAAATCGGGCTGCCCTTGGCCACCTAACATCATAAAGATAGATATGGGCAAGGGAATTCCAGGATAGCCTCTTGGGAATGGCTGCGTTGGGGCAGGAGAGGCCATGACTTTCCTTATGGGGGCTAGCCCTGGCAGATCCGGACTCTCGTTAGCCTGTTGGAAAAGCCACATACCAGAGTTAAAAATCGCAGTCCGGACCCAATGATGCCATCAGGTCACAACTGATAATATTTAAAAGAAGGAACCTAGTGGTTTTGGGCAGGCAGCTTAGCCACCTTTCCAGAAGCCAGTATATAAACAGCAATCAGCAGGATCCAGGAACTTTTCCAGCAGATAAGTAACCCAGGGGCATTTTAACTGCCCACCCACTCCGTTTCCGCTGAACAGATAGGGGTACAACCTTCCTTGATGAGTTCCTGAGCCATACATATATACATACATAGATACCACAACTTGTATTCATATAGTGCCTTTAACGTAATAAAATGTCCCAAGGCACTTGACAGGAGTGTTATAAAGCAAAATTTGACACCAAGCCACATAAGGTGATATTAGGGCAGATGGCCAAATGCTTTAAAAGTTTTAAAGAGCTTTTTAAAGGAGGAAAGACAGGTAGAGAGGCAGAGGGGTTTAGGGAGAGAATTCCAGAGATAAGGGCCGAAGCAGCTGAAGTTATGGCCACCAATGGTAGAGCAAATAAAATTGGGAAGATGGGTGAACGGGGCTTGATGCAACTAAGAACACGGGCAGCAGAGTTTTGGATGACCTCAAGTTTACGGAGGGTAGAATGTGGGAGGCTGGCCAGGAGTGCGATGGAATAGTCAAGTCTATAGGTAGCAAAGGCATGGATGAACATTTTGGCAGCAGATGAGCTGAGGCAGAATCAGGCAATGTTACAGAGGTGGAAATAGATGGTCTTATTGATGGTGTGGATATGTGGTCACAAGTTCATCTCAAGGTCATATGACACCAAAATTGTGAACAGTCTGTCTGAGCTTCAGATAATTGCCAGAGAGAGGGATAGAGTCAGTAGCTAAGGAATGGAGCTTGAGGTGGGGACCAAAGACAATGGGTTCAGTCTTCCCAATATTTAACTGGAAGAAATTTCTGCTCATCCAGTACTGGATGTCAGAAAAGCAACCTGATAATTTAGCAACAGAGGAGGGAGAGAGATGGTGGTGAGCAATGCTCCCTCTTGGGTGCATGCTGTGCAGCAACCTGGAAGGCACTGTGCGGAAGTTGCGCCCTTTAAGATACCAGATGTGCACAACCAGGCAAAAAAAATTAAAGGTAAATTTAAAGGCACTTAAATGAATAGACCACTCACAACAAAAACAAAATTAAAGGGTCTCCTGTGGTGAGATGGAGCTGGGTATTGTCAGCATATGTGTGAAAACTAACACTGACGTTTTTGGATGCTATTGCCGAAGGGCAGCACGTAGATGAGAATTGGAGGGTGGGCGGGTTTAGCCAAGGATAGATCACAGAGGACATCAGAGGTAACAGTGGGGGAGCAGGAAAAGAAGCCATTGCAAGTGATACAAGGCTACCATTAGATAGTTAAGAATGGAACCAGGTGTGTTCAGACCCACCCAGCTGGACAACAGTGGAGAGGCATTGGAGGAGGACTGCGAGATCTCAGATTTAATATTTGATCTGTGCTATTAATTGATCTCTAATGCACCAATAGTAACACTACAATTGGTCTCAGCTAGAAGTGCTCAAGTGTGCATGTCAGCTGAAGGCAGGACCAGGTTCAGCTGCAATGCTACTAGCTGTTGAATAGCTACTAGCTTGCTGAAATTACCAAGGCTCATCCATGAACATCTGTAGAAGTGAACTCAAATAATTCACAGTAGAAAATTGGCAAGAGAAAAAAAAAGCTGCTTCGTAACAATATTTTCAAGAACTCTCCAAAAGGAAGAATATTCGACCTGGAGAAAACTGCAGCATGTTTTGAAACTGATTTTATGGCATAAATATAGTACCGTTTTTGCATAAAGGTGAGGAAGAAAGTCACACCAGCTTCCCATGAACTTAATATTTGCAAAGATTATCTGAGTCATCACTTCTTAATTTAAAAAAATGCAGAACACTGCATATCTAAACAAGCAAATTTGCAAAACCTGCATACAGTGCATAGCTCGGCTGACCAAAGTATGACGTGGAGTCACTAGAACAAGTCTACACCAATATTCCTCATAGGCTGCAGCCGCACAGCAACCTGGAAGATAATGCGTAAACTGCTCATAAGTTGCCCTCTTTAAGATATCATGCATGTGTAGTCACGTGCAAAAATTTAAAGGTACCATGCACTGAAATGAACAGGCTGTGTACAGCAAAAAAAAAGAGGTACATTGGTCTATACTTCCAACCGCATGTTGCTTTAAGTCTCAAACGATATCCCATTAAAATAGACAATTCCTACTTAAGGCTTCATAAAACTTCAAAGAAGCAAGATTTCATTGCAGATCCAAGACATCAAAAAGTGCATCATAAAAAGCTAGAGAAAAAGCAAATTCAACTTTCCAGACAAGGAACACAAAGGGCAAAAGGGAATTTTTGAAACTAAATCAACTGAAGATCATAAAAGAGGAAAAAGAAGTGACACGATAAGTTAGTTGCGATTAAAAGCGAGATGACTGTATGTGAAAGGTTAGACTGCAAGAACTAGAGAAACTCAAAAGATTTGAGGTTATGGGATAGATGGATTAAAGTCTCGATTTCAGCACCATAAGGATGCAATGTATTATAGAATTTTAATAGCACAGGAGGCTCCTCAGCCCACTGTACCTGTGCCAGTTCTCTTTTCGTTCTTTTGGTAATGAGGTTAAATTTATGGTTGCATCTCTGACAACGAAACTGCGGGGAGTAAACTTATCGGAAATGCGCACTTTATACCCTCTAATCACTAACTCACTGACCAGTAGGAAAGGTTTTCCTGATTTACCAAAAGCTCCAAATTTTCAACACTTCTATCAGATCTCCTCTTAACCTCCTTTGTTCTAATGAAAAAGTCCCAGTTCCTCTAGTCTTTCTTTGTGTCTCATCGCTCAGTGAATCTCTTTTGCACCCATTCCTAATCTTCCTAAACAAATTGCCATATTTTCATCTTAGAAAGAACGAGAGAGAGGAAAATTCCAAAGTGCTAAATAAAACAGGTTAATGGCTCTGTTAAAGTTGTCATTATACAAAGACATTAAATGTTTTGTTACGACCAGGTGAGGAAGAGGTCTAGGGGTCCCTTTCAACCTTCACCTGGTCTTACTGTAACAGGGTTTAATTTTAAACACACTGTTTTTAGCTCCCCCTTGGTAAATCCTTATTCACCGCTTTCCAATTATAAGGCAAAGAAACCAGCACAAACAGGCTTTCTTAGGTTTAAAGAAGAAAGGTTGAAATTTATTAACCTTAAACTCTAATTCGGTTAACGCCTACGGATACATGCCACTCCCCACGCTAACATGCATACGCGATACACACATGCAGAAAGAGACAGAAAAAAGCAGAAGAAAAAATAAAGTGGAAAAGTTTGAGGCAATATCTGAAGAGTTGTTGTTACAGTTCTTGAAGCTCACTGTAGAGCTCTTGATTGTAGGTAGATTTTGCTTTTCGTTGGGGCCCAGTATTCTTCTTAAACCTTGTCCACTGTAGGAGACTTTTCTCTCTTGGGGTTCATGTGTCTTCAGTGGG
Source organism: Heterodontus francisci (assembly GCF_036365525.1). Classification (NCBI taxonomy): domain Eukaryota; kingdom Metazoa; phylum Chordata; class Chondrichthyes; order Heterodontiformes; family Heterodontidae; genus Heterodontus; species Heterodontus francisci. The sequence continues at coordinate 50,677,628 of NC_090389.1, forward strand.
TTTTGGAGTTCCATGAGAAAGAGATAGCAGACAGGAGAGGCTGTGGCGAGCCAGCTAGGAGAGGTCTTTTCAATCCAGGAACAAACAGCTTTCAGTTCAAACTGTACAATTCAGAAAAAAACCCAGACTGCCAAGCAGGTTAGTCATGTGACTTACTGGTTTGACCACATCTGTTTGTGGATTGTATTGGAGCAGGGGATAGTTCCTTTGTTCAAAGCACTGTCTGTTAATATGCAAAAATGTCTTTCCCAGTAAAGGGGATTTAGTGCCCTGTGCCCCTGAGAATCACTGTGGGCTTGCTTGCCCCACACAAGAGGTTACTTTCCCTTCAGACACAAAACCCAGATAACCTTCAGGAATCCTATTAAATTTTCCTGCACTTGCAGTAGTAAGCTACCTGGGTCTCACTCTTACTGCAGTTAAAGCCACAGCTTGTTCTGCTGTGCTTTCCATCAGGGTCTCTTTCTTCACTGAGCGGGTGTGATCTGATTAACCCTACCGATTTTCCCTTTAGTTTCCAGCAGTCAGCTTTTAAATGCCCTGCTTTATTACAATGGAAGCACACAAGTCTCCGGGTCTCACTCTTGCTCACAGCACCTTCCTTTTGGTTGGCGGAGGGCCCCGTCTCTCTTGCTTTTCTTTCTCTCCCAGGACTGCCTGGGCGGAAATCACCTTCCCACCCTTTGTCCTTTTCGGATTTGTGGGGGTGATTAGGAAAGGTTCTCCTCTGGGAAACCGACTTATAAATTAAAGCAAACTCATTGGCCAGAACGGCCGCTTATTGGGCTCCCTGAGCCCGTTGCTCCTCTACATAGGTCTTTATTGAGAGTGGGAGAGAGTGTTTAAATTCCTCTAACAGAATTACTTCTCTGAGATTCTCATAGCTGAGCTGTACTTTAAGAGCCCTCAGTCACTGGTCAAAAGCCAGCAACTTACTTCTTTGAAACTCCAGATAAGTTTGATTAGCTTGCTTCTTGAGGGTTCCAAACTTTTGGCAATGGGTTTCGGGTACTAATTCGTATGCCCCGAGGATAGCATTTTTGGTCAGTTCATAATTTGATGAACTCTCATCTGGCAACAGGGAATAAACCTCATGGGCTTTTCCAGTTAACTTGCTTTGTAGTAAAAGAGACCATGTCTCAGCTGGCCATTTTAGCTGCCTTGTCAGTTTCTCAAAAGACCACAAAAAGATTTTTCTACATCTTCCTCATTGAATGTTGGGATTCGATTAGCTAGTTTTAACAATTCTGTATCCAGCCCTGAATTATGCTTCTCCATATTGGCCATGCTTTCATGGTGTTACTCTGTTACCCCTAGTTAACTCAAGCCGCTTCAGCTCTCTTCCTTTGCATTCTTTCTGCAATATTCTCTCTCTCTCATTCCTTCTCCTGTCTTTCTTTTTCTCTCTCTCTCTCTCTCCTCTCTTTTTCTTCTCGTTCCTTCTGGAAGCCTCTCTCTTTCCCTGTCTTCTAATTCAAGTTTCCTTTGTTCCAATTGCATCTTTGCTAGCAGTATCCTGTCTGGGTCTGTTTCTAACCCTGTTTCGGCTTCTTCGGATTCAAGGGAAAAATGGTTAGCCACTAGCCTTAGGAGTTCATACTTCCTGGCCTTGCCACGTACCGTGATCCTACACTGCTCAGCCATTTTCCTCATTTCCTCCACAGACAGTGCTTTTAACTTATCCCAAGTAACTTCACCCTGGCTTGGAGAGATTCTAGCTTCAGTCGCAGACATGTTACTATTCAAGCACACAACCACGAGAAAACCTGTACTGAAAACTTGCTTTTTTTTTTTGATTGGGAACAATTTGGCTTCCCACTTCCAATTTCACTCGTTTGTCTGTAGGTCAATTCCGGACGCTAGTATCCAAATTTCTGTTACGACCAGGTGAGAAAGAGGTCCAGCGGTCCCTTTCAGCCTTCACCTGATCTTACTGTAACAGGGTTTAATTTTAAACGCACTCTGTTTTTAACCCCCCCTTGGTAAATGCTTGTGCACCGCTTGTCAATTATAAGGCAAAGAAACCAGCACAAACAGGCTTTCTTAGGTTTAAAGAAAGGTTGAAATTTATTAATCTTAACCTCTAATTTGGTTAACGCCACGCCCCACGCTAGCATGCATACGCGATACACACATGCAAAAGGAGACAGAAAAGAGCAGAAGAAAAAATAAAGTGGAAAGGTTTGAGGCAATATCTGAAGAGTTTTTATTACAGTTCTTCGAGCTCACTGTAGAGTCCTTGATTGTAGGTAGATCTTGCTTTTCGTTGGGGCCCAGTATTCTTCTTAAACCTTGTTCACTGTAGGAGACTTTTCTCTCTTGGAGTTCATGTGTCTTCAGTGGGTTTTGGAGTTCCATGAGAAAGAGATGGGAGCAGCCAGGAGAGGTCTTTTCAATCCAGCAGCAAACAGCTTTCAGTTCAAACTATTATCAACAGTAATTTCCCATCATATGGAAGAAAGAAGATTTCTGTTACCCCATTCAACAGCTTAAAGGTAAATATAATCCAAAGATGTAGCCATGGCAGTGCAAAAAGAATGACAAATGATTTGATGTTGTTACGTACAAAGTTGTAGAGATATGAAAAATATGCAATAAAATCACCAGCCAATACCTGTGACCTAAACTATACTAGCAAAGATTATAACAAGCATTTTCTCTTTGAATTTTTGCATGCATTATGTTCATTCTAAAAATTCAGAGAGGAGAACAAGGCATCAGAAGTTTATGTAAACTCCTGATTAACAAAATTAGGTGCAATAGAAGTAAGCAGATTCAGAATTTTGCCCAAATTTTAAAGACATGCAAAGATAAACAACTCAAGGCCTTGGGCAATGATGACTTACTTTTAAAAGTGATGTATTTCTTTCATTAGCTAACTCAAACTCAACTGCTTGCAGTTTTTTCTCATTCATCTGACATTCAAGCTGGTCTTCCATTTGCTGAAGCAGCGCAGTTCTCAGGCTTAATCTAGACAGAGAAAGAAATGGAACACAAAATTGCACTGATTCTGATTCCCATACAATTTCAAATAAAAATGTTCAAAAAAAACCCGCAAGAAGTCAATAACAAGAAAAGGCACTCAGCTAATAGCTCAGCCTGCTAGTACCCAAGTTAATATGGTAAACTTTTAAATAATTAATTCATAATTCACAATTATACATTCCCTTAAGGAAATAAAACCCAACTTTGGCTAACAAGAGAAATTAAAGATAATATTAAATTAAACTTATAATGTTGCCAAAAAGAGCAATAAGGCTAAAGATTGGAAGGATTTTAAAATTCAGCAAAAAATGACCAAGAAATTGATTAAAAAAAAAGGAAATAGGATATGAGAATAAACTAGACAGGACAGAAGAACAGATTGTAAAAGTTTCTATAGATATGTAAAAAGAGATTAGCAAGAATAAACTTGTCCATTAGAGGCAGAGACAGGAGAAATGATAATGATAAGGAAATGGCAGAGACAGTAAACAAATACTTTATAACTATCTTCACAGTAAAAGACAAAAACATTCCAGAATGAGTGGAGAATCAAGGGTCTAGTGAAAATGAGGAACTTAACGATATTAGTACTAGTAAGGACATAGTACTGGAAAAATTAATGGGACTAAAATCTGACAAATCCCCTGGACCCAATGGCCTATACTGTAGGGTTTTAAAAGTGGCTAGAAACAGTGGATGCATTTGATTATGATCTTACAGAAATCCCTAGATTCTAGATCATTCCTGTGGCTTGGAAGGGAGCAAATGTAATCCTGCTTTTCAAGAAAGGAGGAAGAAAGAAAACAGGGAACTGTAGACCAGTTAGCCTGACATCAGTAGAAGGGAAAATGCTAGAATCGATTATTAGGGATGTGATAATAGGGCACTTAAATCATAACATGATTGAGAAGAGCCAACATGAGACTGATGAAAAGGAAAGTGTTTGATAAATCTAATAAGAACTTTTTGTTGAAATAACTGGTAACATTGATAAGGGGGAACTAGTGGGCATAACGTATTTAGATTTTCAAAAGAAATTTGTTAAGATGCCACAAATGAGATTATTACATAAAATTAAGGCTCATCTGATTGGGGGAAATATTAGCATGGATTGCGGATTGATTAACAGAAAGAAAATATGAAATACGAATAAACGGGCCATGTTTGGCTGTAACTAGTGGGGTATCACAAGGATTAGTGCTAGCAACTCTGCTATTTACAATCTATATCTTAGATGACAGATAAGGGGACTGCGTGGTAACATATCCAAGTTTGCTGACGATAGGTGGGAAAGTAAGCTGTGAGGACATAAGAACAGAAGAACTAGGAGCAGGAGTAGGCAATTCAGCCTCTCAAGCCTGCTCTGCCATTCAATACGATCATGGCTGATCTCATCTCAGCCTCAACTCCACTTTCCTGCCCGTTCTCCATAACCCTTCAATCCATTACTAATTAAAAATCTGTCTCTCTCCTCCTTAAATTTACTCAATGTCCTGGCATCCACCGCACTCTGGGGTAGTGAATTGACAAAGTAGACGTAGAGAGGATATTTCCTCTTGTGGGGCAATCTAGAACGAGAGGACATAGTTTTAGGATAAGGGGTAGCAGATTAAAAACAGAGATGAGAAATTACTTCTCTCAAAGGCTCATGAGTCTGTGGAATTTCTGGAATCAATCTAGTGAACCTCCTCTGAAACTGCCTCCAGTGCAACTACATCCCTCCTCAAGTAAGGGGACCAAAACTGTACACAATACTCCAGGTACAGTTTCACTAATGCCTTGTACAGTTGCAGCAATACTTCCCTACTTTTATACTCTATTCCTTTAACAACAAATGCGAAAATTCCACTTACAATGCATAGAGGCTGCAAAAGGAAACAGACAGGTTAAGAGAGTGGGCAAGAACATGGCAGATGAAATACAATGTGAGAAATGTGAAGCTATCCATTTTGGCAGGAAAAATAGAAAAGTAGAATTTTTTTTAAATGGTGTGAGATTGGAATATATTGGTATTCAAAGGGATCTAGTGTCCTTGTACATAAATCACAGGAAATTAACATGCAGGGATAGCAAGCAATTAGGAAAGCAAATGATAAGTTCGCCTTTATTACAAAGAGATTGGAATATCAGAGCAAGGATGCATTACTGCAATTGTATAGGGCCTTGCGAGAACTCACCTGGAGCAATGTGTACAGTTTGGTCTCCTTACTTAAGGAAGGGTATATTTGCCTTAGAGGGAATGCAATGGTTCACCAGACTGATTCCTGGGATGAGGGGATTGTCCTATGAGAAGAGATTAGTAGACTAGGCCTATTTTCCCGAGAGTTTAGAAGAGAGGTGATCTCATTGAAATATATAAAATTCTGAATGGGCTTCACAGGATGGATGCAGGGAGGATATTCCCCCTAGCTGGGGAGTCTTGAACTAGGGGGTCACAGTCTCAGAATAAGGGGTCAGCCATTTAGGACCAAGATGAAAGTACATTTAAAAGAAAGCGCTGGAAATACTCAGCAGGTCTGGCAGCATCTGTGGAGAGAGAAACAGAGTTAACGTTTTTATTTAAGATTTCCAGCATCCGCAGTATTTTGTTTTTATGAAAGTACATTTATTCACTCAAAGGGTTATGAACTTTTGAAATTTTCTACCTCAGAGTTGTGGATGCTCAGTCATTGAGCATATTCAAGCCAGAGATTGATAGATGTTTGAATATTAAGGGAATCAAAGGATATGGGGATAGTCCGGCAAAGCGCAGCTGAGATAATCAGTCATGATTTTACTGAATGGCAGAGCAGGCTCAAGGGGCCGAATGGTCTACTCCTACTCCTTTTTCTTATACATTTTAGCTCCAACTACATTATTGGGCAGCCCAATGTATTTGGGAAAAAAAATCTGTGCCCTTCCCACAAGCCCAGCAGGCAATGGCAGAAGGGATGCAAATTATGTGGGGATTTGGGCTCCCCTCTGCAGAGCTGGAACTTTTCTAACCTATCTTTATAATTCATCCTCATTCCACATAGGAGCAGTCTTGTTGCTTTTTTTTTCTCTGCACAGTGATCAGAATTGAACACAGTGCGAAAGTATAGTCTGACCAGCGTATTGTATGCAAAGCATCAGCATAACCTCAAGCCTTGTATTCTATTGCCCCTAGCATCTTTTAGCATTGTTATTACTTTTGTCACAATGTCTAGATATTGAAAGTTATAGATCTTCTATTACCTCCAGCTGTATTTATTGTATGTCTTCATATTTTTGCTCAACCAATGTGTAATACTTTATATTTCTCAACTAAAACTCCTGTGTTATTTGTCTATCCTACTACACAACCAATCTAAATTTTTCTACAAGTATTTTATTCTATCTTCTTTTTGTGCTGCTTTCTCTATTGTTTGGGAGGTAGGAGATAGTATAGGGATAAAGGGCTTGTTATTTGATTGGTAGGATGTGACAAATGGCATTCGCCAGGAATCTGTACTGCGGCCTCAGTTTTTCACCATATATACTTATGGGCCAGTTTTTGCTCCGATTGGCAAATAAATGGCGACAGCAGCTTCTAGATTTCCTTGTTTAACTGCATTCACGGGTAACTGGAAGTTGCTGTCACATTTCCACGTGAATACTAGTGAGCTCTGTTAGCCTCACTGTTACTGCTACAGCAAAATCCAGCCGAATAACTTGGATGAAGGAATAGAGACTTGTATATTCAAGTTTGCAGACAACACTAAGGAGGTACGGTAGATTATGTGGATCGCAGAAGGAAGTTATAAAGGGCGCAGACCAAGTAAGCAGGCAAACTATAGGAGATAGAGTTCAATGTGGGGAATTGTGAGACCATCCATTATGGAGCGGAGAAACACAAATCAGAATATTTTCTGTGGAGGAATAAGGGGATTTAGTAGCCCATGTACACAGCTTACTAAAGGCTAGTCTCCAGGCACAAGAGTTGATTGGTAGTCAATAACACTTCACTGTTTAAAAGATGCTTTCCACAAAACTTTCTGTGGCAAATTTAATGGACAATTAATGGGAAAATACAGCAAGTCACTAAAAGAAAGGCGAAGCTAAGGGCAAGGTGTTGTTTTCAGAAAGCTAACGGTGGAACAGCACAACTCAGACAACTACTTTTGGAAATTCACATTTAACTGTGGTCTGTTGCCCGCTTTAAGTTGTTGTACCATTTACCCATAAATAACAGCGCCCTGCCATTATCTTGACAGCAAATTCTGGCCCTTTTCTGTTATTCCAATTAAACTGAAATTGATAAGTTGAATGGTAATGGAATAGTACAGCTTTCATTTCAGGTTTTAAATCTGTGATTACATTTCCCTGATATACCACAACCATAATGCTGCCACACATGGATGATTCTTGTGGTAAGTATAGCTATGATTCTATTGATCAGTGGTCTAGCATCCATCCAACTGTTTACTATATTTAACCTTTTTTTAAATTGAGGGGCAGAAGAGCATTTTTGTATTCCCAAAGAGTCCAGAGACAGTTATACATCTGGTGGTTGAATACATTTCCCCTCTAGGAAGGGCTATATATTTGAATTTATATTGTCTTGCTATTAATTCCTCAGAAGCTCCTGAAGAACAACACATGTCCCATATGTATATCCATTTTAATGTAAAATAAATCCACTTAATTTGGTTTGCTCTGCATAAACAATCATCAGTATAACTGACTTTTGTAAGCACTGATGGAAATTTATTTGAACAAATGCAATATGCAGTTCACTGGGATGCCAAATGATACACGGCAGGCAGAGAAAAATATGGGATAATTGACAGCAAATTCCCCACAATGCAAGTTCCCATTAAAGGCAAGGTGTACATGCCTAAAAAGATGAGAAAATCTGACAAACTGGTTTGCTCAACTACACCAATACAAAAGCAAAATACTGCAGATGCTAGAAACCTGGAATAAAAATAGAAAATGCTGGAAATACTCAGCAGTTCAGGAAGTATTTGTGGAGAGGGAAACAGTTAACGTTTCAGTTCACGAATACAAAAGCAAAATACTGCAGATGTTGGAAATCAAACAAAAACAGCAAGTATAATACTCAGTTCCCACTTTTTTCTTTGCTGGTTGCCCTCCCATTTCTTTCTTAATTCCTTTACTTGGGATTACTCAAAACAGCTGTTAGCCTGCCACTTACATCTCATCCAGACACATCTTTTGTTTCTTGTCCCATTACTACCTGCTTTGTCTTTGTACCATGAAACCTATTGTCATTGAATCTTTTCTGTCCTCCACCCTATCACAGACCTTCCCTTTTGCTCTTCTTCCCCCTCCCCTCTCTTGCTCAAAACCGAATACATTTCTAACTTTTGCCAGTTCTAATGAAAGGTCACAGACCAAAAACGTTAACTATTTCCCCCGCCACAGATGCTGCCTGAGCTGTTAATTATTTCCAGTATTTTCTGCTTTTGTTAACATTTCAGATCAATGACCTCAGATAAATTGGTGCAAATTTAAACTGGAATCACACCAACTTATTCTCTAGTCAAAGTTAAACACGACTTTGATTTATTGAGCAATACTCAAAAGGTACAAGAGAATTTAGTTTACCCCAACTAATTTGTTATTGACTTACATTTCTTCATGACGCTTGCTCAGTTCAACTTCATGGGCTAAATAGGACATTTTCATTTAATGAAGCTTGTGCTTTCTTGTATTGTAAGTGACCCAGCTTTTTATTGATGTGTCTCAACACATTGAAATGCGAGTAGGTATCTACTGGTGTAAACAAAACAGCAACAGTTAACTGTTCTCCGCATTGCTCATGACAGCATGGACGTGTAAACTCCCCACCCCTACCATATGGTGAGTGCCCCGCAGAGGACGGGACACCCCCGGTTTTAAAAAACATTAAACAATTCCAGCAAAGTGATAAAAGTAAGCAGTCTAAGGGAGCTGTTTCTGTTTTGTTTGACGCCCCGCATCACCAACTGACAGCCCAGGAGTCGGGGCCGGCCGTGATCCTCTAACCACCAGTCCAGCTCGGCCTCACCTACCAGCGGAGACGGCGCCACTGACCAGTAAACGGGCGCCGCCGCGCTTGGAATGCTGGGACAGCAATGCATCATGGGGACTTATCACCATGGCAACTGGGTTGGTGATGGCAGTTCGATCCACTCTGTTTTAAATTTTAATTCTGGGTCATTCTACAGAAGTTCTTTCCTTCCTCCCATGAAGTTGTGACCTCTGAATCCTCCTGAACTCACCCAAACTGGGCAGAATGTTTCTGAGCTGTTCGATCATGGGGAGAAGGGTCACAATCAAGACTGCTCCTTTCCTGGATGGAAAGCTGCTGTATTTGGTAAAAAGACCCCGTTATTAAGCACCAAATCCAGCAGAAGAGATTTGAAATGTTTGACTTCCTGACCAACTCTTAACTCCCCTGACCAACTGCAATCTCTCAGCTTGACGACACAGCAAACATTACAAGATCACAAAATAATTACTGATGAGGAAGGTGAGTTGGCGCTTCTCAATTCATCAATCAGGAATTCCTGGAGGTTTAATCATGTAGGATTCTGACAATGTGATTTCTGATCATGCCATATCTGATCACGTGGCATCTGCGCATTATAGCATTTAGCTTATAGTTGGGTGGTAATTGCGTATCTTTGCTTGTAGATTTGCACCAACACCCATGGTAGGAGAAGTTCCAAAAATCAAGAGACCACCCATGAGCAGACAACGAAGGGAAACCAGAGGGGTGGGGGGAGATTGGCAGAGGAGAAACCAGAGATGGGAGAAACTTTAATTACAACAGTAACAAGCAACAATACTATAATAGCCTCTATATTAGTGCAAAGGCAGGTTCCAAGCGAGGTGAATTGATCATTTTCCTGTGCAAAACCTGTAAGAAAACTCTGAGGGTCAGATTCTCCAACTTCAAGTTGATTGTCTCATTAAATTTTTCCTTCTAGTTTTGCATCGCCACAATCTGCAGTAGGCATGATGTGCATGCACAAGGTGCAATCTCAAGTCGTCCATTTAAAGGGACAATGCAGAAATGGAAGTTGGATGAGCCAGGAGGTTTTGGAAGGAAACAGCGAGAGGTATTTAACATGGATTCATGACTAGCAAGACCAGCACCCAGATTTTATGATGCTTCCCTTGGATTATTATTGTGTGCAGTCAGAAGCAGAAGGGAGATAATTTTCCTGAGCAATATGAGGAAGAAACCTACAGCTGCTACCAAGAAGGTGTGGTTGGAGGTGGCTGAGAAGGTCAGCAGCAGGAGCATTGTGCCTGGAACTTGGAGCAAGAACTGATTTAATGACCTAACCAGGTCAGGAAAGTGAGTACAGTTATTAATTTACCTGTATCCTGTGGTGTACAACATTTCCCCCGCCCATTCTGTCTTGCTAAACATATTCCATCATATCACTCCTCACACACATTTAAGTTTCAGCAGCACCCATTCTTCACTTTCTGCACACTTTCTCAACTGCCATGTATCCACCCACTGCTGCCATTCACCCCAGCCCTCATGCAATATGATGCATCTTTTTGATAGTCACTTTCACTGAATGCACTGCATCAGTGGGGTGAACATGTGATTTTCAGTCACTCACAGATCTGTTCTTTTGTCCTTTGTAGGCAAGAGAGTGCAAAATGCTATGGAGAGGGAGAGGACTGAAGGTGGCCCAGCACAAATTGTGCAGCACCCAGAGGCAGAGGAGGAGGTCATGGAGATAAGTCGCACATCTGTATCTCTGTCAGTGGAGATGCAGACACTGGGAACTTGCAGATGCCTGGTGACACAATTAGAAATATCTATGACACACATACTGACTGTATTTCATCAGCATCTCAACTATAAGAAACCTGAATATAGTGATTGTCAAGATTATTACTATGCCAGGATTAATTCATATCCGTTTGTTTTGTCTTCCATGTATAGAGCATGAGTCTGTGGGCATACATGACAACGATTCCTCAGGGGTCCTCATTCCTTCTGAGAGTGCTCCATCACAAGATGTACAGCCATGTAGCAGCCCAAATAATTGCACTTTGGTGGTTCCAGTTAGTGAGTTAGTTGGTTATCACCTGGTGATTCACAATTCAGTAAGCATAAGCAGAAACCGATGATAGGGACAGATGTGGAGAGTCCACATCGAAAGGCAGTCCCCTCCAAACTCTGCTCAGCTGGACACAGATGCAGAACCTTTGGGGCCATCGTTGAGAAGGAGAATGATAAAAGGTAGAGCAGCAGACGTGCCATGCTCACTTACCACAATAGCAGAGAGGATGGAGAAGTCCAACAGTAGTAGATTGGTGCCAAAGGTAATTGCAAGAATGTCAGCCATGGAGAGAGTTGCCGCATGTTGTGGAGCTACAAGCGTAGCTCTCAAATGAGTCTGTGTAGGCCCTGACCATGGCCATGCAGGAGATGCTACTGCCTTAAATGACAGATACTTTATCCATGGCTTCAAATCACGCCATTGATTTTCACCAAGCTGTTGTCTGGTAAAGTGGTAGGAGTGATGTGGTGCTGGCCCAGGAGTGGAATAATGGCAAAGGAGGACATGGAAATGGGAACGCCACTTAAATCGCTCTCCCTTCTCACCCGTTGTCTGCCGCATCTACAGTACCTGAGGTGCTGCCTCGTCTCTCAATGTCTGTGTCTGTCCCTGCAAAGGTACAGGTGGAGCAGTCTTTGGCCGTGCCCTCGGGGGCTCTGAGATCCAGAGGTCATAGGCGAAAAGCAACTCAGCAATCAGGGCAGGGATTTGAGCAGCCTGCCTGTACCTCCGTGTATTCCTTTGCCTTGTTTGACCTCCCCAAGTGCATCACCTCACACTTCTCCAGGTTGAATTCCATTTGCTACTTTTCTACCCATCTGACCAGCCCATCAATATCTTCCTGCAGCCTACAGCAATCCTCCTCACTATCTACCACACGGCCAATCTTTGTGTCGTCTGCAAACTTCTTGATCATGCACCCTACATATACGTCCAAATCGTTAATAAAGACCACAAAAAGCAGGGGACCCAGTACTGAGCCCTGCAGAACGCAACTGGAAACAGCCCTCCAGTCGCTAAAACAGCGTCAACAATTACCCTTTGTTTCCTGCCACTGAGCCAATTTTGTATCCACCTTGCTGCATTTCCCTGGATCCCATGGGATTTTATTTTTTTAACCAGTCTGCCATGTGGAACCTTGTCAAAAGCCTTGCTAAAATCCATGTAGACCACATCAACTGCACTACCCTCATCAATCCTCCTTGTTATTTCTTCAAAAAATTCAATCAAGTTGGTCAAACAAGATCTTCCCTTAACAAATCCATGCTGACTATCCTTGATTAACCTGTGCCTTTCTAAGTGACAGTTTATCCTGTCTCTCAGAATAGATTCCAATAATTTGCCCACTACTGAGGTTAGACTGACTGTCCTGTAATTATTCGGTCTATCCTTTGCTCCCTTTTTAAACAGAGGTACAACGTTAGCAGTTCTCCAATCCCTTGGCACCACACCTGTATCCAGTGAGGACTGGAAAATGATGATCAGACCTTCTGCTATTTTCTCTCTTGCTTCTTTTAACAGCATAAGATACATTTCATCTGGCCCTGGTGATTTTTCAACTTTCAAGGATGCTGATCCCATTAATACTTCCTCTCTCCCTGTGTTTATCACATCCAATACTTCACACTCCTCCTCCTTAACTATAATATCTGCATCGTCCCCCACTTTTGTGAAGACAGACACAAAGTATTTATTGAGAACCATACCAACATCTTCTGCGTAGGTTACATTTTTGGTCTTTTATGGGCCCTACTCTCTCCTTAGTTATCCTCTTACTCTTAATGTATTGATAAAACATCTTTGGGTTCACCTTGATTTTGCTTGCCAATATTCCTTCATGCCCTCTCTTTGCTATCCTGATTTCCTTTTTGATTTCACCCCTCCACTTTCTATAGTGTTTATAGTGTCATTAGCTTTCCTTTTCTGCCTTATCTTACCCTGTAGGCTCCTTGACATCCATGGGACTCTAGATTTGGCCGTCTCACCTTTTTTCTTTGTGGGAACATGTTTACTCTGAACCCCTTACATCTCCCATTTGAATGCCTCCCAGTGTTCTGACACTGATTTATCTTCAAGTAGTTGTTTCCAGTCCACTTTCACTAAATCACTCCTCAGTTTAGTAAAATTGGCCTTACCCCAAATGAGAACTCACACTCCTATCTCTGGCTTTTCCATAATTATGTTAAAACTGACTGAGTTATGATCACTACCACCAAAATGCTCTCCCACTGCCACTCCTTCCACCTGCCCATCTTCATTTTCTAAAACTAAGTCTAAAACTGTGCCCTTTCTTGTTCGACTTGCTACATACTGGGCAAAAAAGTTCTTCTGAATGCACCTCAAGAATTCTGCTCCCTCAATTCCTTTCACACTAAAACTATCCCAGCTAATATTGGGGTAGTTAAAATCCCCTACTATTACTGCCTTATTGTTCTTGCACCTCTCAGAGATTTGCTTACATATCTGCTCTTCTATCTCCCTCTGACTGTTTGGGGATTGTTTGGGGGTCTATGGTACACTCCCAGCATTGTGATATTAGTTACGGTTCTGTTAAGCTGTAGCCCGTCCATCTTGTACAGGTCTCACCTGCCCCAGAACCGGTCCCAATGCCTCAGAAATCTGATGCCCTCCCTCCTACACCGATCTCCAGACATGTGTTCAATCGACCAATGCTCCTATTCCTATGCTCACTAGCATGTGGCACTGAGAGTAATCCTGAGATTATTTCTTTGGAGGTCCTGCTTTTTAATTTCCTTCCTAACTCTCTAAAATCTGCTTTCAGGACCTCATACCTCTTCCTACCTGTCATTGGTACCAATGTGGACCATGACCTCTGGCTTTTCACCCTTCCCCAGAAGGATGTCCTGCAGCCGTTCCATGACATCCTTGACCCTGGCAAAAGGGAGGCAACACACCATCCTGGAGTCACATTTACTGCCACAGAAACACCTGTCTGATCCCCTGACTACTGCTCTGGCTGCACCCCCCGCAAGGAACCATCGCTTTCACCATTATCCAAAATGGAAAACCGATTAGCAAGCAAGATAGACTCAGACAACTGCCTGGTTCTCTTAGACTGCCTGGCAGTCACCGATTCCGTCTCTGACTGCATGCTCCTAACCTGTAGTGTGACCACCTCCCTAAATGCGCTATCCACGTAGTCCTCTGCCTCGTGGATGCACAACAGTGACTGCAGCCGCCGCTCGAGTTCCGAAACCTGGAGCTCAAGCTTCTGCAGCCGGTGACACTTCCTGCAGATGTGTTCATCTAGGACATATGGTGTGTCCATGACTTCCCACATACCGCAGCGCGTACATTCTCCTTGGCTAAGCTGACCTGCCATACTGTAACTTTAAAAACTTTTTGTTACAATGAGAAGTAAAATAACTTTCCAGTTCCTCACCAGTCAACTTCTTCCCCTGTACCGAAGAGACAGGCTGGAGGCTGAAAAAAGGTAGCAGAAAGAAAGGAGCCCCTCCCTCATGCACCAAACTCCCACTTTACACTCTGTGCACTCAAATTTATTTTCTTCTTAATTTATGTTGCCCTCCTTACCAAACACCCTCAATTACCAAACTCCCTTAACACTCTGTGCCCTCCAGCAGCACTCAATACAGACCAGCAGCACTGAGAGTCCCCTGAATTTATACTCTGAAACAGTGCTGTGTTAGCTCTGCTAGAGCTCTGCTACAGCTCAGAAACCAGTTTAAGCTAGCTACCTAATTAACTAGCTACAGCTATTCTCAGAGAGTTAGTATACCCCTGTTTAAAACTGCAAGAAACCTAACTTACCTCTTAACTGAAACAGGAATTTCAATTAATTTCTAGATGTAAACAAAACAAAAACTAGTCTTGAGAGATTAATCCTTAAAATTCACTCACTTACCAAACTCCCTTCTTCACACTCAGTGCAGTTGGGATGGGGGCAATTTTTTTCCAAAAATATACAGTATTCATAAAATTTGTAAAAATACCTGACCTAAGAGTTCAAATGTGACATTACATGAAGTGCTATCCAGGTCAGTTTCTTTCAATACAGTACATGAAGTGCCTCACTACACGTGCCATTACAGGTTATATTTACAATGTACATTTATATTTCGTGTCAAACATTCTCTGGTGCATACAGCCCGACGGGTTTTACATGGTTTCCAGCCCCTCGGTATACTATGGTGGGAGGACCTTACACAGTGGCCTTTCATCACTGAGCCTCTGTGGCAGCTGCCCTAAGCTTTAGTGTATCCCTTAGCATGTAGCACCTTGGAATGTGCCAGTCTGCAACACTCAGGTTGTTGAAAGCTTTTTGCACTGGAAGAGCAGTTTTAGGCAGACCAAACTGCGTCTTTCACCAAGTTGATGTTCTGCCAGCAGCAGTTGATGTTTATCTTGGTTTGCGTGGCTGGGAACAGCCTGTAGAGTCCTGCGTTGCAGAGTTGCTCGGGATGAACCTCAACAATAACCATTGCTTCTCTTTCCAGATCTGTTTTGCAAAGGCACATTCTAGAAGGAGGTGGGTGATGGTCTCTTTCCCACTGCAGCCGCATCGAGGGCAGTGTGACACTTAGGTAAGTAAAGTGCAGTGATTGAAACTACAAGAACTCAACTGAAGAGTTCTAAAATTAAAAATGATCTTTTCTTTTTAAACAAAGCGGACGATGTGTTTAAAATAATGGCTGCAAACCAGAAAGAAAGGCGCCCTGCTGTGAATTCTACGTTTCAACCTGTGCAGCAGAGATTTGGAAGTGATCCCCTGTCTTCAAACTGAACTTTCAATCAACAGAGAAATCTACAAACACCTCAGGCCTGCAGCTAAAGAGAACTTGATCTCTGAGCAGGTTTACCGTGAACCCCGAAATCCTACCCCACTGCAAACAACTTACCCTTTTCTTCTCTATCTGTCTCTGTATATGTACATTGTGTGTGTGTTTGTGTGAATGCTTGAGTGGGTGCGGTTGCAACAATTTTGGGGTAAGGCATATTGCTCAATAAATAATTAATCTTATGGTTTAAACCTACAAGAAAACCCTGCGCTGTCTGTTTATTTGACAAAACACAAAGAGGTTAGAACACGAATAACAAAACACACTCGGTGTAGTCATGTGGGAGTTGAACAATTGGAACCACCCAGCCCCCTCACCTTGTGGTCGTTCCAGCAGAAACCTGGTTGTGGAGACAGTGAGACTCCTGGTGTTTTGGAAGGATCTGACGGGGAAGGCCCTTCTCACTGCCAGCCAAGTTACATCTTGATGCTTGTTTGAAAGTTCTGGTAATAAGGCATTCTGCCAAATGAGTTTGACTGTCTGCTCGGGGAACCATCTGACAGGATCTACCATCTCTTTTTCCCGCAAGTCCTCGCGGACGTTACATGTGGACCACTGCCTGATGAACTTGTGGTCAAAGGTGTTCTTCTGCTGTTACTACTGAGGCAGGAGGAGTGCACTGTCTTTTCTAGTTCCACTTCTCCACAGGTCACAACATATTTTTTTAAATGTTTACCCAGTTACCGATACAGTCAATCATATACTCTGCTCTTTATCCCAGAATAAAATACACCAACCAGGTTTCTTGAATAAACAAGAAAATTATCAGTTTATTATAAAACAAGTCTTAACCAGTAACAAAGCAAAGCATTCACACACAGATTGAAATATAAAAATTCTTTTTTAAATTCCCCACACACAAACTCAAACACACACTGAAAAAGATACAGAAATTCTCTCTGCAGAGGTTTGTTACAAAAAAAAGGCAACAAAAAAAAACTTTGGCTAAATACTTGCTAATTCTTGTAGAAAAAAGAGAAGATATGGAAAGATGTCAGTTGTCTCTTTTTGGTCTGGTGTCCCAAAATACGCATAGACAACTATCACTGGGATCTTTCTGGAGCAGTTCTTTTCATGCGACACTGAGGATCAGTTTGGCAGGCTTTCTCGAGAAATGCGGCATCAGGGGTTTCTGGCAGGCATTTCAGGAGAAATGCAGCATCAGTTTCTCTATTTCTTACACTTGACTCTCAGGAAGATCTCAAAGAGATGGAAAAGGGTGAGCTGATGTTGGCTGCTTTCTTGGTTGGCTTTCTCCAACTGTTTTCAAAACAGTTCACTGTCCAAAGCAAAACCAAAAACAATATCTCAGAAGTCAAGCCTCCTGACCCCTATAAATATTGACCTGTCACTTCTCTGTAAACGTCTTCCCCAGGTCACCAAAGTTTCTCTTGTTTATAAAGCACATGACTTCCAACAAGGTTGTTTTTAAACAACATAGTGTCCTTTCAATGAACAGTCAACAAAATGATGTCCAGCTTCTATGAAATCTTCAGTCTTCCAATGAATCCATCTCTGTTGGGGGAAAATTGTGGCCAATGCAGCTAACCTTATATTCTCATAGACCAGATGAAAGTGTAGCCACATATTGTTACAAAATGAAGTATATACCCAAGGCATTGTGGGACCAGATTGGCTAAGTCACATCCCTGAGAATGGTACTGCTAGCCTGACCAAGGAGGGCCCCTCATATCAGTGCATAAGACAGCTGCCCTGTCTAATTGCAGACTGCACAAAGCAACTAGGAATGCAGGCCTGATAAAGGTAGAAGGATTCATTGTGAAGACTCAAGGATAGTTGGTCAGGGAGCTTGGTCAGGGGCGTACCATGAGCTATCCCCACAACCACATGATGCGTAATTAGTAATTTTATTGGTAATGAATATAATGTATGTAATCAATAACTGTTATGATTGGATTGTGTCCAGTCGGGATGGGCTGAGTAACTGTATGTCTGTTGTGGATGTTCCTTTGTTCAGTGGAGAAGCGCATGGTGAGCCCAGTGTCTTGCTCCCCGCTGGTGTAAAATCAATAAACCATTTGATGATTGGAACAGACCTGAGTATTGAGTGGTTCATTTAGTTATCCCACTTGAACAATTTCCGCAATCGGCAGGATCAGGTGTAGGTCAGCTCTTCTGTAACCCCACTATCCCAATCACCCAGCCTGAGTCTGAATTAAGAGGACTTAGTCCCACCTGACGGCCAGGATCAAGTGGGCGAAGGGAACTAAGGGCCCAAGGGGGAATTGGCCAGAGCCTGATTCCGAACTTGGGACGAACAGGATATTGAAGAGCGCCCACCATCGGCGGAGTACCGGGTGAGTATGTTTATTCATTCTCCCTGGGACCAGGTGGTGGTGTTCAGCGACTAGGATATCCAAATTGTAGAGGGGTCTGACCAGTCGTCAAACAGTGGACGCATTATCGGGCATTGTATAAAGTATTATCATAAGTTTGCTTATGTAAGGGTTTTGCATTAGTAAAGGTTGTGACAGACTTGTGATCCGATAGTCGGCGGGTGATGTGACGGTTTACTACAAGTAGTGCTGGACTGAAAAGCGGACCTCTGAGAGTAAACTTTAAAACGGTACTAATCCTACCCAAGCATGGCCAGTAAAAGAGCAGAGCTCGAGTGGGGACCAGAGGTTTCCCTTACGTGCCATTTGGCAACTAAGAACAAGTTACTGTGTCTTTTGATTCGAATGTGTGAATGTTGGAAGCCTCCACGAGCGAAATGAATGCCCTTGGGATGTGCAGCTTGTGTTCTGTAGAACTGGCTGTTGTTAACTCCTTGTTGTCTGGCTTTGATGTTGAAAGCATGAGTCTGTTAAGCTGTCTGGAATTGAATGAGTGTGAAAAGTAATTGTTGAGTGTGTTCATTTCAATTTAAGATTGTGCACCCAGGAATGGGATATAAAATTGAATTATATTTTAAGTTAAAGTTTTATTTTTATTTTTTAAAAGTTGGTTTTGCAACTGTGAAAAGGCAATGAATAATTTTCTAAGAGATAAGCTTCAGCCTTGAAGGTCTGAAGATGGCTGGCAGAAATCCAATTTGAAGTTTAAAACACTGCTTTAATTGGAAACTTTGCTATTGCTTTATTTTGCAGTCTAAACTTGAAGACATGTTTTACTGACAGTTTTTAAGTAGCAAATGTAAAAAAAAATGGATATTGTTTTAAGGGAGAGAAGGATAAGCAAAGGAGATATGGGAAAGATTAAAGTTTGTGTAAGAAGCTGGTGTTAACTCTTTTGTTGTAAGAGTGTTAAATAACTTTTTCTTTAGTTTTTGGCTTTATCACAATCATTTGAAAAGGCGCCTGAAGAAAGAACAAGAAAAATGATGTAATTTACCTAACTTTTAAAAAAAGCACGTGCTATTCTGTTCTGTGTGTAGTTAATAAGTATTATAAGTTAATAAGTCTGAATTAAATTTATACTGTTAGGGTTAACTAACCTGTTAAGTTGAGGAAAACTTTTAAATGTTTATTGACGTGAACCGGAATTTGGAATCATCTTGATCGTATAAAAAAATCCTCGGATTAGAAATCTCTTACAAAAGATGCTAAAAGTTTGGAAACAATTGGAGTTTAATCTAAAATGCTGTCTTTCCTGATGGAGATGGTTTCCTTTGAAGTTGATAATGTTACTAAAGATTTTGTTGTTTTAAAACCCTAAGGATACCAAAAAAACTTTTAAAATGGAGTTTAGTTCTTTTCAATAAGGAAAAAAAGGTTTACTTAAAGCAATGCAGCTGAGAATGCTTTGCTCTGCCCCCTTGGAGACAAGCAAAGAAATTAACCTTGCTGCAGCTATTTTTATCAATGAGACAAAGTGCTTGATAAGGAGAGATAGTTGCAAGCACTATCACCAAGTCTGGACATAAGAAATTGGAATCGATAAACAAAATTAAATTGATATGAGTGTTTATTTAAAGCACTTAAAGGGAATTTTACTGTTATTTGAATTTGGAATAATCTGAGATGTTGAAAATCCGGTTTAATTTAGCAAGTTATTTAAGGAATTAAAATGTCATCTAAGAAAAAGAAACAAACAATATATAGTAATGCCTGGTATCAAACGGAAATGTTTGATTTCTGTTTTAAGGAATTATGAATATTGATAGTAAAGGTTCTCCAGGGCTCAAAATGAAATAGAATCATAATTAATGGGAATTGGCAATTAGATATGGCTGATGCAAGAGCTAATAAAGGAATTCTGGGGATAAACAATGGTGAAATTAGAATTCGAACAGCTAAATTAATATAGTGTGGAATTTCCAAGAAGCCTAGAATTTTCCAGTGAAAGTCAGGAAAGTGTAGATAAGACTGGCAATTGATAGTTTTCTCTCGGAGTTATGAGTTTTTAAGAGAGCTACATTTGAAAGTCTGGCCATTTTTGATCTTTTGATAAGATCACCTGAGAGTTGCGAATATGTGGCATGACATTGGGATACCTGTGTAAGCCTGCAGATGTGATTTGTTGCATGCAGAGCAACTAACATGCAAAATGCATGGTGAAATGCACTGGTGAACGGGTCTCAAACATGTTTACTGACTTGAGAAACAGCATGGCATGAAATGGTTAATGTAGCCTGTAGGGTGAGACAATATATTACATTATCAAGCTATTGGCACACACTCACACAGAGAAAATGAATAAAATAATCAGGATAAATTAAACACATTAATAACAACAGGAAGGGCAATGAGGTTGCTAGGGGATGTCGTAACAGGTAGTGAGGAAATAGGACCTGCAAGAGAAAGGGTTAAAAGATTTTTAAAGGAGTTGTACAGACAACTGCATGAGGTGAGGCAGGAGGTTCTATAGAAACAGACATGAAAGAGGAACAGACAAAGGTGCCTGTTGTGGGAGACAAAGTAATGGTAAAGGGAAGGGCCGATGGAAACATTGGTCCCAACTGAAGATATATAAAGACAACAGCAAATGACAGACCCCGAAATAAACACCACCTGGTACGCAAAGAGATACCGGGAATGGAAGAATACACTTTAGAATGGACTATTCGGGGGGCTGGGAATAATGGTAGTATTGATAGGCATTTGGATTATTATTAGATGTACTATTAACTGGTCAAGGATTGTGGGGAAAGAAACCCGAGCACGACAGACCCATATAGATATTTTCGAAAGAGTGGAGATGATAAGAATATAAATTAACTCCTGGATTCACCAGGACGTGTTCACAGGTAGACATGTATCCCTCATCAGGGGATACTCACAACATGGAGAAGTACTAACACCTGTTGACTACCAGGTCGGTGTGTTTAAATTACAGGTATAACCACTAGTGGAGAATGGGAAGGAACGGACTACCATGGCTGTGGGGCCTGATGCTAATATCCAGAGGCTTGGGACAACAACCGGAGAGGAAGAACAAAGACCCGGTAACGGATGCACAAAGGATTAATGAAAGGAGTATTAATATGGACTATATGAACCATGGGGTATTGTACAACATGTCGGATGGGAAGTGTACATATGTTTTCCCCCTGATCTGACAACACCTCGCCCTTTAACACTGTCCACAACCCCTAAAGAACTTTGTCTAATAGCAAAAGGACCCAACAATGGAATAGTCCTGTTGAATGAGGGAGAGATTTTGTACGATAATGTAAAGCATGAAATTGTGCCCGTGCTGATCAATGTCTCAGGCATCCGGATGCCGGAACAGTGTTCAGAGCAGGCCAAGAATATGTATAATATGTTAACTGATGTTGTGATGTCAAGCTGCTGATGCCACAGGGGCCACTAGGTTAAGGGGGCATACCCATTTCATAGATACAAGAGAAAAATATTAAATGATGTAGTAACAGGGATCAATACTGGGACTTCTTTAATCAATTCTTTAGAGATACAAGGGGTGAAAGAAAAGGTGGAACAGCTCAGAGGAGTAATAAGAGACTTCATGGCACAGGTTGAGGGGACCCAATTGGCTCAAACAGGTCTGGGGCAGAGAACAATGGAAATTCAGTTATATGGGATAGCTGCGCTCGAGGCACATGCCAAGACAATTAATCGCCTAATCGACAGAGAACGAAAGGATGCAGGAAAGCTCCGGCACGGACAATTGTGCCACGCTTATGGGCTGTGGATGGTGGAACAAATGAGACACAACCTCGATCAGATCCAAAGGGGGAGGTACCAGATTGGATCGATAGTGCACGGCTGGCCCGGTTAGCTGGACTCAGGGGAATACTGGATAACTGTACTCGAAAAGGTTTGACCAGGGTATATCCAGTGGTCCCTCATGATACCGGGCCATACCTCCACTTATACAGGGCAGTACCTCCCTCCGATATTATCTGACAGAGACTTATGTGGTACGGAAAAACCAGACTCTGTATGGAGTCTCCCTTACCGGGTGTAAGCACCTAAGTGGCATCACCATGTGCCCTCATCCGGTGGGACAGGGGGAATTGGATGAATGTGGATTTAATTGCACGGAAGGGTGCGTCCTGGAAATTGTCCCCGCCCCCCCTACACTTTGCAAGGTTGGGTTACCAGGGAAAAGGCAAGTACTGCGTGTCCACCACTGAAATATCATACCGCTACGGAAGTTTACGTTGCCCCATACCATACCCAGACCTCTGTTTTACCCCTCAACGACCAGTCACTATAAGACAAGTCCGGATAGTTTATATCCAACAGTGGGGGCTGGAAACCATTAATGCAACCGATCAGCTCCATGATCATCTTCAAGACTATAAAGAGCCGGAGCAGGCCCCATTCCCACAGCTAGTGGAAGAGCTGAGTGAGTTAACGGACAGAGTAGGTCAGTCAGTGAAGCTCTACCACCAGCTGCGGAGTAAAATAAAGGTTCTCAAAGAAGATACTGAATGGGAATTTCAAAACCCAAGATGGTGGGAGAAAGTATGGGATTGGGGGATGAACGTCAACATCCAGCCTTGGATTAGGATAATATCACACGTGTTGGTGGGGGTGCAATTGATACTGGCTCTCGCCTGGGGAATATTGGCTTGTAGGTCATGCAGACGATACACCCTGCAGAAGAAGGCAAAGGTTGTGGTGAGGGAACAACGGAAGAAGCTAACCTCAAAGGGACATGATAATTTGGGACATATTGATTTGATCTAGGTGACCGGGATTCCTGAAATCGCATGACTGGCCAGCATGTGGAGGCAGGGAATACCGGGCGGTACCAAATTAGGGATAACAAAACAGGTGAGGTATGTCAGTTAATAGGACTACGGGCAGTCCTTTACCGAAAGGGGGGATTGTTGGGGGGAAATTGTGGCTGATGCAGCTAACCTTATATACTCATATACAAGATGAGAGTATAGCTACATATTGTTACAAAATTGAGTATTTACTCAAGGCATTGTGGGACCAGATTGGCTAAGTCACATCCCCGAGAATGGTACTGCTAGCCTGACCTAGGAGGGCCCCTGATATCAGTGCATAAGACAGCTGCCCTGTCTTAATTGCAGACTGCACAAAGCAACTAGGAATGCAGGCCTGATAAAGGTAGAAGGTTTCATTGTGAAGACTCAAGAATAGTTGATAAGGGGGCTTGGTAAACATCCTGAGATGGTCAGGGGCGTACCATGAACTATCCCCACAACCACATGATGCATAATTAGTAATTTTATTGGTAATGAATATAATGTATGTAATCAATAACTGTTATGATTGGATTGTGTCCAGTCGGGATGGGCTGAGTAACTGTATATCTGTTGTGGATTTTCCTTTGTTCTGTGGAGAAGCTCATGGTGAGCCCAGCGTCTTGCTCCCCGCCGGTGTAAAATCAATAAATCATTTGACGATTGGAACAGACCTGAGTATTGAATGGTTCATTTAGTTATCCCACTTTAACAATCTCCACAATTTAAATATAAGTCCTCAAAAACATTCTTCTTCTCTGGCCTCCTTGTCTTGGGAGACAATGGGTAAGCGCTTGGAGGTGGTCAGTGGTTTGTTGAGCAGCGCCTGGAGTGGCTATAAAGGCCAATACTAGAGTGACAGACTCTTCCACAGGTGCTGCAGAAAAAATTGGTTGTCGGGGCTGTTACACAGTTGGCTCTCCCCTGGCGCTTCTGTCTTTTTTCCTGCCAACTGCTAAGTCTCTTCAACTCGCCACACTTTAGCCCCGCCTTTAGACAGCTCTGGCGATCGCTGGCAACTGACTCCCATGACTTGTGATCAATGTTACAGGACTTCATGTTGCGTTTGCAGACGTCTTTAAAGCGGAGACATGGACGGTCGGTAGGTCTGATACCAGTGGTGAGCTCGCTGTACAATGTGTCCTTGGGGATCCTGCCATCTTCCATGCGGCTCACATGGCCAAGCCATCTCAAGCGCCGCTGACTCAGTAGTGTGTATAAGCTGGGGATGTTGGCCGCTTCGAGGACTACTGTGTTGGAGATGCGGTCCTGCCACCTGATGCCAAGGATTCTCCGGAGGCAGCGAAGATGGAATGAATTGAGACGTCGCTCTTGGCTGACATATGTTGTCCAGGCCTCGCTGCCGTAGAGCAAGGTACTGAGGACACAGGCTTGATACACTCGGAAGTTTGTTTTCCGTCTCAAAAACCTATACTTAACAAAAAATATGGAAGCACTTTCACAATACTGTACAAACTTTTCCACGAGGGACAGATGGTATGGCACAGTCCATGGAGCGTTCTGTGGCAAGGTGGCCAGACTCATCCTTCACAACATCGGGGACAGATGGAACCTCAGCAAATAGTGACACTTGGTGTTTGCATACCGAGGATCTCCACACAGTTTGATGCAGTCACACATAAAGGTGGCCATCAGGATGAGGGCAACGTTGGGTATGTTTTTTCATCCTTTATCTAGTGTTCTGAATATCGTGTTCCTTCGGACCCAATCCATTTTTGATCTCCAGATAAAGCAGAAGATGGTTCGGGTGACTGCCATGGCACAGGAGCGGGGTATGGTCCAGACCTGCGCCACATAGAGCAACCGGATGAGGGCAATTACCAGAGGACAAGCAGTGGCCCGCAGTTGTAATGTGAGGCCAGGTGGAAGACTCTAGCTCTCCTGACTCCACTTTCAGATAAGTAAAAAAATTTTTTTTACTTATATTTTTGATGGGGACTTCCAGCAGTACTTTAAAGACTGCTGGTTTGGCTGCTGTGTGACCAAAAACTGACCTCAATGAAGGGTGCATACTGCTATCAGTCATGAACCAGTTTCAGAAGGAGGCCTGAAACAGGTTGTAAGCCCATAATTTGCATAGACAATGAACTAATTCCAGTCTCAGGTGGCGCCCTGGGTGACCACAAAGTGCTCTAACCAATATGGTGTGCTGTGCAGTTCCAGCATGGAATGATTGCTTACACACCATTTGCCTTATGAAACAATTCAGCAACTGTCTATATCTGAAAAATGGGCAATGCAAACAAATTATTCGACCACAGTTTCTACTTTTGCTTAAAACTTAGTTTTGACATTGGCCTGGATTATGCACTAGTATTGACAGCAAAACGGTTAGCATTCACTAACATTACTCCTCTGAAATTGACAGCAACTTCTGAAATCCGCACATGCACAGTTAAACAGGGAAATCCAGAAGTTGCTGTCAGTGATTCTGTGTGGACCCGGGTTCAATTCTGGGTACTGCCTATGCGGAGTTTGCAAGTTCTCCCTGTGACTGCGTGGGGTTTTGCCGGGTGTTCCAGTTTCCTCCCACAGCCAAAGACTTGCAGGTTGATAGGTAAATTGGCCATTATAAATTGCCCCTAGTATAGATAGGTGGTAAGGGAATTGTGGGAATGTGGTAGGAATATGGGATTAATGTAGGATTAGTATAAATGGGTGGTTGATGGTCGGCACAGACTCGGTGGGCCGAAGGGCCTGTTTCAGTGCTGTATCTCTAAAATATAAAAAAATATTTAAAATATCCTGTTGAAGTCTCCACAGACTGCAATCAATTAGAAATCACTGAACTGCTGAGAACGTTCCTTCTTAGATTGTAATATTGCTGTTAAAATCTCCCAGAAAAGTTATGCCTTGTTACTGAAGCGTGACTGGGATTTAAACAGCATACAAATTCAGAACTACTGCTGAAGAACCTCTGATCCTGGAAACCTAATTTTATATTTGTGTAATGTAAAATGTTTCCATTCTGATAAAAATCTTAAAAGTTTTTTTAAAGTTTGTTTATGATATTTCAGCTTCTAATGTGTATGTACCAATCATTTATTTCGCTCTGTAAATTTTTTGTAGTCGTTCGTGGGATGTGGGCGTCACTTGCAAGGTCAGCATTTTGTTGCCCATCCCAAAATGTCCTTGAGAAGGTGCTGGTAAGCTGCCTTCTTGAACCACTGCGGTCCATGTGATGTAGATGCACCCACAGTGCTGTTAGAATGGGAGTTCCAGATTTTTGACCCTATGACAGTAAAGGAATTGTGTTATATTTCCAAGTCAGGATGCTGTGTGGCTTAGCAGGGAACTTGTAGGTAATGGTGTTCCCATGTGTCTCCTGTCCTTGTCCTTCTAGCTGGTAGGGGTCATGAGTTTGGAAGGTGCTGTCAAAGGAGCCTTGGCAAGTTGCTCAGTACATCTTGTAGATGGTACACACTGTTGTCACAGTGCGCCGGTGATGGAGGGAGAGAATAGTTAAGGTGGTGGACAGGGTGCTGATCAAGCGGGATGCTTTGTCCTGGATGTTGTCGAGATTCTTGAGTGTTTTTAGAGCTACATTCATCCAGCCAAGTGGACAGTATTCCATCACACTCCCAACTTGTGCCTTGTGGATTGTGGATAGGCTTTGGTGGTGGTGGGGGGTCAGGAGGTAGTAACTCGCTGCAGAATTCCCAGCCTCTGACCTACTATGAATTTAATAAAGGTGAAGGATGATATGTGCATTTTACTTCCTGGTTTGCTGTCTGTGAGAATCGTTCAATATGATAGGGTGCTTACCCTGCTTGATGGCATCACTGTTGCTGGATGCCTGGAGATCCCCTTGAGTTGCGCCATATTCAAACTAACACGGGGAAAGGTGAAATTCATGCTAAAGCCTGGCTCGGGTATAAAATTAAAACCCGATCCGGGCCCAACCCAACCACAGTCAACCCGAACCCGACCTGAGCCCTTTAATTTTGTTTCGCGCCCAACCAGACCCGACCTGACACGAATCTCCTTCATCTGTTCTGGCAGCAGGCTATTCCTGCAGCTGGAGTTGTGGGGAATCATGGGTAAGCTTGATCTTGTGACTTCCCGGAAGCAGTGTCCAGCCCGACCCGACCCGAGCCTGAATTCTGGACTCGGAATTTCGACCCGACCCGAACCCGACACATAGTCGGGTTCAGGTCGGGTAGCCAGGCTTTAATTCACGCCATAGAGATCGCTAGATATTTGTGGGCAGCCTTCTCTGAGGTCAGGACTGCAAAATCCAGGCCTTTATTTCTTCCATTGTCACAAAGAGGCCATCAGATGGCGCTGTCATAATACTTGCATAAATAAGTGGCTAGGTTATTGCTGGTACAATGTAAACAATGTCTGTAAGATTGGACAGAGAGTCTATAAACTAGAGAATGGTTGAAGTGAACGAAGTCAATGTTTTCAGATGTTCCTGTAAGTGATAAGCCTGCTCATGTATAGATTAAAAATATTTAACAAATTTTACTTCGGAAAAAATTACACACAATACACTGAACAAGACAATTTGTACATGATGCATAGAAATTTATTCAATTCTAGCCCAGATGATCAGAGAATGTTTCCTTGTTTGAGAATGTTTCTCTTGGCTATGATCCCGCAATGAAATTAGTTCATAGCTGCCACAAGAATCTATAATTAAAGAAACTGCTAACATTGCCTACAATAATTTTTAGGATTTACTTTAAATAGGTTAAATCTTCTCCTAAAACATGAATCATAAAATGTCTAAAACGCTAAAGGTTCATCTGTTAATGTTACTCAGTCATTTCTAAGATTCGGTGTCCAAATTTAAAGTTGTCCATTCTCCAGTACTAAGCATGATGAGCACAACAACCCCTAAAGCACCTATCATTTCAGATTTCCAGCATCTGCAAAATTTTGTTCCGTTATGATTAGCATAACAAGTATTTAACATCACTCAATGCTGCCAGCACTTCTGTATAAAATTAATTCTGCTGGGAGAACTTGGAGTAAATGTGATAAAATGTAAATTTGTGGTACAGTTAAATGGAAATTTATTTGATGGCGAAATCGTCCCAATTTATTGTGTCACCAATATGCATCTGCAGGAGAAGTATTAAAGTGGCTAAACATGGGAAATAAGGAAAGGAAGATTGGCCATGTTATGGCAGTCAATCCAATATTGCCTGTTTTACATCTTTGTGGAAAGTTATTTCCATCATTTTTCTAATTACATAAAATACCCTTACATGATCCACATATTCATAGCAGTACCATTCTGGATTTCTCAGCTGGAATTATCATGCTCACACAATAAGCAATTATGAACTAGAAAAAAATGAACTAATGAATTAATCTTCCATAAAAACGGACATACTTTTGCTACCAGACAAAATGGAGTAAGAGGTCAGGTGACCTCTCCTGCACTGTGATTATACATAGTGACTGCTGGAGACTGAAACCATCATGATGTCTGGACCAGCCTTGAAGAAAGCATTAGAAATGCTAATGGCCCATTCCATGTTTATGTCTACCTTTTCAACCATTTGGACTAACAATGACCTTTGCAGACATAGCGTCTCCAGGCCCTAACTCTGGATAATAGGTGTGACCAAACACCACTTTATCAAGATGAGCCACATTCAAACACCTTTGTCGAACAATGGCCACACATTCAGACATTGTATGAAAACACCAGGGGACAGCAACTTTGTTAATCTGATAGAAACCAAGCCTGAAAAGGTTTCTTCTAAAAAAATACTTTTCTGTGCAGAAAGCCAGAGAGCAGGAGACAGAGAAGCCAGTAAACAGGAAGGCTGAGAGAAAGACCTGGACCAGCCAAGAAGGAGACCCTGCTGAATACCATCTTAAAAACTACCAAGAGGCAGAGACAAAAAGGTGACCTTTGAGAAACTCCCCATCTGAGAGATTGAAACAAGATCTTCGTCATCGGACTGTAACTGAGATTTAACCAAAGAAGTCTGCAGCCAAGCATCCATCCATCTGAAACTCTCCAAAGCTTGACTCCAATGAACCAGGAGAAAAGGAAGAACAGACCTACACCGTTTAAATTCTCCTCCTGGGAAAATGAACAAGTTTTCACAATGAACTGTTTTAAAAAAAACACCAGACCTAAATGCATGCTATCTTTTAATCGCTATCTTTTCTCATGTGTGTGCATGTGTGTGAAGTTGCAAATTTTCAGGTTTTTGTTTAATAAACATTTTCTTTAAACCTGTGAGAAAACCTGTCATTTGTATTGGTTGACCATTAAAACGCTCAAGGGGTTAAAACAAAATTCAAATAAAAACACTGTCTGCAGTCTGTCGCGAGGTGAAAAGGGAAACCACCCCTATCATTTCTTACCTGTCCGTAACAAAATGCACATTAGATTGTCTGAAATCTTCTTAATTGTTTGCAACCTTGGTGTCCTATTTGACCCTGAGCTGAGCTTCTGGCCCCATATCCACTCCATCACCAAAAGTGTCAATTTCCACCTCCATAACATTGCCAATCTCTGCCCCATTTCAGCTCATCTGCTGCCCAAACTGTCATGCATGCCTTTGTAACCTCTTGACTTGACTATTCCAATGCTCTGGAGGTAGGCCTCCCACCTTGCACCTTCCACAAACTTCAGCTCATCCAAAATTCTACTGTTCATATATTAACTTGCACCAAGTTCCGTTCATCCATTACCTCAGTGCTCGCTCACCTACACTGGCTCCTGGTCAAGCAAAACCTTGATTTTGAAATTCATGCCCATGTTTTCAAATTCCTCCATGACTTCATACCTCCCTATCTCAGTAACCGCCTCCAGTCTAACAACTATCCGAGATCTCTGCACTCCTTCAATTCTTGCCTCTTGCACATCCCCGATTTTCATCACGCCACCATTGGAAACCAGCCTTCAGCTGCTTAGGCCCCAGGCTCGGGAATCCCCTTCATAATAATTTCCACCTCTCTATCCTCTTTTAAGACATTCCTTAAAACTTAAATCTTTGACCAAACTTTTGATCATCTACCGTAATAGCTCCTTGTGTGACTCCTTGTCAAATTTTGTTTGATAACATTCCTGTGAAGCACCTTAGGACATTTTGCTAAGTTAAAGGTGCAATTTAAGTGCAAGTTGTTGTTGTTGTTAATTCATTCCCAAGTATGTTATTCCTTATTTAACTGATTGTCGCCTACAGTTTGTAACTGGAGAAGTTAAGAATCTACATAATGCTCTTCTGAGTGTAATATCATATGGATTGATCAAATGATCATACTTCATTAGGTACAAAGCAATATTTCATGAAGGTGAGATTAAGGATCAAAATAAATATGTAACAGAGACTTCTTAGGATCTCAGTAGAGACTGCTAACTTTAAAATAAGAGAAATGAACTTCCCAGCGACTGCTTGAAGTATTACACGACAAGATTTCACATTTAAGACTTTTATTAGAGCAACTAAGCTAAAAATCAACATTAATTAAATATTACTTAAATAGTACTTAGTAGGTAGCATCAACACGAGCAGAATTTCTCATCCACAGCTGTTACATAAGTTTCTAAATTCACTTGAAAAAGCCCTTCAAAACACTCCTACAGGGGATGCAGAGACCAAGTGGGCCCACATCAGAGACGCCATCTATTACTCAGCAATGACCACCTATGGCAAACATGTGAAGTGGAATGCAGACTGGCTTCAATCTCACTTTGAAGAGCTGGAACCTGTCATAGCCGCTAAGCGCATTGCACTGCTGAACTACAAGAAAACCCCCAGCGACTTAACATCCGTAGCACTTAAAGCAGCCAGAAGCGCTGCACAAAGAACAGCCAGGTGCTGCGCAAATGACTTCAGGCAACACCTATGGAGTCATATTCAGCTGGCCTCCGACACTGGAAACATCAGAGGAATGTATGATGGCATTAAGAGAGCTTTTGGGCCAACCATCAAGAAGATCGCCCCCCTCAAATCTAAATCAGGGGACACAATCACTGACCAACGTAAGCAAATGGACCGCTGAGTGGAGCACTACCTAGAACTGTATTCCAGGGAAAATGTTGTCACTGAGACCGCCCTCAATGCAGCCCAGTCTCTGCCGGTCATGGATGAGTTGGACGTACAGGCCAACAAAATCGGAACTCAGTGAAGACATTGATTCTCTAGCCAGCGGAAAAGTCCCTGGGAAGGACGGCATTACCCCTGAAATAATCAAGAGTGCCAAGCCTGCTATACTTTCAGCACTCTACGAACTGCTTTGCCTGTGCTGGGACGAGGGAGCAGTACCACAGGGCATGCACGATGCCAATATCATCACTCTCTAAAAGAACAAGGATGACCGCGGTGACTGCAACAACTATCGTGGAATCTCCCTGCTCAGCATAATGCGGAAAGTCTTCGCTCGAGACGCTTTAAACAGACTCCAGAAGTTGGCTGAGTGTGTCTACCTTTCGAGCAGAGAGATCCATCTTGCTTTCATTGATCTCACCAAAGCCTTTGACCTCGTCAGCAGACGTGGTCTCTTCAGACTACTAGAAAAGATCGGATGTCCACCAAAGCTACTAAGTATCATCACCTCATTCCATGACAATATGAAAGGCACAATTCAGCATAGCGGTGCCTCGTCAGACCCCTTTCCTTTCCTGAGTGGCGTGAAACAGGGCTGTGTTCTCGCACCTACACTGTTTGGGATCTTCTTCTCCCTGCTGCTCTCACATGCGTTCAAGTCTTCAGAAGAAGGAATTTTCCTCCACACAAGATCAGGTGGCAGGTTGTTGAACCTTGCCCATCTAAGAGCGAAGACCAAAGTACGGAAAGTCCTCATCAGGGAACTCCTCTTTGCTGATGATGCTGCATTAACATCTCACACTGAAGAGTGTCTGCAGAGACTCATCAACAGGATTGTGGCTGCCTGCAACGAGTTTGGCCTCACCATCAACCTCAAGCAAACGAACATCATGGGACAGGATGTCAGAAATGCTCAATCCATCAATATCGGCGACCACGCTCTGGAAGTGATTCAAGCGTTCACCTACCTAGGCTGAACTATCACCAGTAACCTGTCTCTCGATGCAGAAATCAACAAGCACATGGGAAAGGCTTCCACTGCTATGTCCAGACTGGCCAAGATAGTGTGGAAAAATGACGCACTGACACGGAACACAAAAGTCCAAGTGTATCAAGCCTGTGTCCACAGTACCTTGCTCTACGGCTGCCTCCGGAGAATCCTTGGCATCAGGTGACAGGACCGTATCTCCAACACAGAAGTCCTCGAGACGGCCAACATCCCCAGCATATACACCCTACTGAGCCAGCGGCGCTTGAGATGGCTTGGCCATGTGAGCCGCATGGAAGATGGCAGGATCCCCAAGGACACATTGTACAGCGAGCTCGTCACTGGTATCAGACCCACCAGCCGTCCATGTCTCCACTTTAAAGACGTCTGCAAACGCGACATAAAGTCCTGTCACATTGATCACAAGTCGTGGGAGCCAGTTGCCAGTGATCGCCAGAGCTGGCGGGCAGCCATAAAGGCGGGACTAAAGTGTGGCGATTCGAAGAGACTTAGCAGTTGGCAGGAAAAAAGACAGAAGCACAAGGGGAGAGACAACTGTGTAACAGCCCCGACAACCAATTTTATCTGCAGCCCCTGTGGAAAAGTCTGTCACTCTAGAATTGGCCTTTATAGCCACTCCAGGCGCTGCTTCACAAACCACTGACCACCTCCAGGCGCTTACCCATTGTCTCGCGAGACAAGGAGGCCAAAGAAGAAGGTAGCTAATACATTAAATTACAGAGAAATGTATTTCCCATTAACTTAATAACACACTTGAAAACCCCACACCACATTTATATATTACAGTGTTCTCAGTGGAAAAGATATCCTTACAGTTATAAGTCCCAAACTCCTCTCAGCTGCAGTGGGTTGGATCTCCCAGTGTCCTTTTCAAAGCCAACGTCCTCTTCGCTCACTTTGTCTGAGCCTATTCGACTGAACTTCTGTTAAATAAGGCAATCTCTGGTGACCCCGTTGGTCTTTGCTCCTCTGCAAACCTCGAGCCTTCAGACTGGCTTCAAATCTTAGCAGCCTTTTTCGGTATTGGTGATCTGAGAGCAGCTGTCTCCCCAGAAATAGCCCACTTGTCTCTCTCTCTTTTTAGGCTGTGCAACTGACGACTGGTCTTGGTTTCTTCTTTTCAGCCTCCAGACCTGGGAAAGCCTCTTGAATTTATCCAGATCAAAAGTCAATCGTTGTTTGCCTTTGACAATTCGAAGAAATTGTGGCCAGGATTTTATTAGTCCTGCATTGTTCCCGGGACCAAAAGTTGCCATAACATTTGCTTCTGCCGCATTTTCAATTTCACATGTGATTTTATATGGAAATTAACCGTGCGGCGACAGGCACAATGGACACGTGGGATCATTCAACAGGGGTGGCCTTTCATTGGTGGAACCCGCCATCACTGCCCCGAGCACCATGATTGCCCGAGATATAAAACATTCTGTGCTTAGAGCCTCAAGAATCATAAGTCTTCCTTTCAAGTAAGTATCTTCAGATTAACCTAAATTGAAGCTTTTACTTAATTCAAAATGTTTTTGCCTCCCTTATTTTGTGAAAGACACCACCATTTATTTTACCTGTAGACAAAGTGAGTCAGATGTCAGCTAGCAGGCAGAGACCAGCCCCACGGTTCAGTGATGCCTCCCTGCAGGTTCTCCTCCAACCCAACAGGGAAAGACAGGAGGTCCTCTTTCCTGCAGATGAAGTGCGAAGTCCCTCTCGCCTCACTGAGGCAGCCTGGATGGAGGTAGCAGACGAGGTCTCGAACCGTGGGGGTGACACACGAACATGGGTGCAGTGCTGCAAACGCATCAATGAATTTCTCAGATCAGCAAGGGTAAGTGGTCTTGGCAAAGCAGATCCATTATTTTCTTTCATGGCTCCGTGCCTTTAAGGCAGAGGGAACACAAGGAATTCAGTGGAATGCATGAGCAGCCTTGGTACCATTCATCACATGATTTTGCAGCAAGATGAAACATAGAAACAGAAAAATAGGAGCAGGAGTAGGCCATTCGGCCCCTCGAGCCTGCACCGCCATTCAACTTGATCATAGCTGATCATCCAAACTCAGTACCCTGTTCCCGCTTTCTCCTCGTATCCCTTGATCCCTTTAGCCCTAAGAACTATATCTAACTCTTTCTTGAATATATTTAATGATTTGGCCTCAACTACTTTCTGTGGTAGAGAATTCCACAGGCTCACCACTCTCTGGGTGAAGAAATCCCTCCTCATCTCAGTCCTAAATGGCTTACCCCTTATCCTTAGACAGTGCCCCTGGTCCTGGACTCCCCCGCCATCAGGAACATCCTTCCTGCATCTAGTCTGTCCAGTCCTGTTAGAATTTTGTAGGGTTCTATGAGATCCCCTCTCAGTCTTCTAAGCTCCAGTGAATACAAGCCTAATCCACCCAATATCTCTTCTTACGTCAGTCCTGCCATCCCAGGAATCAGTCTGGTGAACCTTCACTGCCCTTCCTCCATAGCAAGAACATCCTTCCTCAGATAAGGAGACCAAAACTGCACACAATACTCCAGATGTGGTCTCACCAAGGCCTTGTAAATTGCAGCGACATCCTTGCTCCTGTACTCAAATCCTCTCGCTATGAAGGCCAACATACCATTTGCCTTCTTAACTGCCTGCTGCACCTGCATGCTTACTTTCAGCGACTGGTGCACAAGGACACCCAGATCTTGCTGCACCTCCACCTTTGCCAATCTAACGCCATTCAGATAATAACCTGCCTTTCTGTTTTTGCCACCAAAATGGATAACTTTACATTTATCCACATTATACTGCATATGCCATGTATTGCCCACTCACTCAACCTGTCCAAATCACACTGGAGCTTCACTGCATCCTCCTCACATCTCCCACTCCCACCCAGCTTTGTGTCGTCTGCAAACTTGGATATATTACTTTTAATTCCCTCATCTATATCATTAATATATATTGTAAATTTCTGGGGTCCTAGCACTGATCCCTGCAGTACCCCATTTGTCACTGCCTGCCACTCGGAAAAAGACCCATTTATTCCTACTCTTTGTTTCCTGTCAGTCAACCAGTTCTCTATCCATGTCAGTACCCCCAATCCCATGTGCTTTAATTTTGCATGCTAATCTCTTATGTGGGACCTTATCGAAAGCCTTCTGAAAGTCCATTGTTTATATTGTCATGCTAGGTTCCCACCTGCCAAGAATGAGACACATTAATTTTGTCACGGACATTGATTTTAAACTGTTACTGGAGTGAAGAAAGGACTTGTTTCACAGATCAGCCGTGTCTGGGAAAGACATTTGCATATTAACAGTCGGTGCTTGGAAGGACAAAGGACCATTCTCTGACACATTCAACTCACAATGGACCTTGATCACCAGGTATTGTGTGTAAGAGGAGCATTCCAGAGACTGCTAAGGTGATACAATCCAAGACATGGTCAGACCAGTTAGCCACATAACTAACCTACTTGGCAACCTGGGTTTTTCTGAATTGTACAAACAGTTTGAACTCAGAAAGACTGTTTGCTCCTGGATTGAGAAGATCTCTCCGATCTGCTCCCATCTCTCTCTCACAAGCGTCTGAATCCACTGAAAGACACATGAACCCCAAGAGAGAAAAGTCTCCGACAGCGAACAAGGTTTAAGAAGAATACTGGGCCCCAATGAAAAGCAAGATCTACCTACAATCAAGGGCTCTACAGTAAGCTCAAAGAACCATAACAGAAACTCTTTAGATATTGCCTCAAACCTTTCGCTTTATTTTTTCTTCTGTTTTCAGTCTCTATTTGCATGTGTGTATCACGTATGCATGCTAGCGTGGGTGCATTGTGTATCTGTAGGCATCAACCGATTTAGAGTTTAAGTTTAATAAATGTCAACCTTTCTTCTTTAAACCTAAGAAAACCTGTTTATGCTGGTTTCTTTGACATTCAATTGGAAAGCAGTGAACAAGGATTCACCAAGGGGGAGCTAAAAACACGGTGTGTTTAAAATTAAACGTTGTTACGGTAAGACCAGGTGAAGGCTGAAAGGGACCCCTAGACACCTTTCTCACCTGGTCATAAAAATGTGCTTGGACGTGTCATGCGAAAGCCACTACAGAATGAATGATGTTGATGCATGTATGTAATGGTTGTGATGCATCATTTGCCAGATCATTAAATTTGCACTGTCTCCTGAAGGATAAACACACCGACAACCAGTGCGAGCATGCTAGAATATGAGGAGGAGTCGCTGACATCAGTGCGCTGACCATGGCTGAGGAGGAGGCGTCGGAGATCGTGAGAGAGGAGGAAGGCAGGGCGAGCAGAGATGGTGAGGCAGGAGCTACAAGGCATAAGGATGAAGTGTCATCTCCACTCTTGCAGCCATATGTGGAAACCAAAGGAAATTGTGTGAACTCATGTGAATCAGATACTTCAAGTGCCTCTGTTTGTGTCTTTGCCCAAGGTGCCCACACTTGGGTCGTGGACTGCTGCTTGGCCCAAGACTGCTCTTCTGGGGACGAAGAGGAAGTCAGTGCCCCAGAAGGTGCACTATCACCTGCCTCTTCTTCCACCTCTGCCAGTGTAGCTGCATGCGCACGTCCCAGCAGCTGAGGGAGCAGGTGCCAGCCGGGTCTCCTGACAATCGGAGGATTGCTGCGGACCAGGCCCCTGTTCAGCCCCACATTCATGATGATCCTCTGTTTGTAGCTACACGAAGTCTGCTGGATGTGCAGCAAAGCCATGAAGAAAATATGTCAGAGATGCCTGAGGTCGCGTGTGGTTTTGCACATGCTATGGAGGGAATTTCTTTTATTCTTCCATGGGTTGTGGGCATTGCTGGCAGGCCAGCATTTGTTGCCAATCCCTAATTACCCTTGAACTGAGGGTTCAATTGGCCATTTCAGAAGGTTGTTAAGAGTCAACCAAATTGCTGTGGGTCTGGAGTCACACGTAGGCCAGACCAGGTAACGATGGCAGTTTTCCTTCCCCAAAGGGCATGAGTGAACCAGATGGGTTTTAACAACAAACAATGATAGTTTTCATGGCACCATTCTTGAGACTAGCTTTCAATTCCAGATTTGAATTTAAATGCTACCAGTAGCCATGGTGAGGCTTGAACCTGTCTCTAGGGCATTAGTCTGGGCCTCTGGATTACTCGGCAAGTGACATTACGACTACGCCACCATCTCATCTTGCAGCTGAAGGTGAGTGAAGTGCTGGGTGGGTGAAGTGCCTTCCAAGATGTTGGCAATCACCTGTCAAGTTGTGAAAGCACTCTCTGAGAGAAGTGGTTTGAATAACAGCCTCTCAATGGCCATGGCAACTTATCAGAGTCTTCACAGCTTGTCAGTTTCACTGAAGAAGCTCTTCCCGCTGTGCACTCACCTCGCTGACCCTGGTAAGTTGCTGACAAGTTGGAAAATAGGTCCCCTGGCTGGGAAATCCAAGATTCAGGGATAAAACAGGTCCTAATTGCCTTCATAACTTCCTAATTACTTACCCAATAGATCCAAGGGGGTTCCTTGCTCACTTTCAATTCTGCCCTGGGGAAAGCCAGCTGGATCCTGACCCCAGATCAATTTCCAGGACTTTCTCACCCCGAACACACCTTCATCGGGCCGGGAGAATTCCACCCTTGGTCTGTGCATGTGCAGTGAGTGCCTGTGCTAAACACTCTTAGCTGAACGGGTAGTCAGCAGCATAAAGATCCCCCTGCCCTCCCTCAACTCACCCACACTACTGTTATTTAAAGTGCCAAACATTCAACTAGCAAGTGAGGTGCTTTTGACTTACTTTTGCTGTGGCCAGGTTTGTGGAAGTGCAGCCCCTTGTTTATGGAGGTTTTGTTGTGAGTTGCTGCATACATTCAGGGAGGCTAGAGTATTTGGTGACCCAACTCTGCATGAGGTAGTGGGGGCTGTGCTTGCAGTGCCTCTGGGTCTACAACAAGACCGAGAAATGGAACAGAGGCTGCAGAGAGGGGAAGCTCTGCAAAGAGTGAGGAGGAGGACGATTTTGCACAAAAGGCACGACCCACCATGATTTTTTTGATAGTATTTCTCTTACCTTTTTTTATTCATTCATGGGATGTGGGCATCACTGGCTAGGACAGCAATTATTTCCCATCCCAAATTGCCCTTGAGGAGGTGGTGGTGAGCCACCTTCTTGAACCTCTGCAGTACATGTGGGGTAGGTACACCCACAGTGCTGTTAGGAAGGAAGTTCCAGGATTTTGACCCAGTGACAGTGAAGGAACGGCGATATAGTTCCAAGTCAGGATGGTGTATGGCTTAGAAGGGAACTTGCAGGTGGTGGTGTTCCCATGCTTCTGCTGCCTTTGACCTTCTAGGTGGTAGAGGCCGCAGGTTTGGAAGGTGCTGTCTAAAGAGCCTTGGTGCATTGCTGCAGTGCATCTTGTAGATGGTACACACATCTGCCACTGTGCATTGGTGATGGAGGGAGTAAATGTGTGTGGATGGGGTGCCAATCAAGCGGGCTGCTTTGTCCTGGATGGTGTTGAGCTTCTCGAGTGTGTTCGGAGCTGCACCTATCCAGGCAAGTGGAGAGTATTCCATCACACTCCTGACTTGTGTCTTGTAGATGGTGGACAGGCTTTGAGGAGTCAGGAGGTGAGTTACTCGCTGCACATTCCTAGCCTCTGACCTGCTCTCGTAGTCTTGGTATTTGTATGACTACTTCAGTTCAGTTTCTGATCATTCGTAACCCTCAGGATGTTGATAGTGGGGGATTCAGTGATTGTACTACCATTGAATGTCAAGGGGAGATGGTTAGATTCTCTCTTGTTTAAGATAGTCATTGCCTGACACTTGTGTGACGCGAATGTTACTTGCCACATATCAGCCCAAGCCTGGATATTGTCCAGGTCTTGCTGCATTTCTACACGGACTGCTTCAGTATCTAAGTCTCGAATGGTGCTGAACATTGTGCAATCATCAGTGATTGCTGATGGTCGTTGATGATGCAACTGAAGATGGTTGGGCCTAGAACACTACCCTGAGCAACTCCTGCAGTATGTCCTGGAGCTGAGATGATTGACCTCCAACAACCACAACCATCTTCCTTTGACCTCCACTTAACCCAGAAGCAATGCCTGAGGTGGCTCAGGTTCACCAAGGAAGTGGTTACTGAACTACATGTCACCTCCTTCATCACAACCTGGCGCCTCACAACAGGAGGAGGACAGTGCTACCAGTGGCCATAAGGTCACAGTGGCATTGAACTTCTATACATTCACATCTTTCCACGTTGGAGCAAGTGGCATGTTGAAAAAACGCTTCCAATCCCTGGACTGCTCTCCAGTACATGCCAGAATGGATGTCCAAGTTCCTGGTGGTCTGCTGCATCCTCCTTAACATCACCATCATGAGGGCATAGCCATTGCCACCAGGAATCGGAGGCCATCTCAGGAGGAAGAAGTGGAGGAGTCAGGAAGGATGCATCCTGGACCCTTTCCCTCAGACAGGCTGTAAGAGAGCACCTGCTTGGACTCTAGTTTCCATTGGACAACTTCCTTTTACCATCATGGATCCAGCATTACATCTGTCTGAGATGCGCTATCAAAGCATACCCGTGACCAACCTACAATGAAAGCCGCCAACAAAAACCTTTCTATTAACATCTTTAGCCAACAACGCATCCAATTATAGAAACAAAACTGATCTCTTCACCTTTGTGCATTCCCTTAATGCCTGTCTTGTGGATGCCTTTGCCTAACCTAGTGCTCCGATGCAGTGCTCCCCAAGTGGCTGCAACATGGCTGGTGGAAAGCTGCTGACTTTCAGTGGGGGAGACTCAGATGCCCTTGCAGGACAGCCTCAAGAAAGTTTGGCCTTGAGGGCTTGGCTTGGACAGCACCACAGCATGGGCAGCAGCAGTCTGGGTTGGGCTGGCTGACAGGCAACGGCAAGGGCACTGGTGGGTTCGCAGTAGTGGGAGCACGAATGCTGTCATCCTGAGAGAGGACAGTAGGTTCATGCACCACAGTGCCACTGTCACTTCCAAGGGGCAGCACTTCAGCAATTTTAGTAATCTGCTGGAGCACAGATTGCTGTACTTCCTCGAGAGCTTGCAAGCCCCTTTGAGCACTGAGATTCGCAGCTATGATAGCAGCAGTCTGAGTCTGTATGGCAGCAAGCATGGATCTCATGACCTCCATCTGAGCTTCCACTACAGCACTGAGATGTTAAGTGGCTTCCGCCAGTGCCGCAGAGGAAACTGAGACAGCGGCCACCAGACCTACATCACGGGTGGGTCCGTAAATGCTGTTATGGAGTTCGCCACCACTTCAATGGTGAAAAGGGTGGTCTCCAAGTTCTGCTTGATGCACTGTGCCACGTTGGAGCTGGACTCCTCCATGCTCCTCGACAGTGACAAGGCTGTGTGGCAGGTCTCAGTATCTCAGTGTGCATGTTCATAAGAGTTCTCCTGTATGCCACCCCATCAAAGTGCTCAACTGTGTCCCCTGCAGCAGAACTCATCTGCAACCTCGTCCTCCAAGGAGCTGGCTGACAAACAATCTGATCCCCTTTGCCTG
This sequence comes from Heterodontus francisci, assembly GCF_036365525.1. NCBI lineage: Eukaryota > Metazoa > Chordata > Chondrichthyes > Heterodontiformes > Heterodontidae > Heterodontus > Heterodontus francisci. Next base: position 50,718,189 of record NC_090389.1, read on the forward strand.
GCTCAACCCTCCCGGGTCTGGAGGCTCACCAGATGCAGATCCTGACTCCATACTAGCCTCTAAAGTTTGTACAGTGTTAGTGGCTGCATGTGTCACATCAAGTGACAGTTCTGCTTCATCAGTGTGGCATTGCTCTCACTCTTGCTCCTGAGGCTGCTGCGACTGGCCAGGCAGCAGATCTTGGGGACTTGAAAGCATAAGATCAAAAGGGAAGGTTAGGGTGAGGGAGGAGTGGGAGGCTGTGGTGTAAAGCAAGAGATCCATGATGATACCATCTGCAGCTTGCACTTCATGCCACATAGCAGGATGAGGGTGAGTTGGAAATGGAGAAGGGGCATAAGACATATGATCATCTTGAATGCTCTCGGCGATGCTGGATGCTACAGGCTGTGCCGCAGTTGGCTTCATGATACAGAGCACCAGCTCCTCCGTGGAGCTCATGGAATTAAGGTATGTCTCGCCAGTGCCTGTTCTCTGCTGCTCCCTTGTATTTCACACCATCTTGCCTTGCAAGAGAGAGAGGGCAGAATGCCAATAATTGTGTTGCACTATGTTTGAGTAATGTGCCTGCCATAGCTGAATAGCTGGAGGTATTTGGAAGCAGCAAGATGCATGTGAGGCTGGCAACATTGGAAGGTCTGTGAGGGTGAGGTGGAGTATCTGAATATTAGGTGTGAGTTCTGAGTGCTACGGACTGCTGAAGGGTGAGTGATATTGCTGTGATGCATTGAGCAATGTGAATGGTGGTGCAGTGCATATGATCTTGATCATCTGCTTGAGGTAATTGAACTTCTTCTGGCACTGCTGCCAGGTCCTTGGGGCCAGACTCTGGGAGTTGAGCTCCCTGGCCACCTGCTCCCAATCCCTTCAGAGGACGGTCCTTGAGGTCCTCCTGGCTCACTGTGGAAACATGACGTCTCTCCTCCTGTTCACCTCCTAAGATCTCCAGTGCTGCATCTGTGAACTGCAGAGCCCAGTCTTTGCCTTGGTACTCCATATCCATTTCCATTCTCTCCAATTGCAGCCGGGACAGTCAACGGCAGCCTCGTTTGATTCAGTACAGCTTCTTTTTAAGAGAGACAGACTGCCTTTAAGAGCTTGAGCCTAGCTAGAACACATGCTAACCTCGCATCCAGTTATGCTATCTATTGTGTATGTCTATTGTGTATGCAGCCAGCCAGCAGCGCGGGTTACATTATGCTGCACACAGAAATCATGGAACTGAGGAGGCAGCATGAAGTTTGCGTTCTGCCTTCCTCAAAAGGAAGGGTGCAGGCAGATTACAAATTACGAATCCTGTGCCTGTAAAATGACCTTAATGAATTTTTAGCCCCAGCAAGGGAAAATAGATCTTTCCATGCTGCTGTTAACCTCTTTCTCCCCTCTTGAACATCCCCTTTGTGTAAATAAACTTCCTGATTTTTTTCCTGTTATAAATGTTATTTTCAGGAGTAAACTTTGATGTGAGTTTGAATATTTAGGATATTGTGACGGAAACCTCACGTCAAATGGAAAATATTAATTTTGTTGCATGGAACGTTGCCTGAGACTCTTTACTGGAAATTACAAATAACTTTTAAAAAGCAGAACAGAACCACTAAAGATGGCCACACACAATTTGTATATGAGAAGTTAAAGACTGGCTGGGAGACAGAGGTAATTATCCAGTGTACCTATAACAATAGGGGTGTGCTCTGATTCAATTACCAAGAATGGTTTTTGTCAATAGTGGTTGTCAAAATCCTCGACACTCATTGACTTTGAAAGAGCCAACCCCCCTCGCCCCCCACCCTACCAAGTATGTTTGCACAGCTTGAGAGAAGAACTTTGAATTTCAAAAACCTTCCAGAAACTTCTGTTTTCAAACAAAGAGGTGGTCACATGACATACCTAACTGTGTAACTCTTGAGTTTGTGAATTGTGCCTCAGAAGGGAAAAAGACAATAACTGACCTCCAAGAAGCACCTCTTTCTCTCCCTCTCCAGCAAAGTCCCAGGAAGGTCTCAGCTGCAGCTAAACCTCAAATCTACAGATCCCCACAGGCAACAACCAAGAAGACAGATAAAGCCTCTCTTTGGTCTTCCAGAACCAGGGAAGAAAGCCTGAGTTGTGCATGGCCCAGCGAGGGTCTCAAGACTTTAATTTCAACGAAGGACACTGAAACTCAGTGTTTGAATTCCATTTATTACGGAATTTACTTCATCCTCCCAACTGTTTTTCCCCTCTGTATCTATTTGTGTTTGTATGTGCCTCTCGCATGAATGTGAGCGTGGATGCGTCACGTATTTTAACAATTTTAACCGGTTTAGAATGATAAAGTTAATAAACTTACATCTTTCCTGTTTAAACACAAGAAAACCTGTCTAATTGGTTCATTTGTACTTATGTTCAAGGAACAGTGAGCAAGGGCTCACTGAGGTGGTAAACTAAATCACTGCATTAAAAGAATAAACCCTGTTGCGGTCAAACCAGAGAAGGTGCGAAAGGGGAGCCTGAGACTCCTTCCTCACCTGGTCATAACAATATACAAAGTCTGTCTTTGACCCATCCATTTGGCTGTCAATGCACTTTATGCTTTCATGTAAATTCTGAAGCTACACCCCGCTCTTATCTGTGGTTGTTTTCATTGCTGCTCCCCATAGACAACAAGGTAACCATAAAAAAATTTAAATTGCCCACCTTCCTGGGCCACTTCTGCCCCCACTCCTGCTTGCTACTAGGTTTCACTGGCAAGTACAACGCTCTGCAATTAGTACAATTCCGAATTAAAATTGTGTTGGGCTCTCAATTGCATCAAGCATTCCAACTTTTACGTATTAATGAGGCGTCTGCCTGTTGGGAGCAGGCACCTGTCCTTAAACCAAAAATTTTACATTTAAAAATGGCCTTGGACAGAGGTGCACTGTGAATACAATGGGAAACGCACCATCACCTTTATAACAACTCACTTGCCCCCATGCCTGTCAGGTGAGCAAGGTTATAATCAGGCCATAAAAATCAGGCTTCTTTGAAATTGTGGGTGAAAAGAGTGATTTTACAAGGGTTTGCAAACATTTTTTCATCAGGTAATATGTGATTTGTGCACTTTAAGATTTGGAAGATTAAGACACAATGGCTGCATGCATATGGAGAGCATAGGAAAAATGAGGAAGAACTTTTAGTAACCACATTTGCATGTTAAAGGAAGCTTGCCCTTCTTTTTTTGCCAAATGTCTCTTTCGACTGACATCTGGTTCTGTTCTTCAGGATCTTTCTTCTGCTCTTTGTGTCCCCTTAAGGCACGTGGAAGCCTTCCTCCTCCAGAGGTTCCACAGTAATGTCTCTTTGCAAGGCAAAGTTGTGTAGTATGGAGCATACAAGTCCTCAAACCATAGCTGGACTGTAGTGCAGGACACCCCCAGTTCTATCAAGGTATCTAAAGCATTCTTTCAACATGCTGATATCGTGCTCGATGATTACTTTGGTGAGTGGCAGCACCTTCGTACATCTATGCACAGCTGTTTTCCTGAGGTACCACATGCCATGGCTGCAGAGTAGTTCTGATCGCCAGGAGCATCCTGAGGCTTCCTTTTATGGGTCAAATAATGGTTGGATGGTGGACTTCCTTAAAATGAAGTTATTGTGACAGCTGTCTGGAAAATGAAAATTTGTATATATAACCTGGTGCTGATGGTTGCAAACATGTTGTGCAGTAAGAAAGTGGATTCCTTTCCTATTCATAGACGTAGTGGTGGCATTATGTGGCAGAGCATGCAGGATCACCTGGATATGGTACATACACCCTGGACTTTTGGGAATCCTGTCAATCTACAACATTTGATGTGCATGGGGAAAGAGATTAATTCTCTTGTTCAAGCAAATAAATAATTGGCTACTAGAGTTAAACATCTATGGACAGCTGATTAGCTTATGTAGCTGATGTCTTCAGGGGAAGTCTAAAATGAAAGGCAAGCATAAAAGTTATAGGCAATTGTGACTGACAGCCACTGACAGTGTTTTGTCTTTGGTAGAGCTTGACTGCAGTTCCGCTTAGAGCACATGGCATAACTCAGTGATGGGTGTCCTTGTAAATTGCAGTTGTTACTGGCACTGCTTCTCTGACAAATGGAAGTATGTGCGCTTTCAGCTGTAGATTGCTGTGGTGCATGAGTGCCAGTAGATGAGGACAGCACACCTATACTGAAGACTGACCTACCTGGCATTTATCCATTGGTCTTCCTCTTTCTTCATAATGCAGATAGAGAGATTCGCATGAGAAGCATGTTATGGCATTATTGCAGCTTTGGGAAAAAAAAGGCTGCATCACACTAATTATTACATTGGCTGTTCTGCATCAAGAAACAGATATGGATTGAAATTATCATTAAAGAACTTGTCCATCCTTTCCCGACTTAAAAGGGCTTTCAGGTTAAGATATTTTAAGATAGTTGCTCAATCAAAGAAAATCAAAGTACTGCATGATATTTTGATCACCTGTGGTGGTTATTCCAGCTGAGAAGGAGCCTGCTGTGTTAAATGACTTTTTTCTCTTTTCTTAGTTAAACCTAAGTCAGCAACAAAAAGTACACAAAAAACAGTAAAGAGATTGCTTGAAATTGTTGAAAGAATGTTCTTTATATGTACTTCAATAAACACTATCATCCCCAGCAAACATGGACACCCATTTTGTATGGGTGGGCATGTCATTGGTTGGAATGAACACACAAAAGTTCAGGAAAATTGCACAGATGCCAAATAAAACATCATTTGAAAATTTCAGGTGATCTTTTCCTGGACCAAGTTATCCCCCCTACCCGCCCGCCAGAAATACATATAATCTTTATCATTAGATCCAGGTGTTCCCGCTTAATTCCCAAAGAAATCAACGTTACAAATTGTAGATCTTATCCTAAAAAAACAAATTCTTCAAGTGACAGAAATTTCACTAATGCATACTTTAAAAGAAACTATATCTACTGTAAATCTTGCCACAGGCATTATTTAAATAAATATACTGCTTGGCATGGCTACATACTCTGATCTTTTTACTTGATTAGAAAGACACTTCATTCTTCATTTGGCTGGTCTCAGTAATCTTCCATAAGACTCCACATGCATCTTAGAGAAACGGCAATTGGTGTTGATGCTCGGAAAGAGATATAAAAAGGGTACAAACACATGAAAGAAACTTGTACCTCTATTTCAGATGCTGATTCCTGTTGGATACAGATCATTACTCAATGTTAACTGAATAATAGAAAATATATTTTAAACTTAAACTGATGTACATGTTCCAAACTATAAATACAGCCTAATGTTGACATTTTTACCTCATATAGAATTAAACTGTCTATCACCTTGTCAAGAACCTGATAGAGACTGAAATCATTAAAAAACCTGACCACCCTTTACATACTTGAAAAGACTTTCAGTTTGATGCTTATGATATTTGCTTTTAATCAAAGTGAATCAAAGTACTGCATTTTGATCATTCTGTGACAGTTATTATTCCAGCTGAGAAAGTACCTGCTGTATGCACAAACTCAGAATGAAAGGATTTTTCTGTTCTTAATGCTGTCATATGGACATCAAAGGTTGGTTTGAGTCACCTGTTTTGTCTGCCTGACTAGTGACAAGTGAGCAGTGCACTGATTGGTTGCAAATTGCTGCTACTGCCGATTATTTTTTATGCTGCGATGCAACCTCTTCAATTTACATACCTAGAACTCTTTCATCAGTTTACAAAAATAAAATCCATAACTCTGTCATAGAGAGATACAGCACTGAAACAGGCCCTTCGGCCCACTGAGTCTGTGCTGACCATCAACCACCCATTTATACTAATCCTACAGTAATCCCATATTCCCTACCACCTACCTACACTAGGGGCAATTTATAATGGCTAATTTACCTAACAACCTGCAAGTCTTTGGTGGTGGGAGGAAACCAGAGCACCCAGTGGAAACCCATGTGGTCACAGGGAGAACTTGCAAACTCCACACAGGCAGTACCCAGAACTGAACCCGGGTCGCTGGAGCTGTGAGGCAGCGGTGCTAACTGTGCACCACTGTGCCACCCTGTAGTTCTTCCCTCGCACTTGTTCATTCTACATAGATTTATTAAGACTGCTATGTATTCCGATCATCAGTTACTCTGATTTGCTTTTCAGTGAGTCAATGCACTGCCATTTAAAAAAAAAACGTATTCTATTGTTTCATTTCTAGGCCTCTAGAGCTGGATTTGTCAAGTATGGAGTAGATTTTCAACTTGCTATAAAACAGGCATTGCCTATTGGTTGTCGTTATGGAAATGAAAGTCAAACTGTTTCTATAAATAGCAGATGATCACAACACCAATTTTACACCTGAGGGGCAGATTTCCATCTTGCCACTAAGTGTCTTAAATAGGACATTTCTGCTTTAATGCTGTATTTATCTTTTATTCTAAGGCATGATGGCCAGGGAATTTGTCAGAAGCGACGAAGTCAGTATAATGACTGCCCTCTTCATTAACACACTTAAGGACCAAGTTGGAAGATGCAGATATTCTTTCCACAACATCTTTGCATTTTGTTCATTCAGTGCTTCTCCTACCCTCACATGACGTGTCCCTTGTCAAAACCATGAGCAGTCACATGCCAGATGTTGGGGCCACCATGATTTCTTTGGCCTCCTTGTCTCGAGAGCGCCGAGAGGTGGTCAGTGGTTTGTGAAGCAGCGCCTGGAGTGACTATAAAGGCCAATTCTCGAGTGATAGACTCTTCCACTGGCAAATGTTCATCCTGGAGTTTAGTTACTAGTGGTGTACCGCAAGGATCTGTTTTGGGGCCACTGCTGTTTGTCATTTTTATAAATGACCTGGAAGAGGGTGTAGAAGGGTGGGTTAGTAAATTTGCGGATGACACGAAGGTCGGTGGAGTTGTGGATAGTGCCGAAGGATGTTGTAGGGTACAGAGGGACATAGATAGGCTGCAGAGCTGGGCTGAGAGATGGCAAATGGAGTTTAATGCGGAAATGTGTGAGGTGATTCACTTTGGAAGGAGTAACAGGAATGCAGAGTACTGGGCTAATGGGAAGATTCTTGGTAGCGTAGATGAGCAGAGAGATCTTGGTGTCCAGGTACATAAATCCCTGTAAGTTGCCACCCAGGTTAATAGGGCTGTTAAGAAGGCATATGGTGTGTTAGCTTTTATTAGTAGGGGGATCGAGTTTCGGAGCCACGAGGTCATGCTGCAGCTGTACAAAACTCTGGTGAGACCGCACCTGGAGTATTGCGTGCAGTTCTGGTCACCGCATTATAGGAAGGATGTGGAAGCTTTGGAAAGGGTGCAGAGGAGATTTACTAGGATGTTGCCTGGTATGGAGGGAAGGTCACGAGGAAAGGCTGAGGGACTTGAGGTTGTTTTCGTTGGAGAGAAGGAGGAGGAGAGGTGACTTAATAGAGACATATAAGATAATCAGAGGGTTAGATAGGGTGGATAGTGAGAGTCTTTTTCCTCGGATGGTGATGGCAAACACGAGGGGACATAGCTTTAAGTTGAGGGGTGATAGATATAGAACAGATGTCAGTGGTAGTTTCTTTACTCAGAGAGTAGTAGGGGCGTGGAACGCCCTGCCTGCAACAGTAGTAGACTCGCCAACTTTAAGGGCATTTAAGTGGTCATTGGATAGACATATGGATGAAAATGGAATAGTGTAGGTCAGATGGTTTCACAGGTCGGCGCAACATCGAGGACCGAAGGGCCTGTACTGCGCTGTAATGTTCTAATTCTAATTCCACTGGCGCTGCAGATAAAATTGGTTGTCGGGGCTGTTACACAGTTGGCTCTCTCCTTGCACTTCTGTCTTTTTTCCTGCCAACTGCTAAGTCTCTTCAACTCGCCACACCTTAGCCCAGGCTTTATGGCTGCCCACCAGCTCTGGCGATCACTGGCAACTGACTCCCATGACTTGTGGTCAATGTCACAGGATTTCATGTCGCGTTTGCAGACGTCTTTAAAGCGGAGACATGGACAGCCGGTGGGTCTGATACCAGTGACGAGCTCACTGTGCAATGAATCCTTGGGGATCCTGCCATCTTCCATGCGGCTCACATGGCCAAGCCATCTCAAGCGCCGCTGGCTCAGTAGGGTGTAGATGCTGGGGATGTTGGCCGCCTCGAGGACTTCTGCGTTGGAAATACGGTCCTGCCACCTGATGCCAAGGATTCTCCGGAGGCAGTGAAGATGGAATGAGTTGAGACATCGCTCTTGGCTGACATACGTTGTCCAGGCCTCGCTGCCGTAGAGCAAGGTACTGAGGACACAGGCTTGATACACTCGTACTTTTGTGTTCCGTGTCAGCATGCCATTTTCCCACACTGTCTTGGCCAGTCTGAACACAGCAGGAGACACCTTTCCCATGCACTTGTTGATTTCTGCATCAAGAGACAAGTTACTGGTGATAGTTGAGCCTCGGTAGGTGAACTCTTGAACCACTTCCAGAGCGTGGTCGCCGATATTGATGGATGGAGCATTTCTGATGTCCTGTCCCATGATGTTCGTTTTCTTGAAACTGATGGTTAGGCCAAATTCTTTGCAGGCAGCCACAATCATGTCGATGAGTCTCTGCAGACACTCTTCTGTGTGAGATGTTACTGCAGCATCATCAGCAAAGAGGAGTTCCCTGATGAGGACTTTCCGTACTTTGGTCTTCACTCTAAGATGGGCAAGGTTCAACAACCTGCCACCTGATCTTGTATGGAAGAAAATTCCTTCTTCTGAAGACTTGAATGCATGTGAGAGCAACAGGGAGAAGAAGATCCCAAACAGTGTAGGTGCGAGAACACAGCCCTGTTTCACACCACTCAGGATAGGAAAGGGGTCTGATGAGGCGCCGCTATGCTGAATTGTGCCTTTCATATTGTCATGGAATGAGGTGATGATACTTAGTAGCTTTGGTGGACATCCGATCTTTGCTAGTAGTCTGAAGTGACCCCATCTGCTGACGAGGTCAAAGGCTTTGGTGAGATCTATGAAAACAACGTAGAGGGGCATCTGTTGTTCACGGCATTTCTCCTGTAGCTGGCAAAGGAAGAACAGCATTTCAACGGTGGATCTCTCTGCTCGAAAGCCGCACTGTGTCTCAGGGTAGACACACTCAGCCAGCTTCTGGAGTCTGTTTAAAATGACTCGAGCAAAGACTTGCCCCATTATGCTGAGCAGGGAGATTCCACGGTTGTTGTTGCAGTCACTGTGGTCACCCTTGTTCTTATAGAGGGTGATGATATCTGCATTCTGCTTCTCACGTTTGCCAAAGGTGGTCATTGCTGAGTCATAGATGATGTCTCTGATGTGGGCCCACTTGGTCCACCATGATAGTGCAGCAACTTGTTAAAGGGTTGTGAATTGTTGCAGGAAGACATGCAAGCCTTCCTGGAAGAGGTGGAAGACAAGGGATAGACTCCAGGATGATGTTACACTGATTCCTTATGGCGCCTTGAAATAAATTCGGGGAAGACATCATTTTCATAGTGGTAGACTGTGCAGCGAGGCTGTAAATCTTGATAAAGAAGGTCACACAAATGTACATTTGTCGCTTTAGACAATTGCATCTTTTGAACACAGATTTTCTCCAATAAGTCCTAAAAGGACCTGTGGTGCCGATAGACATGCTAGGCAAAATCGTACCTGGAGAGTTGGTATTTTCTGTCATGCTGCTTCCATACATTGCTAGTCCTCCTCCTCCACGACAATAACTTATATTTGTATCGCACCTTTAATGGAATAAAACATCCCAAGGCGCTTCACAGGAGCATTGTAAAACAAAGTATGACATCAAGCCAAATGAGATATTAAATCAGATGACCAAAAGCTTGGTTGAAGAAGTAGGTTTTAAGGAGGACAGCAAGGTGGAGAGTTGTAGAGAGGGTATTCCAGAGCTGAAGGCACAGACACCAAGGGTGGAGCAATTAAAAATGGGAATGCTCAAGCGTCTAGAATTGGATGAGCGCAGATCTCTTGTAGGATTGTGGGTTGGAGAAGATTACAGAGATAGGGAGGGGTGAGGCCATGGAGGGATTTGAAAACAAGGATGAAAATTTTTAAATGAAGAATTTGCTTGACCGGGAGCCAGCGTAAGTTGGCGAGCACAGGGGTGATAGGTGAACGGGACTTGGTGCGAGTAAAGACATGGGAAGCAGAGTTTTGAAGGACCAAGTTTAAGAACGTTAGAAATAGGAGCAGGAGTAAGCCATATGGCCCATCGAGGCTGTTCTGCCATTTACTAAGATCATGGCTGATCTGGTCTTGGCCTCAACTCCACTTTTCTGCCTGTTTCCCTTATCTCTTGACTCCCCTTTGGTTCAAAAAGCTGTCTATCTCAGTCTTGAATATATTCAATGACTCAGCCTCCATAGCTCTCTGGGTTAGAGAATTCCAAAGATTCATGATCCTCTGAGAGAAGAAGTTCCTCTTCATCTCTGTCTTAAATGAGATACCCCTTATTCTGAAATTATGCCCCTTAGTTCTAGATTCTCCCATGAGGAGAAACATAATCTCAGCAAATATCATGTCGTGCCCCCGCAAGATCTTATGTTTCAATAAGATCACCTCTCATTCTTCTAAACTCCAATGAGTATAGGTCTGACCTTTCCTCATACGATAACCCCTCCATCCTAGGAATCAACCTGTTGAACTTGATCTGAGCTGCCACCAATGCAAGTAAATCTCTCCTTAAATAAGACGACCAAAACTGTACGCTGTACTCTAGATGTGGTCTCACCAACCCCGAAATAGTTGTAGCAAAACTTCCTTAACTTTATACTCCATCCTGCTTGCGATAAAGGCCAACATTCCATTTACCTTCCCAGTTACTTGATGGACTTTCATGCTAACTTTTTGAGTTTCATGTACAAGGGCCCCCAGATCTTTCTGTAACTAGCATTCTGTGATCTCTCTCTATTTAAATAATATTTTGCTTTTCCCTTCTTCCTACCAAAGTGGACAACCTCACATTTTCCACATTATACTCCATGTGCCAAATTTTTGACCACTCACTTAACCTATCTCCCCTTTGTAGACTCTTTGGGCAAGATTCAATTTGATAGCATCCTTAGCTTCCTTAGTTAGCCACAGATGATTCATCCTCATAGAATCTTTCTTTCTCTGGAATATATCTTTGCTGAGCATAATGAAATATTTCCTTAAATGCCTGCCACAGATTATCTACCGTCTTACCTTTTAATCTATTTTCCCAGTCCACTTTAGCCAACTCTATCTTCATACCTTTGTAATTGCCTTTATTTTAAGTTTAAGGCCAGAATTTTACAGCAGGGTGGGCCCCGTCCACCGGCAGAAAAGTCGGTGGTGAACCTGCCTCCTCCGGGCCTGGGATCCAGATGGATTTTATGCTCCCCAGGCCCTTAATTGGTCTTAGGTAGGACTTCCACCTCATCGAGGCAGGAAGTCCCACTTAATAGAGCTGTGTTGGCCACTGCTGGGACTACACCCAGCTTCAGGATGAAGATGAAGGCCAGCCCCGGATAAGGGGTAAGTTTTTAGGGCCTCGCCAGGGACAATCGGTTGGGCCCCGGTGAGACAAGAGGGGTCTGTTAGGGGGCGGGGTTGTGCGTTGGGGCCGGTTGGGGCTTTGGGGGCAGCCCTCCATGGGCACAGGGTGGCCGATCAGGAGGGACCCCCCAGCCCACAAGAAGGCCACCAAGTTTCATTAGACAGGCTTTCTGAGACCTCAGCTGCCCGCCTGCCAAGCATAAAATACCCATGGCAGTGGGCGGAGGTCTTTTAGCGACAATAAATTGGCCACTTAAGGGCCTTGATTGGCGTGGGGCGGGCAGGCTGTTTCTTGCCGCCCCACATAAATTGGCAGCAGAGGCAGAAGCAAGTCGAGAAGGGCCCCCCCACCAGCCTGACACTCCATTTTACACCCCCACGCCCCACCCCACCGCACCACCAGCCCGCACTTTTGGGAGACGAAAAATTGCGGCAAAGACACTAGCTTCAGAACCTGATTTCTCACCCTCAAACTGAATGAGAAATTCTATCATGTTATGAGCACTCTTCTCTTGAGGATCTTTACCATGAGATCATTAATTAATCTCATTACACATTACCAGATCTAAAATATCCTGTTCCTTGTTTGGTTGCACAATATATTGTTATAAAAAACCGGTCCCGAATACAATCTATGAACCCATCCTCAAGGCTATCTTTGCCAATTTGATTTGTGCAATCTATATGAAGATTAAAGTTTCCTATGATTATTGCAGTACCTTTCCTACAAGCCCCGATTATTTCTTGATTTACATTTGCAAAGGGTGGAATATGGGAGACCAGTCAGGAATTTAAAGGGGATCAACGGGGTAAATTTTTCACACAAAGAATAGTGGATATCTGGAATGAGCTGCCAGAGGAGGTGGTGGAAGCAGGAACAGTAGCAACATTTAAGAGGCATCTGGACAGGTACTTGAATGAGCAAGGCATAGAGGGATATGGAATTAATGCAGGCAGGTGGGATTAGTATAGATAGGCATTATGGTTGGCATGGACGCGGTGGGCCGAAGGGCCTGTTTCTATGCTGTACGACTCTATGACTCTGAGTGCATTGGAATTGTCTAGGACAGGGTTGTCCAACATATGGCCCGTGGGCCAGGATCCGGCTTGCCAAAGGTTGGCATCCGGCCCATGGATGTAAACTGTACCCGGGGCTGTTACTCATCCTCACCAGAGGTCCGTGACTGGAGATGGAAAATTTCCCATTGTCAGACCACTTTTAAATGATTGCACTGTCAGTTGCACAGCTGACAGCTGCTGGCATCAGGCACAGCCGTTTACCAACAGAATCGAGGTTTTCCGGCGGGTTCTGAAAGTCTGTTGGGAAACAGCTGTTCCCGATGTCAGCAGCTGTCAGCTGTGAAACTGACCGATCTTTTTCAAAAGAATTGACCAACCACCTGATAACCGTTCTGCTCTCTGAAACTCTGAGAGAGGAAGAGAGAGGGGCGGGTGAGAGAGGTGGGGAGATAGAGGGAGAGAGGGGGGAACAGAGAGAAAGGGGGGAACTGAGAGAGAGAAAGGGACAGAGATAGGGGCACAGAGAAAGAGAGAAAGGGGGAGAGGGAGAAAAGGGGAGAGACAGAGAGGGGGGAAACAGAGAACGGGGAGGACAGGGAGAGAGGAGGGGGGACAGAAAGCACAGTGGACACTGAGCGGGGAACACTAAGCAGGGAACCGGGAAGACTGAGCGGGGAGCACTGAATGGGGAGCGGGGAACACTGGAGACACAGTGGGTGGAGAGAGAGGGAGACAGAGAAAGAGGGGGAGAAGGAGACAGAGAAGGGGGGAGAGAGAGTTGTAGAGTCATTTACTAACAGCACAGAAGGAGACCATTCAGCCCATCAGGTCCATGCCAGCGCTCACAGGGTTTATCTTTCCCCGAGGGCAGTAATGACATAAAAGCTGGAAGTTCCTGGGCACAATGCCATCAGATGGGTGGTGCCCCTATGCCATTGAGCCCCACAGGGCTTGAGCAGGCCAATTGACAAAGTTGGTAAAAAGATCGAGCAAACTTGCATCTAACTTATTAATGTTACACAAGTGGTATAATGGATAAATGTGAGGTTGCTCAATCATTTTTAGCACAATGATGGCATAATAACAGTGTTAAATACTAAAGCTAATGCAGAAATTCAGGGTCTTGCAATGTCACAAGAGATCAACTAATTGCATTGTGGAAGCAAACTATAGATAGTGAGAAAAGAACATCAAACTTTTCTTTAATTTTCTCTCCTTGAATTTAATTTTGGATTCTGAAAATTTGGTATTGTGAAGTTAAGTGACTCCAAGATCTCAGGGTCCTATATACAGTTTCAAATATACAATAAATTCCCCTTAAAGGAGAAAGTTCTTGTCACAATTGTTAAAACCTTGATGACTTGCTTACAGCTGGGCCCTTGGAATGGTAATCTCAGCAATGAAAGTTGGCAGATCCTGGTTGATGGAACATCTCCATTTCCATTTGCCATGTTTTCGGATTTTTAAAATCTTTTATTTCATAGAAAGGGAATATGTCCTGTGTTTTAAAATAAAGTGAATTTGCACAGGTTTGAAACCACAGGCCGCAATGACTGAGACAAGGAGGGGATTGACCTGTTAAATAGAATTACATAGAATTTCTGCAGCACAGAAATAAGCCGTTTGGTTGAACCAGTCTATGCTGTTGTTTATGCTCCACTTGAGCCACCTCCCATCCCATGTTAGTTAGCTAGCTATCCTTCTCGTTTTCCACAATGACTGAGGACATTAAGCAATTTGTTATTTTTTTCTCAGAAGATCTAACAAAACATGCAGACCAATAATGGTACTGCCTGTGTGGAGTTTGCAAGTTCTCCCTGTGTCTGCGTGAGTTTTCTCCGGGTGCTCCGGTTTCCTCCCACAAGCCAAAAGACTTGCAGGTTGATAGGTAAATTGGCCATTATAAATTGTCACTAGTATAGGTAGGTGGTAGGGAAATATAGGAACAGGTGGGGATGTTTGGTAGGAATATGGGATTAGTGTAGGATTAGTATAAATGGGTGGCTGATGTTCGGCACAGACTCGGTGGGCCGAAGGGCCTGTTTCAGTGCTGTATCTCTAATCTAAAAAAAAAATCTAATAATGGTGGCAATAATTCTATTTGTGTGATGTATTTGCTGACAATATACTCTTGGCAGAGGAAGGTTTGGTTGATAGCTCTGCTGATGAATCCCTGAATGACAAAAGAGTTGGAGGCATCACCTTTCTACTTCCTGGGAACACAGGGAGAGAAAAGAAAGAGTGTCACATGGACAATCAGCCAGATTTAGACAAGAAACTGCAAGGAGCAGGCCTCGAAGCTAAGATACAGGAGGTCAGTTTTTGCAATTAGTTGTCTACAAAGGGAATGTCAAAAGCAAATCACTCCACAAAATCGACAGGCCATTTGGTTTATAGCTTTTTTTCCATTTTCAAGTAGAGAAATGTAATTCAGTGGAGAAACTGAATTCGTTGAAAACTGTTACACTCCATATTTATTTGCCATCTTTGCATTAGGTCTCATCTCTCTATAGGGTGTTTACAGTAAACCAGCTGAAAGATTGGAGAAGTGCACTTGAAAAATGCAATAGCCAGTTTGGAACACAAGGGTGTCCTATTGCTACACTTTCAGATTTTACTATCGTTACTGGTTTAGGCAAGAATGTAAAACATTCAGCCTGCTCCTGGGAATGACCAAGCTGCTGCACCTGAGAGAATATCTAAAGCTGACATGAAATTTGTATCAATATTATAAACAGCTATCTGAAACAGGAAATACTGCAGAAAAAGGACATGCAACTTCTGACTTATCCTATTTTCATGTCATTGGTTTGCCCTCTTATCCAGTGGATTTTTTCTGATTTGTAAAATTTGAAGGTACAATAAAGTACACAGTATTTTTTAAGACACTTCAAATAACCAGTGGGCACAAATTTAAGGGGATTGGCAGAAAAAAGAGGCAACATTAAAAAGCTTTTTTATGCAACGAGTAGTTAGAATTTGGAATGCACTACCCGATAGGGTGGTGGATACAGATTCAATGGTACCTTCAAAAGAGAACTGGATATGTACTTGAAGGTGAAAACATTCCAGGGACATGGGAAAAGAACAGGGGAGTGGGACTAACTGAATTGATCTTTGAAAGAGCTGGTGCAGACTCAAAAGGCCAAATGGCCTCCTTCTGTACTGTATTATTTTATGTTTCTATGAACTCTAAACGCACAAAAACTTATATGCAGATCCAATCCATGCCACTGCATAACACCAATGCAAACACTGAATATTGGACTTTGTGTTGGCTTTTTGAAATATGACAGTGCCTTTAACGGCTATTTATTTTTTGTTATGAGGGACTATATTTGACCCCAACATAGTTATAAATTGTGTCATTATTATTGCACACCTAGCTTCGTACAGAAAATAACTAGTAATATATATGTCTTACTCCTTCACTATTATTAATGGAGTTTGCTTCATTTTAAAATTTTCTTCTAAGAGGCACTGTATTTTTGAGCATATGCCACCCTCCAACTTCTCCCCCTTTCTGGTCTATAAGACCACACAATTCCAGCAAGCAAATCAGAAAGTGTGTGAGCTGCCCCTGGCCTTCACTGCTATAACTCTTAAGCCAATTACTTGCAGCGTACCAAGGAGCAAACATTCCTCTTGAGATCCTTTCCCTGACTGAGAGGAATCATTTAGTTTCCTTTGGCTACCTTTCTAAAATGAAGCAGCTGAGATTGGGAATTGAGCAGAATGAGATAGAGCCATGTTTTATAACCCTAGGTTTTGTGACTCATTTGGACTCCAAACTCACACCACCCAGAATGCATTGAGTAGTAGGAAAAAGAGAATGCTTAAACCATCCATAACTTTCAAGAGATCAATCCACTTTCTGAAGAGATGCTTAATGCTCAATGAGTTGCAATGAATGAGCTCCCTGGCCTGTGCTAGAAAATGCGTATGTCGGGAGGCTAGGTAAAGACAGGGTCAGATGCAGCTGTGATGCCTTTCATGTTTGATGTCCAAATATTCCCTGAATAGGTGTACATGTGAAAGATAATTACTTGAGTGTAGTACTGGTAAATTGCTGGTGCGCATAGACCCATACTGAGGCATTGCTTTCAGGGGAGGAGAGAAAATTTGAAAAAGAAACATTAAAAAAAACCCATGCAAAATCTCAGTGAACATCAATTCAACTACAGCTAGTATGTTTCCTTTTGTGATGTGGATTTAGTCAGGGTTACAAGATGTTACACAGTAGGAAAAGGGCAGGCTCAGGCATTCTGATCATTGAAGCAGTAAAAGTATGCAACACCCAATGATCTGAGTCTCAACTGCGTGAAAGGCACAGCTGGCCAGCGTATTTAAGTAATTTTGGTTGTTGAGTGCGTGTCTGTTCAACATGCAAATCAATTCCTTCTCTACATTTAGATTCTGTTACAGACTCAGGTGCAAGCCATTGTGCTTGTGAATAGGAAAGTGCTACTCTAATTAGTGCTACTTGAAATGAATTAGTGCTGAAGGCAATTCGCCAATTGATTTTATCCATCCACCAATGCTTTCACCAGTATCAAATTTTAAGGACACATCAACATGCAGTAGAGCTGCAGAAAATATCTCTGTTAGAGAGATTACAAATGTATAAGTATTGTGTATGAAAAGTTTAATGAAAAAGTTCTTTCTTTCTTTTGGGCCTCCTTATATCGAGAGACAATGGATACGCGCCTGGAGGTGGTCAGTGGTTTGTGAAGCAGCGCCTGGAGTGGCTATAAAGGCCAATTCTGGAGTGACAGGCTCTTCCACAGGTGCTGCAGAGAAATTTGTTTGTTGGGGCTGTTGCGCAGTTGGCTCTCCCCTTGCGCCTCTGTCTTTTTTCCTGCCAACTACTAAGTCTCTTCGACTCGCCACAATTTAGCCCTGTCTTTATGGCTGCCCGCCAGCTCTGGCGAATGCTGGCAACTGACTCCCACGACTTGTGATCAATGTCACACGATTTCATGTCGCGTTTGCAGACGTCTTTATAACGGAGACATGGACGGCCGGTGGGTCTGATACCAGTGGCGAGCTCGCTGTACAATGTGTCTTTGGGGATCCTGCCATCTTCCATGCGGCTCACATGGCCAAGCCATCTCAAGCGCCGCTGACTCAGTAGTGTGTATAAGCTGGGGATGTTGGCCGCTTCAAGGACTTCTGTGTTGGAGATATAGTCCTGCCACCTGATGCCAAGTATTCTCCGAAGGCAGCGAAGATGGAATGAATTGAGACGTCGCTCTTGGCTGGCATACGTTGTCCAGGCCTCGCTGCCGTAGAGCAAGGTACTGAGGACACAGGCCTGATACACTCGGACTTTTGTGTTCCGTGTCAGTGCGCCATTTTCCCACACTCTCTTGGCCAGTCTGAACATAGCAGTGGAAGCCTTACCCATGCGCTTGTTGATTTCTGCATCTAGAGACAGGTTACTGGTGATAGTTGAGCCTAGGTAGGTGAACTCTTGAACCACTTCCAGAGCGTGGTCGCCAATATTGATGGATGGAGCATTTCTGACATCCTGCCCCATGATGTTCGTTTTCTTGAGGCTGATGGTTAGGCCAAATTCATTGCAGGCAGACGCAAACCTGTCGATGAGACTCTGCAGGCATTCTTCAGTGTGAGATGTTAAAGCAGCATCGTCAGCAAAGAGGAGTTCTCTGATGAGGACTTTCCGTACTTTGGACTTCGCTCTTAGACGGGCAAGGTTGAACAACCTGCCCCCTGATCTTGTGTGGAGGAAAATTCCTTCTTCAGAGGATTTGAACGCATGTGAAAGCAGCAGGGAGAAGAAAATCCCAAAAAGTGTGGGTGCGAGAACACAGCCCTGTTTCACACCACTCAGGATAGGAAAGGGCTCTGATGAGGAGCCACCATGTTGAATTGTGCCTTTCATATTGTCATGGAATGAGGTGATGATACTTAGTAGCTTTGGTGGACATCCGATCTTTTCTAGTAGTCTGAAGAGACCACGTCTGCTGACGAGGTCAAAGGCTTTGGTGAGATCAATGAAAGCAATGTAGAGGGGCATCTGTTGTTCACGGCATTTCTCCTGTATCTGACGAAGGGAGAACAGCATGTCAATAGTCGATCTCTCTGCACGAAAGCCACACTGTGCCTCAGGGTAGACGCGCTCGGCCAGCTTCTGGAGCCTGTTCAGAGCGACTCGAGCAAAGACTTTCCCCACTATGCTGAGCAGGGAGATTCCACGGTAGTTGTTGCAGTCACCGCGGTCACCTTTGTTTTTATAGAGGGTGATGATGTTGGCATCGCGCATGTCCTGGGGTACTGCTCCCTCGTCCCGGCACAGGCATAGCAGTTCATGTAGTGCTGAGAGTATAGCAGGCTTGGCACTCTTGATTATTTCAGGGGTAATGCTGTCCTTCCCAGGGGCTTTTCCGCTGGCTAGGGAATCAATGGCATCACTGAGTTCCGATTTGAAAAAGTATACACAAGTAAACAATTGAACAATATGGTAATGGACCTTTTTTCCCAATTTTATTGCTACTGAGTCTTGTTTCCATGACAAAATGAGTTTATAAAAATTAGCTCAAAAAAGGGATGTTTAAGGGCTGTCAAGAGAAATTTGTGGAATTTATTTGTGAGATAAGAGATATAAATACAGAAATTAAGTTTATTACTAACAGTCATCCTTGTGAGTTAGTTGCCCAAAATTGGGCAAGATTCCAGAACTTTGATAGATTATTGACAGAACGAAATGGCATAGTGGTGTTTTGTCCTGCAAATTACATAGAGGGACACAACTACCCCATACAATACAAGGTCGCAAGGACTGGGAATTTCCTCAGAGCGGAGTGTGCTCCATTGACGGAACATTGCTGCATGGTGGAAACCCCATTTAAAGGTAAAGGTCATTTCTGCTGCACATTGGGTGAAGTTACGGTGGCAGACTGTGAATAGCTCTAAAGAAAACCTTGACCAAGATAATTATGGATGACAAAGGTCATTGAGCCCATTGATTCATCCATCCAGAGAGCTTCTAACATCCCCCCAAGTGTAACATCTAATTGTTTCATGAATGATTTCAAGGTAATGTTCTGGGTTAACTTAATATATACCCTAAACAATCTTAGATACTTTTATAATCTCACCTTTCAGACATCTTCCAAATGAAAAGCATAAGTTTTTCAGTTGTTATTCATAACTAAGACTTGTGCTACTGAAGATTAGCCAGATGCAGCCATTTGGAGCAGAATAACTGGAGAAATAAAAATCAAAACTTAAAAAGCACCGCCTGAGAATCTTTTAAACTATAGTGATTCTTTTTAGTGTGAGCCGAATTGATCATGGATTCAGTAAAACTCTGTTCTCTAGCTAGATCCCACAGTCAGCAGTATAACCTAGGTCTGCCAGCCCCATATTACTCTTAGTCAAATGCCACTCTGAGGTATTTTTAATTAATCTTTGTTATAGGGATATACACCCTACTAAGCCAGCGGCGCCTGAGATGGCTTGGCCACGTGAGCCGCATGGAAGATGGCAGGATCCCCAAGGACACATTGTACAGCGAGCTCGTCACTGGTACCAGACCCACCGGCCATCCATGTCCCCGCCTTAAAGACGTCTGCAAACGCGACATGAAGTCCTGTAACATTGATCACAAGTCGTGGGAGTCAGTTGCCAGCAATCACCAGAGCTGGCGGGCAACCATAAAGGCGGGGCTAAAGCGTGGTGAGTCGAAGAGACTTAGCAGTTGGCAGGAAAAAAGACAGAAGCGCAAGGAGAGCGCCAACTGTGTAACAGCCCTGACAACCAATTTTATCTGCAGCACCTGTGGAAGAGCCTGTCACTCTAGAATTGGCCTTTATAGCCACTCCAGGCGCTGCTCCACAAACCACTGACCACCTCCAGGCGCTTACCCATTGTCTCTCGAGACAAGGAGGCCAAAGAAGAAGGGGTCTCATATTTCTCAGTTAATTTCCAAGATTTTCTCTTCAAAGTTACAATTGCCAGAAACCAGATGTACACCATCCAGCTTTCACACATTTCACATCTAACATATGCATTTTTCTTTCTGTTGTGCTGTTCTGCCTAATGCCTCTTGTGATTACCCAACTCCTACACAGACTTTTACCCTGAGGTGGGAGACTGTGAGGTGCATGGTTAACAGTTTTACTTTCATGACTATTATTCGCTGGATATATCTGCACATTTTAGAAAGAGTGATAAAAAATTAGTAAAACCAAGGAAGGCAACCAGCATTATTAATCTATACACTTCCATCTTACCTGACATACATTTGTCTGATTTGATTTGCACTTCTGCTTTCTGCAACGTTTGCATGTTATTTTCAGTTAATATTAAATATTGTGGAATACATCTGTCCATTTCATGACAGACATGATAATTTAGTGTATAACTGATACAAAATCACTGCAAATGAATCTCATGTGTGACTTTTTTTTTTAGAGATACAGCACTGAAACAGGCCCTTCGGCCCACTGAGTCTGTGCCGACCATCATCCACCCATTTATACTAATCCTACACTAATCCCATATTTCTACCACATCCCCACCTGTCCCTATATTTCCCTACCACCTACCTATACTAGTGACAATTTATAATGGCCAATTTACCTACCAACCTGCAAGTCTTTTGGCTTGTGGGAGGAAACCGGAGCACCCGGAGAAAACCCACAGAGACACAGGGAGAACTTGCAAACTCCACACAGGCAGTACCCAGAATTGAACCCGGGTCACTGGAGCTGTGAGGCTGCGGTGCTAACCACTGCGCCACTGTGCCGCCCAAATCAGATTTGGTGCAAACTTGCCACAGTAGTGTCTAACTGGATTGTACCAGCCAGATATGAGTGGAAATTGGGTGCAGCACAACAATACACAGCACTATGTTCATGTAAAAAGTGGCACTGGTGTGCGAAATGAGATGCACGCAGAAACTACAATTTCCATTTCCTCATGAGAGGAATTGTCTCCATCTCTCTGCTGTTCTACCATATGTTTACTGACACTCATTTATGCACTTGTGAGAAATGAGTGAAAATACTACCTTTAATTGTGTCTGTGTAATTTCAGTCATCTGAGACATGTCCCATGATGCAGCCACTAATTTCATTGCCAAACACTGACAATATCCAAGAGTAATACTGTGCAAACCAGGCACAGAAAAAACTCAACCCCCACCTTATCAGCAAATTATGCAACATAGCCTCAAAATCAGGATCAGAATCACATAAAGTGGGCAAGTATTAACAGTAAATTAAATCAAATATAGGATCACAAGATAGATCAGAAGATAATTTCAGAAGAGGCTGGGGGGGAGGAGGGGATTTAATAGAAGTGTATAAAATTATGAGGAGCCTAGATAGAGTGGAAAGGAAGGAGTTATTTCCCACAGCACAGAGGTAAATTACCTGGAGGCATAGATTTAAATTAACTGGCAAAAAGACTGCGGGAGGTTTGAGGAGAAATGTTTTCACTCATAGGGTTGTGGGAGTCTGGAACTCACTGCCTGAAAAGTCATCGCATTTAAAGAATACTTGGATATGCTCTTGAAGTGCGACAGACCAAGAGCTGGAAAGTGGGATTTGGCTGGATTACGGTTTTCTGACCAGCACAGACATGATGGGGTGAATGGCATCCTGCTGTGCTGTAAATTTTCTGTTTCTATGACAGCGTTTTGGCCTATTTTAAGTCATCCATCTAGAACAACACTACACTCTCCCAGCTGCTGCATCTAATTGTTTATTAAATGATTCCAGGGTTTTTTCCTCCTTTCTGCTTGGAAGTCCATTGCAGCCATCATTTTCTATCCTGTCGGTTAATTTCTAGATTTTACAACAACAAAAACAACTTATATTTATATAGTGCCTTCAACGTAATAAAATATCCCAAGGCACTTAACCAGAGGCTTTATAAAACAAAATATGGCACGAAGCTACAGAAGGAGAGATTATGGCAGATGACCAAAAGCTTGGGTTTAAGGAGTGTCTTAAAGGAGGAAAGAAAGGAGGACAGGTGTAGGGAGGGAATTCCGGAGCTTATTGCCTAGGCAGCTGAAGGCATGACCACTAATGATGGAGCGATTAAAATCAGGGATGCTAAAGAGGCCAGAATTAGAGGCGCACAGATATCTCGGAAGGTTGTAGGGCTGATGGAAATTACAGAAATAAAGAGGGTCCAGGTCATGGAAGGATTTGAAAACAAGGATGAGAATTTTTAAACTGAGATGTTGTGTAATAGGGGTGATGAGTGAACAGCATTTGGTACAAATTATGGCATGGGCAGCAGATCTTTAAACTTAACTTGTAACTTTTAGCAGGGAGCTTCACCAATTGATTTTTTGAAGTCAAATATACAACGTCAAAGGGTTTGCCATGATTAACCTGGATTGTCAGTTTCACAAAAAAAAGTCAAGGAGGTTGGTCAGGCAAGATTTTACTCATCTAAACAGTGGACTACTGTTTACTAGGACAATTTAGAAAAATAATTTTCGTTTATTCCTCTTAATCAATTCCATCATCTTGCACGGACTTGAAATAAGACAAGTGAATATGTATTTGCCTATGTTTGTTTTATGACCCTTTGGGGTACATTTGCCAGTTTTCAATCATTGTCCCAGTGCCCCATAGCTCCTGCATTCTGATTTTTAGTGCCACAGAACTCTCCTCCTTACTCGTGCTCAGCACTCTTACAATCTAATTCTAGGAATTTGTTTCATACAATATCTCCTTATATTGAATTTGTGACTGTTACCATGGTTACTGTTGCTGGTGATGGTATGATGTACTTTTCTTCCCTTGTGAATATTTTGTAGAAGTAATCAGTCAGGATAATTACCATATTGTGCTCATCCTCAGTTTCAAGTCCATTTCCAATTTCTTCTCTGGTCCTCCTGTTGCTCTTGTCATACAGAATTTTTTGTTGTCACATTTTACCTCTGCAGTCTTACTTTTATTCTAGGGTTCTAAGACCTCTGATTACTGTTTTGACATGTTTCTACGTGATTTTATATTTGTCCCAATGAACCCCTTCCCTTACTCCATATTCCAATGTCATTTTTCCTGTTTATCTCTCAGTATTTGTTTGTTAATTCAATTAGGTCATTCTTGTTTAGTCTGAGTTTGATCTAATGAACATGCAAAATTGACATGGCAGGAAAAGACCAGCTGGTGCATCAAGCCTGCCTCACACTCATGATAGCTAGTGCATTTTTACCAGACACATCCCACAACCCTGCCACCCCCCGCCACAAGCCACCCCCAGCCCCAGCCATAGGATTTCTTGGGAGAGGCAAAAAAAGAAAAAAAATAGCAATAAGGGAAAGATCACTCTGGAAAATTTCTCTCTGGACCTCTTGGGTGAATAAAACCAATCCCGATCACCACATGAACAGGTGATCTGTACCACTTGCCTTTTTTCTGATGGTAATCGACCCCCACCACCACTTGAGCCGGCAGTCAGGCTGTCAACAATTTCTTTATGCAAACCCTCAGGAGTCTCTCTGTTTCTGCACTCACTTTAAAATTGTACTATTAGTTTATATTATCTCCTTATTCTTGCAGCCATAAAGGCGGGGCTAAAGTGTGGCGAGTCGAAGAGACTTAGCAGTTGGCAGGAAAAAAGACAGAAGCGCAAGGGGAGAGCCAACTGTGTAACAGTCCCGACAAACAAATTTTTCTGCAGCACCTGTGGAAGAGCCTGTCACTCTAGAATTGGCCTTCATAGCCACTCCAGGCGCTGCTCCACAAACCACTGACCACCTCCAGGCGCTTACTCATTGTCTCTCGAGATAAGGAGGCCAAAGAAGGATTCTTCCTTCCAAAATGTATCATTCCACACTTCTCTGTGTTGAATTTCATCTGCATTGTTTCAATTCTTCTCTCATTTCTTTGAACACAGTCCTTTTAAACATAACCCTATCTCCTGTTTTTTCACGCAACTCAATCGAAGAATATGTTAAACCTGATCATGCAGTGGTCACAAGTACTATGTCAGAATGAGAACCTTCTCTCGTGGCCTCTCACATATTGAGTTATGAAACAGCCATTACATTTACCAATTTTGACTCCAAACCAATTGAAATAAGGCTGCGAGTCATATGTTAGGAAATGCCTCAACTTACTGGATGATGTGATCTATCATATCGAGAGGTGGATGTTGTCAACTTTCTATAAGATGGCTGTGGGGTTAGTCTTGGAACTCAGATAACATTCTTCCTGCTTTCTTCTTTGACAGCTGCTGTGCAACAGATGTTGGATCTATTGTCCCATTGCTCTTCAGACACAACAATGGGTCTTCGTCAAATTCAATATTAATAAATATGTAGTTATGGATGTATGAGTACTCAACAAAGAACAATGTCTAAGATACTTATTTTACATTGATGGCTCCACTAGATACCACACAAAAGTGGCTAATTAACATTGCTAAGTTGTTCACGTTTGGAAAGCGAGAATAAACTTTTGGTGGTAGGGCCTCATTAGAAAAATAGACAAGATTGAATGCAGCCATATACCTAATATTTCTTTTCTTTGTACATGGGATGTGGGTGTTGCTGGCAAGGCCAGCATTTAATGTACATCCCTAATTGCACTTAAATAGGTGACGGTGAGCTGCTTTCTTAAACTGCTGCCATTTGTGTAATGTAGCTACACCCACAGTGCTGTTAGGTAGGAAGTATGAGGAATTTGACCTAGCGAAGATGAAGAAATGTTAATAAATTTCCAAGTCAGGATGGTGTGTGACATGGAGGGGAACTTGCAGGTGGTGGTGTGCCTCCTGCCTTTGTCTTTCTAGACAGCAGATGTTGTGGGTTTGGAAGGTGCTATTGAAGAAGCAATGGCAAATTCTTGCAGTACATCTTGTACATGGTACACACTGCAGGCATGGTGTGCCAGTGGTGTAGGGAGTGAATGTTTAAGGTGGTGGATGGGATGCCAATTACAGCAGGCTGCTTTGGCCTGGACAGTGTCAATCAAGCTTCTTAAGTGTTGTTGGAGCTGTACCTGCAGTCATCCAGACAAATGAAGAGTATTCCATCACACTGCATTCTGTGCCTTCTCGATGGCAGAAAGGCTTTGAGGAGTCAGGAGGTGAGGTACTTGCTGCAGGTGCCCAACCTCTGACCAGCTTTTGTAGCCACAATTATTTATGTGGCTGGTCCAGTTAAGTTTCTGGTCAGTGTTGACACCCCAAGATGTTGATGGTGGGGATTTTATTTTAATCGTTCATGGGATATGAGCGTCACTGGCAAGGCCAGCATTTATTGCCCATCCCTAATTGTCCTTGAGCAGGTGGTGGTGAGCCGCCTTTGTGAATTGCTACAGTCCATGTGCTGTAGGTACACCCACAGTGCTGTTAGGGAGGAAGTTCCAGGATTTTGACCCAGTGACAATAAAGGAACGGCAATATAGTTCCAAGTCAGGATGGTGTGTGACTTGAATGGGAGCTTGCAGGTGGTGGTGTTCCTGTGTGTCTGCTGCCCATGTTCTTCTAGGTGATAGAGGTGGAGGGTTTGGAAGGTGCTGTCAAAGGAGCCTTGGCGAGTTGCTGCAGTGCATCTTGTAGAAGGTACACAGTACGACCATTGTGTGCCGGTGGTGGAGGGAGAGAAAGTTTTAGGTGGTGGATTAGGTACTGATCAAGAGGGCTGATTTGTCCTGGATGATGCCAATCTTCTTGAGTGTTGTTCAAGCTGCACCCATCCAAGCAAGTGCTGAGTATTTCATCACACTCCTGACTTGTGCCTTGTAAATGGTGGACAGGCTTTGGGGAGTCAGGAGGTGAGTTACTTGGCACAGAATTCCTATTTTCTGACCTGCTGTTATAGTCACAGTATTGATATGGCTGGTCCAGTTAAGTTTCTGGTCAATAGTAATCCCTAGGATGTTGATGGTGGGGGAATTCAGACATTTTTAATGCCGTTGAACGTCAAGTGGAGATAGTGAGACTCTCTCTTGTTAGAAATGGTCATTGCCTGGCACTTGTGTAGTGTGACTTAAAGGTCTGCAAAGGAAACGCAACCGAGCCCGAAAGACGGACCTGGAAGTGCGACCCGACCGGACCCGAACCCGACACGTCATCGGGTCTCCTTTGCAGACCTTTAGAGTGACAGTTACTTGCCACTTATTAGTCCAAGTCTGAATGCTGTCCAGGTCTTGCTGCATGTGGGCAAGGACTGTTTCTTTATCTGAGGAGTTGCAAATGGAACTGAACACTGTGCAAACATCCCCACTTCTGAACTTACGATGGAGGGAGGTCATTGATGAAGCAGTTGAAGATGCTTGGGCCTAGGACACTGCCCTGAGGCTGAGATGATTGGTCAGCAGTAAGCAGAACCATCTTCCTTTGAGCTAGGTATGACTCCCAGCAGTGGAGAGCTCTCCCCATGATTCCCATTGACTTGGAAATTTTACTAGGGCTTCTTGATGTCACACTTGGTCAAAGCCTACCTCATCTCACCCCTAGAATTCAGCTCATTGGTCCATGTTCGGACCATGGCTGTAATGAGGTCTGGAACCAGGTGGTGCTGGCAGAACTCAAACTGAGCATCAGTGAGCAGATTATTGGTGAGTAAGTGCCATTTGATAGCACTATCGCCAACACCTTCTATCACTTTGCTGATGATTGAGAGTAGACTGATGGAGCAGAGAATGGTCAGATTGGATTTTTCCTGCTTGTTGTGGTCATGGCACACCTAAGCAATTTTCCACTTTGCCAAGTAGATATCAGTGTTGTGGCTGTACTGTAACAGCTTGGCTTGAGGCACGGCGAGTTCTGGAGCACAAATCTTCAGCACTACAGCTGGGAAGTTCTTGATTCCATAGCTTTTCCTGTATCCAACATACACAGCCATTTCTTGCTATCATGTGGAGTGAATCTAATTGCTGAAGATTGGCATCTGTGATGGTGGGCACCTCAGGAGGAGGCCAGGTAGATCATTCACTTGGCATTTCTGGTTGAAGATAGTTGCCAAAGCCTCAGCCTTGTCATTTGCATTGATGTGCTGAGGAGGGTGATGTTCATAGAGTCCCTCCTCCTGTTAGTTGTTTAACTGTTCACCACTATTCACGACTGTATGTGGCAGGATTGCAGAGCTTCGATCGTGGTTTTGGTTTTGGTTGTGGGATCGCTTAGTTCTGTCTGTAGCATGCTGCTTCCGCTGTTTAACATGCATGTATTCCTGTGTTGTAGCTTCACTAGCCTGGCACCTCATTCTTAGATACACATAGTGCTGCTCCTGGCATACTCATCATTGATCTCCTGGCTTGATGGTAATGGTAGAGTGAGGGATATACTGGGCCATTAGATTACAGATCATGGTGGAATGCAATCCTGCTCCTGCTGATGGCCCACAGCATCTCATCGATGAGCAGTTTTGAGCTGCCAGATCTGTTATAAATCTATCCCATTTAGCCCAGTGGTAGTGTCACACAGCATGATGGAGTGTTTCCTCAGTGTGAAGACAGGATTTTGTCTCCACAGGGTCTGTGTGGTGATCACTCCTACTGATACTGTCATAGATAAATGCATCTGCAACAGATAGATTAAAGATAATGAGGCCAAGCAACGCACCAACTATCCTTAGACAGCACCTTCCAAACCCGTGACCTCTGCCACTTAGAAGGACAAGGGCAGCATATGCATTGGAACACCGCCACCTGCAGCTCCCCTCCAAGCCACACACCATCTTGACTTGGAACTATATCACCGTTTTTTCACTGTCGCTGGGTCAAGATCCTGGAACTCCTTTCCTAATAGCACTGTGGGTGTACCTATCCCACTTGGACTACAGCAGTTCAAGAAGGCAGTTCACCATCACCTTCTCAAGGGCAATTAGGGATAGGCAATAAATGCTGTCCTAACCAGCGGTGCCCACATCCCAGGAACGAATATCAAAAAAAGTAGTTTTTTTTTCTCATGTTGGTTCTCTCGCAATCTGCTGCAGACCCAGTCTGGCAGCTACATCTTTTGGGACTCATTCAGTTCAGTCAGTAATGGTGCTATCAAATCATTATTGGTGATGGACATTGACGTCTCTCACTCGTACATTGTGTGCCCTAATCTCTAATGCAGATTGGTGTCACATGTTGGTAAAGTTGACAATATCAGACACCACACACTCACTGGACTAACCAAGAGATCATTAAAAAAAACATATAATTTTCTTCAAGTTGTGCAGCGTATGGGACAGAACAAGACTGATTGGTAGCTGCCATTATGACGCTGCATGTATACAGGATAGATCAGCAAATTCTAGATACTTCATGGATTATTATTCATCAGTGCTCCTCCTTACACCCTCATAACCACTGACCTCTAATCTACATATATAGGTGTACTATCTTCATGGAACTGTAAAATGTTACAAGCAGTTTACTGTAACATACTGTGTAGATTAATATACTTTAAACATGGTCTTAAAGTGTTAAAAGTGTTCCTCATTTTCTCGGCTTGCATTGAAAGGTTCGTATTTCCTAACCTTCTCTGCCTCATAGGGATTACTTGCACTACACCAAGGATTTGTATTATTGCTGCAAGTAACACAGGAAATCTATTGATATGGAAATGTTGAACTTCCCATGACAGATGTAAGCCAGTCAGAAAGAAAAACATTCATATCCCGACAACTGAAAGAAGTTAGAAAAACAAGTTGAACCTGTAAATGTCATTAATATTTCAACCCTTATGCCAAAAGCAATATCAATACTAAATCATTCCTATTGTTATTAAGATAAGATGTCAAGAAAAGGAAGTTGCTGGAGGCACAAAATATTTTAACCTCGTTATGAATTTGTGTATTGGAACTGGGACCAGTCATAAAATATTACATAAGAAATCACCAATAATAACATGCATCTGTATTGCATTTTTAATGTCGCAAAACATCCCTAGGTGTTTCAGAGATGCATAATCAAGCAAAAATGGACCCCAAGTCTAAAATGAGATCATAGAAAGGGTGACTAAAGCTTTTGTCAAAAAGATGGTTTTACAGAGACTCTAAAAGGAGGAAAATGAGGTGGAGAGACAGCGGTTTTGGGAGGGTATTCCAGAGTATTGCATTCCCTCCTGTGAATATTCAACTTGTTGGAAGTTAACAGAGAAAAAAGATAATTAGAAAGTGCATAATGGATGGCAGTGAAATACAAGTTTATTTTCACAAGTGACAAAGATCCGGGCTGCAAAAATTCAGCTCCGTCGTGCCCGCCACTACGGAAGCACCAAACTTCAAAAATGTCGGCCGGACTACTTCCAATGTGGCTGTCCTGAGTGTAAGGGTACAGAGTGGGCAGCTCGTGAAGTCACTCTGCATCTAACGCTGATTTAGCACCAGACCCATCATTTTGGACCTTGCAGGTGCTGTTAACATCCTCTCTTAATCACTCACAGCTGAACATGAACTCAGCTGCAAGAGGGAACACCCCCTCCTGCCAATAACTAGCACTTTTTAAAGGGATCAACATGAAATTTCCAGGTGAGGTGCTTTTGAATTTTTTGCTGTTGCAGAGTTAGTGGAAGTACTAAGTTCAGAGTTATGGGAGGGGGTAAAAAACAAAGACTTGCATTTATTTAGCACCTTTCACTACCTCAGGACAGATCAAAGTACTTTACAGCCAATGAAGTACTTTTGGGGTGTAGTCACTGTTGCAATGTAGCAGTTGACAGAGTTTTTGGATTCACAAGGGAATGGTGCTGGACCTCGTTGAGGAGGTCGGGGAGTTGGAAGACCGGTCAGGAAAATGCCTGCTTTCAGTAATGGAGGCGATAGTTGCAGTTCCTCTTGGGCTGCAGCATGACTTAGAGATACAGGACAGGCAGCAGAGAGGGGAAGCTGTGTGAAGAGGAAGGAGGAGGAGCACTCTCAATAGAAACATAGAAACATAGAAAATAGGAGCAGCAGTAGGCCATTCGGCCGCTCGAGCCTGCACCGCCATTCAATACAATCATGGTTGATAGTCAAAACTCAGTACCCTGTTCCCGCTTTCTCCCCGTTTCCCTTGATTCCTTTAACCCTAAGAACGATATCTAACTCTTTCTTGAATATATTTAATGATTTGACCTCAGCTGCTTTCTGTGGCAGAGAATTCCACAGGTTCACCACTCCCTGGGTGAAGAAATCCCTCCGCATCTCAGTCCTAAATGGCTTACCCCTTAGCCTTAGATTGTGATCCCTGGTCCTGGACTCCCCCGCCATCAGGAACATCCTTCCTGCATCTAATCTGTCAAGTCCTGTTAGAATTTTGTAGGTTTCTATGAGATCCTCTCTCATTCTTCTAAACTCTAGCGAATACTAGCCTAATCGACCCAATCTCTCTTCATACATCAGTCCTGCCATCCCAGGAATCAGTCCGGTGAACCTTCGCTGCACTCCATCCATAGCAAGAACATCCTTCCTCAGATAAGGAGACCAAAACTGCACACAATACTCCAGATGTGGTCTCACCAAGGCCTTGTATAATTGCAGCAAGATATCCTTGCTCCTGTACTCAAATCCTCTCGCTATGAAGGCCAACATACCATTTGCCTTCTTAACTGCCTGCTGCACCTGCATGCTTACTTTCAGCGACTGGTGCATAAGGAGACCCAGGTCTCGCTGCAC
This sequence comes from Heterodontus francisci, assembly GCF_036365525.1. Taxonomy (NCBI): domain Eukaryota; kingdom Metazoa; phylum Chordata; class Chondrichthyes; order Heterodontiformes; family Heterodontidae; genus Heterodontus; species Heterodontus francisci. The sequence goes on from NC_090389.1 coordinate 50,749,325, forward strand.
CTCCCCCTTTGCCAATCTGTCGCCATTCAGATAATAACCTGCCATTCCATTTTTGCCACCAAAGTGGATAACCTCACATTTATCCACATTATACTGCATCTGTCTTGTATTTGCCCAATCACTCAACCTGTCCAGATCACACTGGAGCTTCTCTGCATCTTCCTCACAGCTCCCACTCCCACCCATATTTGTGTCATCTGCAAACTTGGATATATTACATTTAATTCCCTCATCTATATCATTAATATATATTGTGAATAGCTGGGGTCCTTGCACTGATCCCTGCAGTACCCCACTAGTCACTGCCTGCCACTCGGAAAAACACCCATTTATTCCTACTCTTTGTTTCCTGTCTGCAACCAGTTCTCTATCCATGTCAGTACCTTGTCCCCAATCCCATGTGCTTTAATTTTGCACGCTAATCTCTATGTGGGACCTTATCGAAAGCCTTCTGAAAGTCCAAATACACCACATCCACTGGTTCTCCCTTATCTATTCTACTAGTTACATTCTCAAAAAATTCCAGTAGATTTGTCAAGCATGATTTCTCTTTCGTAAATCCATGTTGACTTTATCCGATCATGTAATTGTTTTCCAAGTGTTCTGCTATTACATCTTTTATAATGGACTCTAGCATTTTCCGCACTACTGATGTCAGGCTATCCGGTCTATAATTCCCTGTTTTCTCTCTGCCTCCTTTTTTAAATAGTGGGGTTACATTAGCTACCCTCCAATCCATTGGAACTGTTCCAGAGTCTATAGAATTTTGAAAAATGACCAGCAATGCATCTACTATTTCAAGGGCTGCTTCCTTAAGTACTCTGGGATGTAGATTATCAGGCCCTGGGGATTTATCAGCCTTCAATCCCATCAATTTCCCTAACACCATTTCCCTACTAATACTGATTTCATACAGTTCCTCCTTCTCACTAGACCCTATCTTCCCCAACATTTCTGGGAGGTAATTTGTGTCCTCTTTTGTGAAGACAGAACCAAAGTATGTATTTAATTGGTCTGCCATTTCTTTGTTCCCCATTATAAATTCCCCTGTTTCTGACTGTAAGGGACCCACATTTGTCTTCACTAATCTTTTTCCCTTCACATATCTATCGAAGCTTTTACAGTCAGTTTTCTCTGCAAGCTTACTCTCATATTCTATTTTCCCCTTCTTAATCAATCCCTTTGTCCTCCTTTGCTGAATTCTAAACTGCTCCCAATCCTCAGGTTTGCTGCTTGTTCTGGCCATTTTATATTTCTCCTCCTTGGATCTAATACGATCCCTAATTTCTTTTGGAAGCCACGGTTGAGCCACCCTTCCTGTTTTATTTTTGCGCCCGACAGGAATGAACAATTGTTGTAATTCATCCATGTGCTCTTTAAATGCTAGTCATTGCATATCCACTGTCAACTCTTTAAGTAACGTTCCCCACTCTATCATCGCCAACTCGCGCCTCGTACCTTCATAGTTTCCTTTATTTATTTTCAGGACCCTAGTCTCGGAATCAACTCTCCCCAAGGGACCCCGCACAACAAGATTGTTAACTAATCCTCTCTCATTACACAATACCCAGTCTAGGATGGCCTGTTCTCTAGTTGGTTCCTTAACGTATTGGTCCAGAAAACCATCATGTATGTACTCCAGGAATTCCTCCTCTACAGTATTATTGCTAATTTGTTTTGCCCAATCTATATGTAGATTAAAGACACCCATAATTACAGTTGCACCCTTAATGCATGCATCTCTAATTTCTTGTTTCATGCCATCCTCTACATCACCACTGCTGTTTGGGGGTCTATAGACAACCCCCATCAATGTTTTCTGCCCCTTGGTGTTTCTTAGCTCCACCCATACAGATTCCACATCAGGATTCCTTGTGTTAATATCCTTCCTCACTATTGTATTGATTTTCTCTTTTACTAACAACGCTACTCCACCTCCTTTCCTTTTTTGCCTGTCCTTCCTAAATACTGAATACCTCTGGATGTTCAGTTCCCATCCTTGGTCACCCTGCAGCCATGTCTCCGTAATCGCAACTATATCGTATCCATTTACATCTATTTGCGTGGTTAATTCGCCTACCTTATTGCGAATACTCTGTGCATTGAGACACAATGTCTTTAGGCCTGTTAACATTCTTAGTCATCTTAGCATTATTTCCCACTATGGCCCTATTTGTTTCTTGCCCTTGATTTCTATGCCTTCCACTTTTACCTTTTTGATTCGTGTCTTTCATTTCTATCCTTGTTTCCTCCTCCTCAGTCTCCCCACTCAGGTTCCCATCCCCCTGCCATTCTAGTTTAAATCCTCCCCAACAGCACTAGCAAACGCCCCTGCGAGGATGTCGGTTCTGGTCCTGCCTGGGTGTAACCCGTCCCGCTTGTACAGGTTCCACCTTCCCCAGATCTGGTTCTGATGTCCCAGGAATCTAAATCAAAATAGAAGGTCATTCCCATCAAGGGTCCTCAGGGTGCACTTTGTTTACCTCTACCTCAGCCAGGAGCAGAGTCTGAGGCACTTATGTTTCACCAAGGAGATGGAGACTGAACTGTGCCACCTTCTACAGCCTGCAACCACACAGCGGGGCAAGAATGGAACTGCTAGTGGCCAAGAAGACAACCATGGACCTCAATTTCTATGCCAGTGAATCCTTCTAGATAGGAGCAGGTAGCATTTAAAGTAAATAGTGGGGGGGAGGAGGGGGAGAATTCAAATGAGGGGAAATTTAGAAAGTTAAAGAGAAAGGACAAGGCAGTAGTGTGGGGTCAAGATATGGGTAATGGTAATGAGACAGTGACAGAAAGTGACAAAGTGTACAAACATGAGGGTCAGAGTAGGAAAAAGAAATGGTTAAAAGAAAATGATATGCTCTTTATCTGAATGCATGCAACATTCATAACAAGATAGATGAATTGGTGGCACAAATAGAAATAAATGGCTATGATCCAATAGCCCTTGCAGAAACGTGGCTGCAAGGTGACCAAGGCTATGCACAGGTATTTGACATTTTGGAAGAATAGGCAGAAAGGAAAAGGAAGTCGAGTAGCTCTGATAATAAAGAATGAGATCAGTACTGTAGTGAGAAATAATCTTGACTCAGAAGATCAAGATGTAGGCCAGCAGCAGTAATACCACCGGGCCCAAAAGTGGGGCGGTGATCCACTTACACAGGCAGCTGGACCTGGGCCGCATTCTGCCAATGGCAGCCAATTTACCATCCCTATTTTGGACAGTGGCTCACTCCTAAGAGCTGCCAGTCCAATCAGAGGGCCAGCAGCTCAGCAGCGCTACTGCTAGCAGTGACCATTGCGGGGGCTGCACCTGGAAGATGGGGGTGCATTGATGGCTGGTGCCCTTGAAAAAGGGCGAGTGGGGTTGGGAGTAGCTGGGGCTTGTCAGGTAATTGAGGAGCGTCCTCGGTGGACAGGTGGTGCCGTTGCAGTGGAGGGTCTCACTGGGGGGCCCCTCCACAGGCCAAAGATTGCCCAAAAAGGAGGCACCTCACTCCCTCTGAGCCCACTGGTGGCTGTCAGGTTTTACTAGATAGTCTCCCCACATGGTGGTGGGCCCCCAAGCCACTGACAAAATGCCTACAGAGGCAGGAAGTGGCCCATAATTGGCCACTTAAGTAGCTTAATTGGCTTCCAGACAGGCAGCTCATCTGCCATCTTTTCCACTGCTGGTAAAATGGCATGGCAGCAGCAATATGTCAGGCATGCTACCCAACGCCTTCCCATGCCATTTTGCCAGCTTTCCCACTCCCAGCCCATTCCTAAAAGATTGATAAAATTCAACCCTGACAATCAGTTTGGATGGAAATAAGAAATAGCAAGTGAAAGAAGTCACTGGCAGGAGTATTCTGTAGGCCCCCCAACAAAACATTATGGGGGCTTGTAAGAAAGGTACTTTAATAATCATGGGTGACATTAATCTTCATATAGATTGGACAAATCAAAATGACAAAGGTAGCCTTGAGGATGAATGCATAGAGTGTATTTGGGCCAGTTCCTTACAACAAAAAGTTGTGCAGCCAAACAAGAACCAGGCTATTTTAGATCTGGTAATGTGTAATGAGATTAATTAATGATCTCATAGTAAAGGATCCTCGAGAGAAGAGTGATCATAACATGATAGAATTTCACATTCAGTCTCAGCGTGAGAAACTTGGGTCTGAAACTAGTGTCTTAAAGTTAAATAAAGGCAATTACAAAGGTATGAAGACAGATTTAATTAATGTGCACTGGGAAAACAGAATAAAGGTTAAGACAATAGATAAGCAGTGACAAATATTTAAGCAGATATTTCATAATTCTCAACAAAGATATAGATATAAAGAAAAAGAAAGACTCTATGAGAAGTATGAACCATCCGTGGCTAATTAAGGAAGCTAAGCATGGTAGAAAATTGATAGAAAAGGCATACAATTTTGTGAAAATTAGTAGTAGGCCAGAAGATTGGGAAAATTTTAGAAACCAGCAAAGGATCACTTAAAAAATTAAAGAGAGAGTAAATAGATTGAGAGTAAACTAGCAAGAAATATAAAAACAGACAGTAAGAGCTTCTACAAGTATATAAAAAGGAAGAGTGTAGCGAAAGTAAATGTTGGTCCCTTAAAGGATAAGACTGGGGAATTAATTGTGCGAAACAAGGAAATGGCAGAGGCTTTGAACAAATATTTTGTATCTGTCTTTATGGTAGAAGACACTAAAAGCATCCCAATAAGAGTAGAAAATCAGGGGCAGATGGGAGGGAGGAAGCTAAAACAATCATTATCACTGGAGAAAAAGTACTTAGCAAACTAATGAGACTAAAGGCTGATAAATTCCCCAGACCTGATGGCCTGTATCCTAGGGTCTTTGAAGAAGTGGCTGTGGAGATTGTGGATGCAATGGATGTAATCTTCAAAATTTCCCTAGATTCTGGAAAGGTCTCAGTGGATTGGAAAACCATCTATGTAATGCCCCCTATTCCAGAAAGGAGGGAGACAGCAATTAGGAAACTATGGGCTGGATTTTGTGTTGGAGGCAGGGCTTCTGGCTCCAGGCCGAAAAGGCAGGGGAAAGCTCACCGCTACCTTTTCATGCCCGCCGCACCCCACCCCAGAGGAATCCTCCAGTATTTTTAAATCTAAGTTTCAGACCTCCAAGAGCTGCCAGTCAATCAGAGGGCTGGCAGCTCAGCAGTGCTACCAGGAGCGGTGGCCACTGCCAATACTGCAGAGGCCTTGGACCCAGGCCCAGCGCCGAGACCCCAGACCTTACACAAGTGAGGCGAGCTCGCTGGGACCAGTCCAGACTGGCCCTGGCAGTGGGGGGTGGGGATGTGGGGGGTAGAGGGGTAGTCGTGCAGTCCAGGGGAGGTGGGGGGGGGGGGGGGGTGATCGCTGGGGACAAAGTGCTTCCTGGCAGGGTTCTTCCGTGGGCCACATTGGCCACGGAAAAGGGAACCACCCCCCAAAAGCCCTCAGGGAGTGCACCTCATGTTACAAGGTGCCCTCCCTGAGTGACGGAGGCATCTCTGCCACTGGTAAGATCCCAGCAGTGGCGGAAGGGGCCCTCAATTGGCCTCTGGGCGGGAAGGCCATCGTTGGCCCATCCCGCCCCTGGGAAGATGGCTTGTCGACGGGATATTCCATGCCCCCCCCCACCTCAGGGACCACATAAAATCCCGGCCTCCAGGTCAGTTAACCTAACATATGTCATTTGGAAAATGTTGGAATCCATGATTAAGGATGTAGTAGCAGGACATTTACAAAATCATAATACAATCAAGCAGAGTCAACACAGTTTTATGAACAGGAAATAAGGGAAATCATGTTTGACAAATTTATAACAGCTCTTTGAGGAAGTAACGAGCAGGGTGGATAAAGGGGAACCAGTAGATGTAGTGTATTTGAATTTCCAAAAAGCATTCTTTAAGGAGTCACATAAAAGCTTACTACACAAGATAAGAGCCCATGGTGTTGGAGGTAATATATTAGCATGGATAGAGGATTGGCTAACTAACAGGAAACAGAGAGTTGGGATAAATTTTCAGTTTGGCAAGCTGTAAGAAGTGGGTTGCCACAGGGATCAGTGTTGGGACCTCAGCTATTAACAATCTACATTCATGACTTGGATTGTATTGTTGCCAAATTTGCTGACGACACAAAGATAGGTGGGAAAGCAAGTTGTGAGCAGGATACAAAGTGTCTGAAAAGGGATATCAATTGATTAAGTGAATTTGGCAAATGGAGAATAATGTGGGAAAATGTGAGGTTATCCACTTTGGGAGTAGAATGGAAAAGCAAAATATTAGTTAGATGGAGAGAGACTACAGAATGCTGCAGTAATGAGAGATCTGGGTATCCTTGTACATGAAACAGAAAAAGTTAGCATGCAGGTCACAGACTGGGAATTCTGAGGCAAGTAATTCACCTCCCGACTCCCCAAAGCCTGTCCACCATCTACAAGACACACATCAGAAGTGTGATGGAATACTCCCCACTTGCCTGGATGGGTGCGGCTCCAACAACACTCAAGAAGCTTGACACCATGCAGGACAAAGCAGTTCACTTGATCGACACCCCACCCACCAACGTAAACATTCACTCCCTCCACCACCGACACACAGTGGCAGCAGTGTGTACCATATACAAGATGCATTGCAGCAACTTATCACACCTCCTTCAATAGCACCTTCTAAACCCGCGACTTCTACCAACTAGAAGGACAAGGGCAGCAGATGCATAGGAACACTACCACCTACAAGTTCCCCTCCAAGCCACACATCATCCTGACTTGGAAATATATCCCCATTCCTTCACTATCGCTGGATCAAAATCCTGGAACTCTCTTCCTAACAGCACTGTGGGAGTACACGCACTAGATGGACTGCAGCGGTTCAAGAAGGCATCTCACCACCACCTTCTCAAGGGCAATTAGGGATGGGCAACAAATGCTGGTCTTGCCAGTGTTGCTCACATCGCTTGAAAGAATTTTTAAAAACTTACAGCACGTAATTAGGAAGGCAAATGGAAAATTACCCTTTATTGCAAGGTGGATGAAGTATAAAAATAGGGAACTCTTGCTACAACTGTACAGGGAGTTTGTGAGACCATACCTAGGGCTGAATTTTATAAGCCCGTTGCCGAAAGAGGCGGAGGGAAAAAATATGGTGGGCCGCACACCAAAGAGCCGCCACGATTCCAAGCGCAGTGGCTCATTTAACTGTCGAGGCAGGCCCCCCTCCCCCTGGTCACGTGGAGGGGATGGGCTGTCCATCCCTGGCAATGGCGGAAGTTGCCTATGCGCAGGCGCTGACGCCACTTTTAAATGTTAAATGGAATTTTAAAAAACATCTCTTTTGCCCCCTCCCTTCCCCCCAATAACAATTAAATTAAATATTTGCCCTCCCCCGCAACACTTACCTTTAGCATCTGACCTTCCCCCCCACAACTGAACAAACTTTAAACTATAACCCTTCCCACCATCCCCACACCTATGACTTTAATTTGACCTCTTCCCCCCACTCCGCAGTAAGAAACCTAATTCGCCGACCTGTTGCCACAACTGTTCTGCCTCGTTTCCCTGGAAGGGGATCCAAAGGTGCGGAAATGCCGGCCGCCGGAGTGAAGATAACGGTGGGGTATCAGGAGGCGACGTGAAATTAATTAATTCAGATATTTTAATTGATTTACATTGCGGTCCCGTCGCCAAGCAGCGGGCAGGCTACCACAAGGCCTCGCTGCTGCCAGTAATATCGGGCCGGGCCCTGCCAACGTCGAGGTACGGTAATATCGGGCCTCATCTATGGCCAGCTTCAGGACCCCCCCACCCCCGCCATGGATCCCTATGTCGAGGTCTCCTTAAAATCCAGCCATTAAGAGTTTTGTTTTGGTCTCCTTATTTAAGGAAGGATATACTTGCATTGGAGGTATTTCAGAGAAAGTTCACTAAGTTGATTCCTGGGATAAAGGGTTTGCCTTGTGAGGAAAGGTTGAGAAGGTTGGGCCTATGCTCATTGGAGTTTAGAAGAATGAGAGGTGATCTTTTTGAAACATGGAGCTTGACAGTGTAGATGCTGAGAGGAAGGTTTGCCTTGTGGGGGAATCTAGATCTAGGGGGCATAGTTTCAGAATAAAGGGTTGCCCAATCAAGACAGAGATGAGGAGGAATTTCTTCTTATTTTATTTTTATTTAGAGATACAGCACTGAAACAGGCCCTTCGGCCCACCGAATCTGTGCCGACCATTAACCACCCATTTATACTAATCCTACACTAATTCCATATTCCTACCACATCCTCACCTGTCCCTATATTTCCCTACCACCTACCTATACTAGGGGCAATTTATAATGGCCAATTTACCCAGCAACCTGCAAGTCTTTTGGCTTGTGGGAGGAAACCGGAGCACCCAGAGAAAACCCACGCAGACACAGGGAGAACTTGCAAACTCCACACAGGCAGTACCCAGAATTGAACCCGGGTTGCTGGAGCTGTGAGGCTGCGGTGCTAACCCCTGCGCCACTGTGCCGCCCGCAAAAAAAGAGGTTCTCTTAGAGGTTCATAAATCTTTGGAATTCTCTACCCCAGAGAGCTGTGGAGACTGAGTTGAATATATTCAAGGCTGAAATAGACAGCTTTTTGAACTACAGGGGAGAGAAGGGTTATGGGGAATAGGCAGGGAAGTGGAGTTGAGGCCAAGATCAGATCATCCATGAGCTTACTGAATGACAGACCAGGCTCGAGGGGCCATATGACCTACTCCTGCTCCTATTTCTTGGGCTGCATTTTAAGAGTCCGCTGCCAAAGTAGGCGGCGGATGTAAAAAAATGCACCTCGCCCACACGGGCTCCGCGTCATGAAGCCGCTGCGATTTCAAATGCGGCGGCGCATTTGCATGGCTGCAGCGCCCGCCCCACACGATGATGTGGAGGGGGTGGGTGAGCCACAGCCCTTAATGGAGATTTAAAAATTAAATGTCTAGGTCGCTTGAATTACCAAAAAGCAGAAATAAATTACCCTTAAATTCATTTTCCCACCCCCCCTCCAATGGCATCACAAAATATTCCTGCCCTTATTCCCCCCCCGGAATTAGTTTATTAAGAACTTGACCTTCCCTCCCCACCCCCCGCAAAGTTCGGTACCTTTGCCCTTCACCCCTTCCCATTGCCCCCCAACCCACAGCAATAATACCCATTCCCCCGCCACACAGAGAAAAAATCCTCCTCCCCCCTCCCCACAGGTATCGCGCCACATTTCCCTGAACGGGGATTGTCGGCCGCCCGAATGAAAATCGGTACGGCGATTAAGGAGGCGACGGGACCCTCATTAAATCAGGTATGTAAATTAGTTTATATATTGAAATGGGGGACCCGTCACCGAGCGGCGGGACAGTCGCCACAAGGCCTCACCGCCGCCGAGATCGGCATGGGGCCTGCTGCCATCGGGGCTGGTGGTGGGCCTCTGCCGCACCAATCATCATTGCCCTCCCGCCAATGTTCCTGACGGTGGAGGGACTTTAAAATCCAGCCCCTTATGTTCATTTCCATTATTTCACAGTTCACTGTGCATCACTGCATCAGGCAAGTGACAGAGGCCCTATACAGAACGGCAGGGGATGTGATTGTCTTCTCTCTTACCAGACAGAAGCAGGAGGAGCAAGCATGTGGCATTGCCAGTTAGCTGGATTCCCAATAGTGCAGGGTGTCATCAACTGCATGCACGTGGCTCTGCAGACCTCACAGTATCAATGAGGAGATGTGAACACAAATGCAAGGGCTACCATTCCATGAACATGCAATTCGTGTGCAACCATGACCAGAAGATCCTGTGGGTGAATGCCTGCTATCCTGGCAGCAGTTACGATGCATTCATCCTGTGCCAGTCAGCCGAACCTGCCCTCTTTGAGCCACCATGATGAAACGGAGGTTGGCTGCTGTGTGACAAGGGATACCCACTCTACACCTGGCACATGATACCCCTCTGCCACCTGACTACGCTTGGACAACATGCTTATAATGAGAGCCGTGCTGCGAACTGGAATGTCATGGAGCAAACCATTGGTGTTCTGAAACAGTGGTTCCATTGCATGGACTGCCTGAGGGGAGCCTTCAGTACTCACCGCACCATGTCTCCAAGATCATGGTGATTTGTTCCATCCTCCACAACCTGGCTCTCATGAGGGTGCAGCTCTTGCCATCAGGCCTTTGGAGGATACTTCAGGAGAAGGAGGGGGAAATAAGGAGGCATCTGGGATTCCTTTGCTTTAGACGAGCTGTCTGTGAGCAGATACTCAGACTTCATGGAGCAACAGGGATGTGAATATGAGATCACATCCTGTAAGGCCATCTGCAATTTCCCCCACTGAAAGCCAGCAGCCTACCAGCAACCATTCTGCAGTCACTGGGGTAGTACAGCACAGGAACACTCGGTCAGGCAAAGGCACCCGCAAGACAGGCACAAAGGGAATACACCCATGCTGGCTGACCTACACTGGCTCCCAGTTAGGCAATCCTTCAATTTTAAAATTCTCATCCTTGTTTTCAAATTCCTTTGTGGCCTCACCCCTCCCTATCTCTGTAATCTCCTCCAGCCCCACAATGCTGTTATCTCATACCCACATCGCTATTGCTCCAAAATCCCCCACCTTTCTTTCTATCTGCTATTTACCATCACAGCAAATGTATCCAAAATCCTGAAATAAAAGCCCCCCACCAAAAACCCATTCCAAAACAACTTTATCCAACAACACTTGCAAGAAAACATATAGAACTTGTATTTATATAGCATCTTTAAGGTAAAAAAAAAATGTCCCAAGGCGCTTCGCAGGGGCATTATAAAAGAAAATATGCCACATTAGGTGATATTAGGTCAGATGATCAAAAGCTTGGTCAAAGAGATAGACTTTAAGGAGTGTCTTAAAGGAGGACAGCCAGGCAAAGAGGTGGAGCGGTTTAGGAAGGGAATTCCAGAGCTTAGGTCCTCAGCAGCTGAAGGCACAACAACTAAAAAGGCCAGAATTAGAGGAGTGCAGATATCTTGGAGCATTGTAGGGCTGCAGGAGATTACAGAGATAGGGAGGGAAGAGGCCATGAAGGGATTAGAAAACAATAATGAGAATTTTAAAATTGAGGCAATGCTTAACTGAGAGCCAATATAGGTCAGTGAGTACGGGAGTATATTTCCTTTTTGTCTGCCTTGTGGGTCCCTTTGGCTGGCCTACTGTTCCTATGCAGTGCTATCCCAGTAACTTCAGCATGGCTGCTGGATTTCAGTGGGAGAGATTGCAGATGGCCTTGCAGGATGACCTCAGGCACTCTGGGCCTTGAGGGCCTGGCTTCAGATTGCATCTTCAGCATGGACGACAGTAGTCTGGGCTGACTGACTGTGAGGCATGAGCATTGGCATTGGTGGAGTGACAATGGTAGCATGAATGCTGTCCTCCGGAGAGAGGTTGGCAGGTTCATACACCACGGAGCCACTGCCACTTGTCCAGCGTGGCACCTCAGCAATGCTTGTAATCTACTGGAGCACAGATTTCTGGACTGCTGTGAGAGCTTGCATACCATTTGAGCACTGGCATCCGCAAACATGAGGACAGCAAGCATGGACCTCGTGACCTCAGTCTGAGTTTCCACTGCAGCACTGAGATGTTGGGTGGCTTCTGCCTGTGCTGCAATGGAAGATGAGACATCGATCACCAGATGCTGCATCACTGCTGGGTCAGCAAGTGCTGTCATAGAGTTGGCCATCAGTACTTTATCTCTCCATGACTCTATCACTTCCATGCTGGAAAGGACGGGCTCCCAGCTCTGCGTGACATCCTGTGCCAAGTTAGAACCTGACTTCTCCATGCTCCTTGACAGTGTTATGACAGAGGTTGGAGGAGTGCACTGTCTCCCTCTAGTCCCACTACTCCACTGGTCACAACATATATTCAAAAATATTTTAACCAGTTCTGGATATGGCCAATTATATACTTTTATCTATCCGTGTCAGAATACAAATCCACCAAACAGGTTTCTTTAATAAACAACAAAATTATTAATTTATTATAAAACAAGACTTATTCAATAAAGATTCAAAGCTTATTAACACACACGTTCAAATATGCAAGTATAAATATATTCCCTTCCAAATAATCCAACACACACACTCACACCATTAAAGAAAGAACAAAGATGCTTTCTCTGCAGAGATAAACTTTACAGAAACAAAGGAGATGTCATTTGCAGATGTGAGGTCATTGGACTTTTTCCCAGCACTGCAGCCAGGTCTGCAGAACCAGACTACAGGAATTGACCTCCTTGGCTACCTACTCCCATTCCCTTTGCAGGGTGTGCCTTGTCTCCCTGGTCCACTGTGGAAACATGGCCTCTCTTCCCTTTTCGACCTCCATCAGTAAGGCCTCCAGTGCCATATCCGAGAGTCTGGGAGCCGTCTCTCTGCTTTGCCGCTCCATTACCAGTCCTCTTTCCTTCCATCAAAGCCTTTCTGACACTGTCCCAGCAGCTGCTGCAGCCGGAGTGCACCTCCCCTTTAAGAGGGACAGGCTACCTTCAAGAAGTGCAGGCCAGCTGTACGATATGCTAGCCATGCATGCATCTGGGCCCCTTGTTGAGCGTGCAGCCAGTCAGCAGCATGTTTTGTGCTCAGCTGCACACTATAATAATGTTCATGAGCAAACAACAGAAGTTTCTGTGCTGCCTGCCTCAAAGGGACCACATGGGCATGAAATAATTCTGCATCACATTACCAGCACCCGATATCAAGCCCAATCAAATTTTTCCCTCTGATTATTTCTGGCAAAAAAAAAAACACCTTGTAACACTCATGGAGCTAGAGTTTCCACACAGGCAGAATCCAAGTGAAAGAAGGGCAGAGCACAACTCACACCCACCCATCAAGAAGTAGGCTGATTCCACCATAGTTTCTGGGTCAGTCCAGTTCCAGTAATGTGTGCTAGCAATTTGTGGATTGGGGAGGTGGGGTTGTTGTGGAGAGAGGGGAAGCCTATCATGTTGTAAGGTTTAAAGGATAGCAGTAGCTCAAAAAGACGACAAAACATCTTTTTTTAGCTGCAGAACAGAATGCAGGTGCTGATGATGGATTATGGAGGAAGTAGCACTTCAGGGAATGGGTGGAGTCGTGGCTGCTGCTTGGGATCAGTAAACGTTCAGTGGGGTGGTCTGCACCCCGGTGTCATCTTCCCTTTTCTTGTGCTACATTCGGGGCCATTGGAGCCTTCTGCACTTTGCCAGAGCTCCCCCCCAACCACCACCCCCAACTCTGCTATAATGCTGTAACAATTTACACATCCTTTGAGTCTTGGATACATCTTTTGTTTCTCTCATTGCTGCTTCCTTTTATTTTGCACCATTATCACTTGTCATTTAATCATCTCTACCTTCCACCTGATCGCAGACCCTTTTTAAAAAATCCCTGTCCCCTTTTCATTCTGTTCTTCCTTATAAACAGTTCATCTGTAACAACTTCTTGTTCTGATCACAGGTCATTGACCTGACACGTTAACCCTACTTTCCTCTCCCGGCAGATGCTGCTGAGAGTTTAGAGCATTTTTGTTTTTATTTCTGAATTCCTGCATCTGTAGTGATTTGCTTTTCTACTGACTTTTTGCATGAAGTTACTAACGGGAGGAATTTCAATCTTGCATCTGCTGGATGACTTCGAGCTAATCTAAAATGTATTGCAGAGAAAAGTAGGTTTTAAATCATCAAAATAAAGACCTTCAGCAAAATCATAACAGTGTGATCTATAGGTCCATCAAACCCCATACTTTATTTCATGTATAGCAATACAATTTACATATTAAATAACACTATAATAGAACAATTTAATATAGTTGCCAACAGAACAAAGCAGATTTTTTCAAGTTACAGAACACCACATTTTCAAATGGGTGATGAGACAAACTTGTTCAGCAACTGCCTAGATCTATTCCTATTGCACACACCGACAATATAGTTGAAAATACCTGCAACTTCGACAACCACTGCCCCCAAGAAGTAATATATGTTGAATGCCTTTGAAATGTGATGACACAGTATTCATGGTACTACCTCAATGCACATACAGCTTTCCACATTGCCACCACAAACTATGAAGGAGTTGAGACTAGAAAAAAATTAGCTTTATATGAAAATATAAAATTCTGTGATTATATACCGTAGATACAAAGTCCCCTTAAGATGCCTGTTCAAGCAACAAAATATTTACAGTTTGATTGTATCTGCTACCCTAAAGAATGAATAAAGTTTACAGTTTTCAAGACATGATATTTGAACTACCACCGCTTTTGTCTAAAATGCTGAAACAAAATTCTTTTGAACACCACTACCCCAAATGTTGGAGAAACACGAGGTTTTTAAAAAAATTCAAAAATCTCCCCTTTGTTGAGAAAAGACTTTTTTTTTCTTTTTTAAACATTTTTTCCCTGAAAACAGCTCAAGCTTTTTAATTCCCTAAAACTCTGATTCATGTTTGCCTCATCAAATGTTTATCTTGTATAGAAAATGTCTCCCACTTTGTGAAAATATCTCTTTTTTAACAAAAATTTTGAAACTTTTGTTTTCATTTCCAGGTAGCAGTTTTTTTCAAAGATGTCCAGTCAGAGAGAAATCTGACAGCATTTTCAGTCCAACATTGCTATGCTCTTCCCATTATGAGAACATAGCCATATCTGCAGATAACTAACCGAATATCACACACGACTCTTATGTACAAATATGGTCAACCCTTTAAAAAGAGAGACCATACAATTCTAAATAGTAATTACGGTATGTACGTCTATGTGAACAGTTTATTCAGTATGTAGAATTGTCCTGTCATAAAATTAAATATGAACTGGCACCTTGATAACATTCATCTTATCGAGTCACTTATTGAATCTGCAAATAAAAAAATTGACCTTGGACTAAAGAAACAGCTAAAAATAATGAATAAGACCATTAAAACAATATTTTTGAAAATAAAAACTCCTACATTCTGCTGAGAACCACTTTATATCTTTGGTAAGTTAATAAATTCTGCTCCACTGTCATTTAAAAAAATGTTTCAAATCATGTAATATTTTCAAAAGACTGATTATTGACAAGGCAAATATGCTACATTATTGATGCAGCCCACTTACTATTTATCAATGGTGTAACATTGTTATTAGATGCACCCTCATTTTGGACCGACATAACCCACTGTGCAAAAACATACGTCAATCTGCTTTTTGTCGTATCAGTTCTTACCTCCTGCAAAGGAAACCGACTCAGAGTGTTCATACTAATCCTTCAAAAACAGTGACTACTGCTGCACATTCTTGCAGGCAAGATGATTGTTTCCCTTACCAAGATACTTATGCCTTTCCTGCCATATGCAAAGTCATTTTCTCCACACATCTCCAGTTATAGCCTGGTGCAGTACAAATATATAAAACTTCAAGAAGATGATAAATTAATAGCTGTACCCATACACCTGGTCATCACTAATCTATTTTGTAGTAAGAGTTATATTTTTTGAATGTTTATACTCTGATCACTGGAATGTAGGAGGTTATATCACTGGTATTTTACAAAAACTTGCCAGGCTCAAATTATGTATTACTTAAAAGTAAATTCAATAATACGCCACAATCTGCACAAAATATTCTCTGAGTTGGTCAACAACCAAAATGTAGAATGGTTTTGTTTGCAAAATTACCCTGAAGCCATCTCCAGACACATGTTCTGTCTTCCTATGAAGCACAAGTTATAGAGGATTACAGACAGAATATTTTCATGGATTTCTGGGAAATTATAGATTTTGTACTAGTTGTTACAGGCAGTAACACTGATTAGATAGTGCAAACTAGAACAGATTGTGTTTTCATCTTGTGAAAATAAGAGGTGCAAATACTCAGCAGGATAACAATAAGACTCAATGGTTAAAACAAACATCAAAACTCTCTTCACTGTAAAAAATACAGTCAGGTTGTCATTAAACTTGGAACCTGGCAAAAAAGGCCTCAGAAGTTCATTCAGTCCTTAGAAGTTTTTCAAATGAAGTGCCATTTGCAAAAAGCTTCAAATTACACGAGAGATTCCATGCTTTCTGCTGGGTCTGATTCATCGCTGATAATAATGGTGCCATTTTTGTCAAATGACGAGGGGCCATTTCCATTCTCTTTTGTGCTGATTAAGCTGAGCATTGCTTTATATAGGAACTGATACTGCTCCTGTGCAAAGACAGACAAAAACTATCAGATTCGGAAAAACTTGTGTTAATTAATTGTACATATTACTACTTCAACATCACTTATAATTGTGTGCAACATTCAAGGCAAAACCATTGCAATATTGTGCAAATTTAAAACGGAGTTGTCAACATTCGAGACTAATGCCATTTACAGCTTATCAAAAGATAAAATCTAAGATAGAATTATCCCAGAAATATGCCTGTGCCACGTACTCTTTAGAAGGCTCTCAAATAGGCTCTCACCATTGACCAGACACTTGACTGGACCAGCCACATAAATACTGTGGCTACAAGAGCAGGTCAGAGACTGGGAATCCTGTAGCGAGTAATTCACTTCCTGATTCCCCAAAGCCTGTCCACCATCTACAAAGCACAAGTTATGACTGTGATGGAATACTCCCCACTTGCCTGGATGAGTGCAGCTCCAACACTACTCATGAAGCTTGACACCATCCAGGACAAAGCAGCCCGCTTGATTGGCACCCCATTAGCCACCTTAAATGTTCACTCCCTCCACCACCGACGCACAGTGGCAGCAGTATATACCATATACAAAGATGCATTGCAGCAACTCTCCAAGAGTCCTTCGACAGCATCTTCCAAACCCACAACCTCTACCACCTAGAAAGACAAGGGCAGCAGATGTATGGGAACACCACCACCTTTAAGTTCTACTTCAAGCCACACACCATTCTAACTTGGAAATATAGTGCCATTCCTTCTCTGTCGCTGGGTCAAAATCCTGGAGCTTGCTTCCTAACAGCACTGTGTGTGTACCTACACCACCTGGACTGCAGTGGTTCAAGAAGGCAGCTCACCACCACCTTCTCAAGGGCAATTAGGGATGGGCAACAAACGCTGGCGTTGCCAGCAATGCTCACATCTCAGGAACGAATATTTTTAAAATGTGATATGTTAGAAGACCACCATAACACCAGGGGATGGATTTTACCAGCCCCTCGACATCGTAGATCGTGGTGGGGAGGCCCGTAAAATGCTTGCAGGAGCAACCTGCCACGACTCACGACCCCGAGAAGGCCCCGCCAAATATTAGCGGCGGCGGCAACGGCGAGGCCTGGGTGTGGCCCCCTAACCTCTTGGCAGCGAGGCCTTCACTAAAATATTGAAATGAGCTCATTTGATTTGCATGCAAATTAACTTAACTGCAGCCGGTGGCCGTCCCACGTCGATTTTACGGCTGCCGGCCGCAACTCACGCGACTTCAGAACTCCGTACGGAGATCCGAGGCAAGACACTGGTGGGGAGGGGTGAGGAATAAAATGATCAGGGCCGGTGCGGGGGGGGGGGGGCGGGGGGGAAGAGTGGAAAAACAATCCTTATTGGCTGTGGGGTTGGTGGGAAGGGGTTTAGGGTCAAAGGAAATAAAGTTCGGGGGGTGTAGGGCATAAAACGAATTATATATGCATGGGGCGGGTAGGAGAGGGGATTTGAAGTTTTAATAAAATTTTAATTGAATTGAAACCGTGTCACTTTAAAAATGTAAATGTCTCCTGAAGTGCTTCCCGCCCCCGTGCGTAATATTGCAGGGGCTCTGCGGCAGTGCTTCCAGGTCAGAAGGCCACCGTCTTCACAAACTGCCACCGCGGAGTGCAGCGCGCTGGTAAAATTCAGGCCAAGATCGTCCCTTTTATAATTCTGCATGTACGTTTTAGGCATATTTATTGCTTTTATCTGAGTGTAAGACTTAGTGCAGCTTCCAAGGACTAATTAAAGGTTATGGGTATCAATGTAAAATGATAAGACTTTTTCATTTTACATAATCAAGTACTTACAACATCTGTGAAAACTCCTGGCCTCATCAGGTTTATCATCTTTGCAACCTGATAGACATCCACAGCAGATTCACACTCCAACTGCTGTGACAGAGTGGTAAGGCCACAGAATAGCCCAGCAGAGACACCTCCAAACCTGCACAACACAGAATGAGATTAAGTGTTTGCCTAAGGTACCAAGGTTTCTCTTCAGATGAATGGTCGCATTTTCTTTTTCCTGCAACATCTCTCAATTGTTTGTTAAAATGTAATTTTCATATGCTCTACATCACCCTTAATGACTGCCTTCAATTGAATTCTTCAACATCAATAGATACATTTTTAAAAATAGTAAGATAACATTTTATAACCCAGAAACTAATTAAACACATACGTTGCTAATTTTACAGTTAAAGTACATTTGTGTTCACTTTATCCAAAGGCAACTCTTTGTCTTCAGTTGTTCCTTTACAAGTGCATTTACAGACAGAACTTTCAGAAGATAACTTTTTTAGCCAGCGCCGTAACAAGCCCGAGAGGGGACGCAATTCTAGATTTAGTCTTCAGTAACGAAGCTGGGCAAGTAGATGAAGTAGCAGTGGGTGACCATTTTGGAGATAGCGATCATAATACAGTTAGTTTTAAAGGACAAAGATAAAACAGGAGTTAAAGTTCTAAATTGGGGGAAGGCAAGTTTTATGAAATTGAGAGGCGATCTAGCGAAAGTGGACTGGACACAGCTACTGGAAGGAAAATCAGTGGCAAACCAGTGGGATGCACCCAAAAGCGAGATTCTACAAGCACAATGTAGGCCTATCCCCACAAAGATAAAGGGGTACAGCCAAATCTCGAGCCCCCTGGTTATCTAGAGGCTTATAGGGTATGTTGAAGCAGAAAAAGAAAGCTTATGACGATCACAAAAAACTAAATACTTTAGAAAGCCTAGAGGAGTACAGAAAGTGCAGGGGTGAAGTAAAAAAGGAAATTAGAAAAGCAAAGAGAGGACATGAAAAAATATTGGTAGGTAAAATCAAGGAAAACCCAAAGATGTTTTATCAGTACATTAAGAGCAAGAGGATAACTAAGAAAGTGGTAGGGCCTATCAGAGATATACAAGGGAACTTACACATGGATGCAGATGATGCGGGGCAGGGTTCTTAATGAGTTTTTTTGCCTCTGTCTTCACAAAGGAGAGGGATGATGCAGACATTGTAGTAAAAGAGGAGGAGTGTGAAATATTAGATACGATTAGCATAACTAGAGGGTCTGACATCCTTGAAAGTGGATAAATCACCAGGGCCGGATGGATTGCATCCCAGGTTGTTAAAAGAAGCCAGGGAGGAAATAGCGGATGCACTGATATTCATCTTCAAATCCTCACTGGATACGGGCGAGGTGCCAGGGGATTGGAGGTCTGCGAACATTATACCATTGTTTAAAAAGGGTGCGAGGGATAGGCCAAATAATTATAGGCCGGTCAGTCTGACCTGGTGGTGGGTAAATTCTTAGAATTATATCTGAGGTACAGGATAAACTGCCACTTAGAAAGGCACAGACCTGATCAGGGATAGTCAGCATAGATTTGTTAAGGGAAGATCATATTTTACTAACTTAATTGAATTCTTTGAGGAAGTAACAAGGAGGACTGATGAGGGTAGTGCAGTGGATGTGGTCCACATGGATTTTAGTAAGGCATTTGACAAGGTCCCGCATGGAAGACTGGTCAGTAAAATGAAAACCCATGGGATACAGGGGAGTGTAGCAGGTTGGGACCAAAATTGGCTCAATGACAGGAAGCAAAGGGTAGTAGTCGACAGATGTTTTTGTGTATGGAAAACTGTTTCCAGTGGCATTCCACAGGGCTCAGTGTTGGGTCCCTTGCTGTTTGTGGTATATATTAATGATTTGGACTTAAATGTGGGAGGCATGATTGGGAAATTTGTTGATGACACAAAAATTGGTTGTGTAGTTGATAGTGAAGAGGATAGCTGTAGACTCCAAAAAGATATCAATGGTTTGATTGATTGGGTGGAAATGTGGCAAATAGAATTCAATCCGGAGAAGTGTGAGGTAATGCACTTGGGGAGGGCAAATAAAGCGAGGGAATACACAATAAACAGGAGGATATTAAGAGGGGGTAGAAGAAGTGAGAGACCTTGAAGTGCATGTCCACAGGTCTCTGAAGGTGGCAGGACAGATAGATAAAGTGGTGAAGAAGGCATATGGAATGCTTTCCTTTACTGACCGAGGTATAGAATACAAAAGCAGGGATGCAATGCTGGAACTGTATAAAACGCTGGTTTGGCCACAGTTGGAGTATTGAGTACAGTTCTGGTTGCTACATTACAGGAAGGACATAGTTGCTCTGGAGAGAGTGAAGAGGAGATTTACAAGAAAGTTGCAGCTATAAGGAAAGATCGGATAGGCTAGGGTTGTTTTCCTTGAAGTGTACAAAATTATAAGGGGCCTAGATAGTGGAGACAGGAAAGACCTGTTTCCCCTAGCGGAGAGGTCAATTACCAGAGGGCACAGATTTCAGGTGATTGGTGGAAGGATTAGAGGGGACATGAGGAAAAACTTTTCACCCAGAGGGTGTTAGGTGTCTGGAATTCACTGCCAGGAATGGTGGTGCAGGCAGAAACCCTCAATTCTTTTAAAACGTACCTGGACATGCACCTGAAGTGCTGTAACCTGCAAGGCTATGGACCAGGTGCTGGAAGGTGGAATTAGATTGGGCAGCTAGTTTTTCAGCCGGCGCTGAATGGTCTCCTTCTGTGCTGTAATTTTTCTATGGTTCTATAGTTCTAATTAAATGAAGGCAGCATATGTCATGGTTATCAAACCATGGATAACTAATGGCACTTGCTATGGAGCAGTGGGCAACACAGACATTCATTATAATGACAAGGTGCTCTAGGTAAACAACATGTTTTTCATTTTTCAAACTATACTGAACGGTGTGTACAGGAAAAGAATGAGACATAACCATTTATTTTATTGTGTGAGATAGCTTTGTTTTAACTATTTCTAAGGAATTCCAGAAGAGTGAAAGCAAGATGTTTCATTTGAATCGATTATATTAAATATTTTCAAACTAACATTTGGCTCTGTAAATCCTCATCAGAATGTTGGCTGCAAAGTGATAAATCTCAGAGCAAGGTGCTTCTACTTAGTGACTTCAAAATATTTGCAACTTTTATTAGTTATTATATAGAAAGCTGGACAGATTGGTGTGTGCACAGCAGTCCATCTCCAGTAAAAGGAAGAGGGGAGATACAGTTCTACCAGTATATGTCTTGTCAGTCAAAACCAACTACAACAGCCGTATGAGGAAAAAGTAATTTAGCCGTCCCTCTGGCAAACCAAGTCTAACTGTCATGTTATGAGAGGTTCATGACCCAGACCATTTTATCCAGCTGATTGAATAGTTTATGAGAGTGTAAGTCATTAATGGCAGATGCTAGGGAGGGTGAGAGGGGAAGTTTCCTTTTTGTAAAAAAAAAGGAAAAGCATATATAGTGCCTTACACCATTGAAATCTCTCAAAACAATTCACGCAGTGAAGTACTTCTGGAGTGATTGTACAAAACAGAGCAGCCCTTCTTTGTCAGCAAAGACTTATAGCAAAGAGACAGATGACCAATTAATCCGTCAGTTGGTGAGGGAGGAATGTTGACTCGGGCACCCAGAGGACCCACTGCTGCATCTGACCTTTCAAAAGATAGCATGTATGACAATGCAGTATTTCTTCATTGTTGCACGCAAGAGTAAGTCTAATTTATGTGCTCAATTCCCAGTATGGGATCTTGCCCACAGCTGTCCTAAGGGCTACCAATTGAGTGAAGAACTGCTTAATAGTTTTTTCTATACAAGATATGAGGGGGAAAAAAGTCAAACCTAACTCTGGTTACAACTATTTATGCCTGAAAAGTCTGTGGATTCTTACCCAGTCTCTTGTCATAACTACCACCGTAACTTTAAGTGTTAACAGCCATATTCAGCTGTGTCTCTGACATTTCCACCAATTCCCCACTCAGGTTACAGTGGGAGATCAGGAGAACCCTGATGAAGTTTCATAGCCAAAATCTTTGGAATTACTCTTCAGCTCATTTTTAGCTATTCACGTTTTCTTCTCAACTGGAAACCATTTTGTCACATTTCAAGAATACTATTTGGCTGATGATTGGAAACAAACACTAATGTATGTTATTGGCAGGCAATTAGTGGTAATTAGTACTCGAAAATACAGTGATTCAGTCAGCTTAAGTGCCAGAATTCTGTGCAATATAGGGTGCTGAGTAAAGATATTGCCTTTTATCCTGTGAGGGAGTTAAAATGAGAGCACAGGTCAGTGTGGATCACTTTTGCACACCTCTATGTCTCATTTATATTGTTACTTGAGGACTAAAATACTGCCTAGCTCCAATAGAACCCAGGTTGCCAATGACAATATAAATGCCTCATTTTCCCTGCAAAATGAAGTGGTAATTCCATCAAAATAATGATCATTAATAATCTGATCGAGGTTTTTTTGGACTGTAAGTGGAAATATACTAGAATCAAGGAGCAAAAGTAGTACATTAGTGGCCAGCTAAAGAGACATTGGAGTAGTCCCCTCCCAGCTGGACAATAATTAATCATGGGATATGTGTGTTCATGTGTGTGGGGATTATTAGGAATATAAAGTGAAAGAGGAAGACAGAAATACATACTCATCATGAACGATGGTTGGTCCATCTCTGGTGGAGGCCTCTTCTTTTAATACATTAATAAGTTCAAAGGTGCTGCTGAGAGGAGCATCTGGATTAGGCCATTTTGGACACTGAAAGTGACGCACTTCCAGCACATAATCATCCTGAAAGAAAAGCAGTTCTACATTTAGATTGTTCGCAAACTATTCTCTTGTATTTTCCATTCCATTAATCTCCATAAAATTATCAATAAAACTACTTGACAAAATGATTTATTCCCAGTAGTTATTCACAACTTATTTTTCATCTAGACTTTGTTATAGAATTCCACATAGCTGAGACCTTCCCCCAGTCTTTCTACAGAACAGCAAGGGATTTCATTACTAAGAGCTGTACTGAGTAGCAAAATTTTCTTCCAAGAAAGTGTTTGGCAGTCATTTTTTCAGCCTTTATTTACAAACACATGACATGAGATAAATCTCACTACATCATCTGTGTGTGAGGCCATTGTGTTGAAAATAGTGCACAGCTCTTCTATCCCAAAACAAGAATGGTTTGCCATGCATGAATGAATGCAGCATTTCTACAAACACATACAGCTGTATATAGTTCTCTATTAGTGCTGCCTGTTTGTTTTCTATTTGGGTTTATATCTGTGGGGGTGCCCAATACGACCCAAAGACTACTTCAAATGTCGGTCATTTTTGCATGAAGAAGTTCTTCCTGACATCTGTCCTAAACTTTACTGTGAACAAAAAGCAAAATACTGGAAATCTGAAAAAAAAGAATAACTCAGTAGGACTGGCAGCCTCTGTGCAGTGAACAGACAGGTTAACTTATCAGAAATGGACCTGTCAGAGCTCTTTGGCCCCCGATTTCTCATCTGCATGCTGCCCTCAGCCACATTATCTGAAGCCACGACATCAGGCTCTATATGTATGTTGACCATACCCAGCTCTACCTCATCAACATCTCTGCTGATTCCGCCATTGCTTCTGTACTGTCAGCAATTTTCCCTTTGTTGTTCTGCGTTACCCATTTTTTCCAATATCCCTTTAAATTTTATGCACAGCCGGGCACACGCGTTACGCATCACAGAACAAGGCCTGCGTGGCACTCTTTATGCTGCTGCGTGGCCATGCCCTTGCGCAGTTTAGCAGGAACATTGGTTGTAAGCCTTCTTGTCTCTCATCCAGTCCTGAATGATCTGCAATTTCCTCCAATTAAACATTGGCAAGACTGAGTCCATGGTCTTTTTGTCGCAACAAAAAGCTCTGTTCCCTTGCAACCAATTCCCTACCCGGGGCCACAGTCTCAGACTGAACCAGACTGTTCACAATCTTGACATTTTATTTGATCCTGACCTGTGCTTCTGACTCCATATCCTTTCAATCACAAAGTCCACCTACCTCTACCTCCATCGCTGGTTTCTGTCCCTGTCTGTCTCAGCCATCTGCTGTTGAAACCATTATCCAAGCTTTTGTTACTTCCAATGCTCTCCTGATTGACCTTCCATTCCTCACCCTCCATAAAATTGCATTCATTGAAAACTCTGCTACAGGTATCCTAAATCACATTTTCGCTGCGGGGCAGGAAACTGAAGTAGGGTCCGTTTCTGGGTCCCAAACCTGCCCCCGGGGGTAACAGTAATTGTCCTTGAGTTTCACGGGGGTGCCCCTTGCCCCTTAATTGCTATGGAGATCGGTTTGGCGGCCAATTAGCGGCCATGGTGACGGGACTACTCAAGTACAGGCCTGATTTAAATTGACCATGGCAGCCATGACTATGGCTGCTGCACGAGGGCTGTTACTGCAGACTGCAAGGACACAGAAGATTTGAATTCCACAATGGCTCAGCAGAGCCAGAAGCCCGGAACCCAAGGCAAGGCAGCCCCTTGATTCTCAGGTATGGACATGGAGGTGCTGCTGGAGGCCGTGAGGGAGAGGAGGGTCACAGAAGGAGGCCATCCACCCAGACAAAGCAGGTCTGGATGGATATCGCTGACAAAGTCAGCGGAAGAAGTGCCGTTCAAAAAACTTGGATCCAGTTTTGAAAGAGGTTCAATGACCTGATACGCTCTGGCAAAGGTGAGTGCTACCCCCAACCCTCAGGACAGGCCTCTGGGTATTCACCCTCCAGCAGACACCAGCTGAGGAGTCTCAGGGCACACATTCTGCTCCTGAACATCAGAGGGGTGTGTGCCCAGGCCACTTACTGACTGCCGAGAATGGTTCAGAGCATAGTGCTGCTGAGGACCTGCCAACATTGAAACATGCAACTTCTAATGAAAAGGAGCAGCTGGGATTGTCTGTGGAGGACAGCAGTACCTTATCGTGCTCTCTTTTGTCCTTGCAGAGAAACGGGCTCAGAATGTCGTCAAGAGAGTCCGGATGGATGGAGGGATTCCCTATCTTCAAATCATCACACCCATGGAGGAGGCAGCGATGGACATAGCCAGGATCGCAGACCACAAGGAACTCAGCCATGGCGAGATGGACACTCATGGTGGAGATGGTGATTAGTGAGGGCAATGTGCTCATTTAGGGGGTCCGTTGCACTCTACCCCATCCAACAGCATGACGAACACTGAGTTGCATTAGGAAGCCTCAGAACTGCAAAGGCTTCTGCTCTCCAAGACTAGCTCTCATGATCTCATGTCTCTCACAGGTGCAGATGTCAAACCAAGGAGACCTTTTCCCTCACTATCACTGGGCTAAGAGCAGCAGCAGAGCTCCAAAGGAGCACCGCAACACCTTACAAGTGCAACGTCCACCAGCGAGGCTCCAGTCACCTCGGTGGGTCCTCATGCATGGTTAGATAGGGCGGCACAGGGTGAGGAGCGGAGTACTAGTGTGCAGGAGGAGGTGCCAGAGGCAGTCAGCAGTGGGCAGTTCCCCTTGGAGGACGGAGGACAGAAACAGTTCTGCTCAGCTCAGCACAGATGCAAGGCCTCAGGAGTCACTGGAAAGGAGGTTCTAGCTGGAACAGCAGCAGCTGATGTGCTCTCTGTTGTTGGAGTTCACTGAGGCAGTGCACTGTCATGGGCAGGGAATGGAGAAGTCCATCCACCTCATCTGTGCCACCATGCCTCAGGGCTTTGAGTGCATGAGCTCCTCCATTGGGACAGTGACCAACCTCATGGAGAGGCACATGTGACAGCACTTGGAGTGCATGCAGGAACTGTGCACTGAGGTACACAAGATGCATGCCACACTTTGTAACCTGGACCGGTCAGTGGCACTGATGGCGCAGATATGTTTGGAGGGGCCATCAGTTTCAGCCTAGCTGATGCTCTCCTCCAGCTATCCGAAGCACCAGCCAAGGGCTGAGGGTGCCAACTCCTCACCAGGCATCATCATCATCTTCAGTTTTCTTGGCCCCTCTGACAGAGTATATGTACAGCAGGGCCCAGTGATGGAGGCTTCTCCCGCAATGATGCAGGTGCAGCAGCCTCTGGAGATGCCTCCTTAGGCACCTCCATGATGAGGACAACCGCCACATGTATCTCAGCCACAAGCTGAGGTAAGTGAGCAGCCTGCTTCCATCTCCTGTGAAGCCACAAGAAGTGGTCGAGTGTGGAGGCCATCATGTCGCACAGAGCACTGAATGGGTCACTGAGATGTCTTCTTCCTGTAACTGTGCACTGTTTTCCTTAATAAACACAATGACACTTGATGCCAGATGTGTGAGACTCCTTTTATTAATGGCGGGATAAGAAAAGAAATATGAGGTGGTGAAGGCAAGCAAGGGTTCCTTAACAGGGATGGTGAAACTTTCAGGCAAATGTGCATCCTTTTTTGGCCATAAGAATTTAAATGTTCTAGGCTGCATCTTCAATGCAAATGTTAGCACTGGCAGCTCAGAATGAGTTCATACCATGCCATTCATCCTGGGTCAGAGGGGCTCAGTTGAAACATTCTTAAATCAGATGATCCCTGGCATTCATGGCATCCTGACGAAACCTTCCAGCCTTACACCAAACGTGCTCACCTCCCTGCACAGCCGGAGCACATTGATGTTCTGCATCTTCCCCCTCTGCTTCCTCTACCTCTTCCACATCCTGTTCCTCTTCTTCCTGCGATAAGCTGTGTCCTTTGAGAGCCTCAACATCCTCAAGTTCCACACCTTTCTGGAGGGCCATGTTACAGAGTGCTCAGCAGACCACCACAAATAGTAAGACCCTTGCAAGTGTGCATTGCAGGGCACCACCTGACTGGTCTAAGCACTGGAACTGCATCTTCAGAAGCTCAATGGCCTGCTCAATGGTGGTCCTGGTGAGCAGGTGGCTTTGGTTGTATTGCCTCTGTGCCTTTGTCTGGGGCTCTTGTAGAGGGATGAGTAGCCATCTCTTCAAGGGATATCCCTTGTCCCTGCGAATTCATCCATGGACTTTGGGGGTTGGAGTGAACAACTGTGACAGCCTTAACTGGTGGAGGAGTCATGGCAGTTGCCAGAAAAGTGAGCACACACATGGAAGAAGTTCTTGTTGTAGTCGCAGACCACTGAACCTTGATGGAGTGGAAGCTCATTCTGTTGATGAATCTACTGGGTGCCTTGATGGCCATATAGGTACAATCGATGATTCCCTGCACCTGGGCGAATCCAGTGATGGCAGTGAAACCCACTGCCCTCTGTGCCTGTGAGGCCCCATCTATCTGGAATTGAATGAACTGTCCAGCTCTGGCAAATAGGGCATCAGTGACCTGCAAGATGCAGTGATGTGCTGCCATTTGCAAGATGCCACCAAGGTCCACAGTTCATCTTTAGAAGGAGCCAAAAGCAAACATGTTCAGGATCACAGTGATTATTGGCAAGGCATGGAGATCAGTTGCCTGGCAAGTCACAGTCTCTTGCGGCATTGATTCTCGGTCATCTCTAAGTAGTTACATCTTCAGCGGTAGATCCTACACTGAGAGTATGGCCTTCATGTCCTTTCTGCCCCTCTTCTCTGCCCTCCTGGCGTGCTGCAGCTTTCCTTGTGCTCAGGTGGCCTCTGAATTGTGTTTGGCAGCCTTGCCCCCTGCTCTTATGCCCCTGCAATGCCAGGGTAATGTCCCCTTGCACTGCCCAAGCACTTACTGCCACCTCCCCCCGGCACCTGCACTGCACTGAAGGTACCTGTCTCCCGAAGGGCGAGGCTCCCTCTGTGCATTGACCCTTATATGGGGCCCACCTAACTCCCTGCAGCAGCAATGACCGGCTCCCCACTGTGTCCGCCTCCATTCAGCTGGTCTGCCCCAGACAGTGCAAGCAGCCCGTGCATCCCCCCCGAAAATCACAACATCCCCCATGATCGGGCTCTTAATGAGCTCTTTAACTATCTTAATTGGCCTTCGTCAATTGTGGGGCTGCCCTCCCCCCTGCCCTGGTGAAAATGGCCAGCATCAGGAACTGCATTGGAAAACCAACACGCCGGCTGACACTGGTATTTTCAACCCCTTCCTCCGCTCCCACCCCTGGTGGGACCTGAAAATGCAGCCCTAAGTCTGTGCTCGCTGATCTACATTGACTCAACATTTTGTCACGACCAAAGTGGGAGGAGTGCACTGTTTTCTCTCGTTCCACATCTCCACAGGTCGCAACATATATTTAAAATTTAACCCAGTTACCGATACGGTCAATCATAGACTCTGTTTTTATCCCACAATAAAACATACCAACTAGGTTTCTTGAATAAACAACAAAATTATCAGTTTATTATAAATCAAGATATAACCAGTAACGAAGCAAAGCAGTAACACACAGATTGAAATATGAAAGTTCCCTTTTACCTTACACACACACACCAGTTAACTGAAAAATAAGAGATTTTCTCTTTAGAGCTGTTACAAAAAAAGACAAAGAAGAATTATTTGGCCAAATACTTGCTAATTCTTGAAGAAAAAAGACTTGATATGGAAAGATGTTAGATGTCCTTTTTTTTGTCTGGCATCCAGGTATACGGTGATGGGTCACTGGGATCCTTTTCTGGAGCAATTAGTTCAGGTGGCGTCAAGGATTTATCCAGCACGTTTTCCCAGCATCTCTGGAGAAATGTGGCAACAGGGATTTCAAGCAGGCCTTTCAGGATAAATGCAGCATCAATTTCTCTATTTCTTACACTCGCTCCTAAGAGCTTCTCAAAGAGATGGACAATCTGGAAGGCTTTTCATAGAGATGGAACAGGCTGAGTTGGGGGTTTGTCCTTGGCAGGTTGATTTTTTAACTCCTTTTCAAAACACTGTCCATACTCCAACTGACTATCCAAAGCCAAAACCAAAACTATATCTCAAGAGTCAAGCCTCCCGAACCCCATAAATCTTGACCTGTCACTTCTCTGTAAACATCTTTCCCAGGTCAAAAAGTCCGTGCTGTGTACTTATCTGAAGACAGGTGACATCCAGTAAGGGTTGTTTACAAACCAAGTCCAAAAGATGACCTCTTTTTTTAAAAACCCATAAAGTCCAGCATTTATAAAATCTTCACAATTTAAATACAAGTCCTCAAAAAAATACTTAAA
Organism: Heterodontus francisci; assembly: GCF_036365525.1. NCBI lineage: Eukaryota > Metazoa > Chordata > Chondrichthyes > Heterodontiformes > Heterodontidae > Heterodontus > Heterodontus francisci. Next base: position 50,778,511 of record NC_090389.1, read on the forward strand.
AATATAGAAGCACCCTCATAACACTTTATTTACAACCACATAGTCTACCAATGTCTCAAATTTCAAATTCTTCCATGGCATTGCTCCTCCCTATCTCTGTAACCTCCACCATCCCAACAAGTTTGCAAGTTCTCCCTGTGACCGCGTGGGTTTCCGCTGGGTGCTCCGGTTTCCTCCCACAGCCAAAGACTTGCAGGTTGATAGGTAAATTGGCCATTGTAAATTGTCCCTAGTGTAGGTAGGTGATAGGAGAATGGTAGGGATGTGGCAAGGAATATGGGATTAATGTAGGATTAGTATAAATGGGTGGTTGTTGGTCGGCACAGACTCGGTGGGCCGAAGGGCCTGTTTCAGTGCTGTATCTCTAAATAAATAAATAAACAAGTGCCAGGCAATGATCATCTCCAACATGACAGAATTTAACCATATCCCCATGACATTCAATGGCATTACAATCACTGAATCCCCCATTATCAACATCCTAGGAGTTACCATTGACCAGAAACTTAACTGGACCAGCCACATAAATACCGTGGCTACAAGAGCAGGTCAGAGGCTAGGAATCCTGCGGCAAGTAACTCACCTCTCGACTCCCTAAAGCTTGTCCACCATCTACAAGGCACAAGTCAGGAGTGTGATGGAATACTCTCCACTTGCCTGGATGGGTGCAGCTCCAAAATCACTCAAGAAGCTCGACACCATCCAGGACAAAGCAGCCCGCTTGATTGGCACACCATCTACAAACATTCACTCCCTCCACCACCGACTTACAGTGGCAGCAGTGTGTACCATCTGCAAGATGCATTGCAGCAACGTACCAAGGCTCCTTAGATAGTACCTTCCAAACCCGTGACTGCTACCACCTAGAAGAATAAGGGCAGTAAATGCCACCACCACCTGAAAGTTCCCCTCCAAGCCACACACCATCCTGACTTGTACCTACCCCACATGGAATGCAGCGGTTCAAGAAGGAAGCTCACTACCACCTTTTCAAGGGCAATTAGGGATGGGCAATAAATGTTGGCCTAGCCAGTGACGCTCACATCCCTGAACCAATTAAAATGCAATCAGCTTCATGGTTCCTCTCTACACCATCTCCATGGCTTGCGTCCTAGTGATCAATACAGTACACAGTATCCAAGGGGTAATCTGACAAAAGCACTGTACAGATTTAACATGACATCTTCTGATTTCTACTCAAAAGACCTGGCAACGAATAAAACATTTAATTTCTTTCTTCATTGCTGCTCCACAATGATTTGGCATGCTGAGTGCTGGCATGTATTTTTCCTACCAACAAGTAGTACCTTGCGCCTACCTCTGCCACTGATTTTCCTAATTCCACATTTTATTCAACTCCCGTGGTAGGTCCTTGGCTGCTTCATCCATCAATACGCTGACCACCCAAGCACCACCTCCCAACCCCACTCGCCTGCAAGTTTAGTATCATCTGCAAATCTGATTAGTTTGCATTGAGTCTCTGTGTCCAAGCCATTAATATAGATTAGGAACTGAAAGGGTCTGAGCACCGAAGCCGAGGGTATTCCACTCAGTAGTTTCTGCACATCCTGGCATCACTCAAGTAACTATTGTTTTCTTCACTCAGCCACTCTTTATCCAAGCTCAATTTTTACCTTGAATACCCACTGTTTTCCATCGCAGCCCTTCATAAGTACATAACTCCATTAGGTTTTCTATTGTTTATTGTTCCCCAATAAAGCCAAGGATCCTCTTCAGAAAGCATATTCCCTTCTAAAGTATTTTGGCTATAATTTATTTGTTTTTTTGTAAATGTACTCCTGAAATTTATTTCGATCATTAACTCCAAATATCCTGGAACAGATATCATCTGTTCACAAGGCTCCTTTGTACCTCCATCTTGTTGATATACTTAAATCTGCATTAATGATTTTCATCATAGTAGGACATATATTGATATCTATGGTGAATACTTTAAGAAATTACTCATTCAGTATACCAAGTTTTTTCTGATCATCCTTCATTGCAGTCTTATTGACATCCTTGGGCTTCTTTCCTTTTCTATGACTGTCCTCTTGCTGTTATGGTACTAGGAGAATTTCTTGCTGTTATGTTTACAACTACAACTGTATTTATATTTATTCCCTCCTTGCTACTCCAAGCACTTTTTTTTGGCATGTTCCTGAGATTTCCTAATTCTCCCAGTACTTACCTCTTCTCCCTACAGGCTTGTGTAAAGCTTACTTTTCTTAAACTTCAACATGTATTTGTCCTCCATTTTTCTTAGTATATCTTTGAATGTATTTTATTTGTCTCCAATTTCTCCAATCAACTTTATCTGGCTCTTCCTCACACCTGGATGTTGGTTCTTACCAGTGTCTAATTCTAAATTGTGCTGAACTAAATCATACTGTGGTTGCTATCACCAAGAGGTATTAGGAGTTTAATTTTCTGCAACCTATCCAAGTCACTTACCAATGCCAAGGTGAGCTCAGGGTTCATTTTCAAAAGCAAACAAAGATTCTTTAAGGGAAAGACATGAAAAAGATGGAGGAAGGGAAGGAAGGAGAGAAGTAGGATTAGGTAGCCTCTGGCCTACTGTCATCCATCCTTGGGAGCAGGAGGCAAGGAGTGAATAAGGAGTTAAGGGTGAGGGGAGAATACAGGGATTGGGCAGGTGGTTCAAAGTGGGAGAGGCAGGGGTAATGATGCAGAGTGGGAGTTTCAGAAAGGGAAAGACCTGGTAGGAAAGTGAAGGGTAGGGGACACAACAGGAATGAGTGGGTGGGGAGAAATGCAAGTGATTACAGAAGGGGAGGGGAAAAGGGCCATTGAGTGCTACATTTTTTACACCACTCCACCCTAAAAGCAGCCTTCAGGCATTTCCCTAAAATACGATTCAAAGCCACCCATTACATTCCACCTGAAAAGAAAAGAAAGGAAAAAAAGAGAAGCAGAGGAGGACAGAGTTATGTTGAAAAAGAGCAGGAAAGACAGACGCAGCAGAGGTGACATGACAGAGACAGCATCACAAAAACAGCCAATAAAGGCATATTCTATGTGTACAGTGCCACAGAAAATTAACTAGTAAAAATCTTACGTCTGGGCTTACTTACTGTCAACTTTTCCATTATAAATTCTTGTATCCTTACTGATAATGTAAGTAGTCTGTACAAACTTGTCATACTGTATTTACACACTCCTGCCAGTGGAGATGCTGCAATTTCATCACTAGTTGGGTATAATTACTGTATTGTATGTTTACACACATTTCCATTATAGATGTGAACATACAAATTTATAATGGAAATATTAAAATAACGACAACACATATGCTTTCAAAATACAAACTGAATTACATCTGCGTGCCCTGGTCTAACTATCCCCTGCTCTCTAACCCAAGTCACCTGAAGACTACACTTGTTCTAGACTTCCTGAGCCCAAATTTAACTTTGTGCAATGAATGGGTTTTGAATGTGTGCAACTCCACCTGTGATCAATAGGATTAAAGGATTTTTTCTTTAAAAGTAACGCTTTGACAACTTGAACAGTAGCTGTGAGTATAAAATCAGTTGTAATATCTGAAAGTCAAAGTTACTTTTCCTGTTCCCAGCCAGTTAGATCTAAACAAAATAAATTAATAATAAACATGTAAAATACAGTTTGTTGTGAGCAGTGATTTTCTCCATGGTACTTAAGCCAAATTTATGTGAATCCAGAACTTTTTGCTATACCTGTGTTGCCTCTAGGATGAAATCATGGATAATAACTTGCTCTTCGTTAGAGAGGCACAGTATGTCTTTGCTGATAAGGGTTACAGTAAAGGCTTCACAATTCATGGATTCTTCACGGCTTGGCCAGTACACAGATTCATCCTCTGCCTGTTGGTAAAGAACCATAGATTTTAAACATTTTGCAATTGTTTGTAGAGTTCAGTTCAATTGTCTAGAATCATCAATCTCTAGGAAACTGTATAACCTGTACACCAATGCAGTATCATAATTGTCATGCTGTATAGACATGTTCAAGTTATTAACCGCTCAGACAGTAAGTTTTGTTTGACTGCACATGAAGAACTGAATGGTTTTTTCAGGACTATGGCTCATGGTGTTGGCCGTGGCTAAGTGGTAGCACTCTTGCCTGTGAGTCAGTAGGTTGTGGGTTTAAGTCCCACTCTAGAGAGTTGAGCACACAATCTAGGCTGACACTCTTGTGCAGTGCTGAAGAAATTGTCAGAAGTGCTGTCTTTTGGATGCGACGTTAAAGCGAGGCTCACTCTGCCCTCTCAGGTGAGCATAAAAGTATTATGGCACTATTTTGAAGAAGAGTAGGGGAATTCTCCCCAGTGTCCAGACCATTATTTATCCCTCAACCAACATTACTAAAACAGATTATCTGATTGTGATCACATTGCTGTTTAGGGACTTTCCTGTGCGCAAAATAGTTGCCATGTTTCCTATATTAATGACAAGTCCTGAGATCATAAAAGGAGCTATATAAAGGAGCATTTAGATTGAATTAGCATTGTAACCTGGAATTAATTCTGCATCAAAGCTCGCCATTGGCTCAATAATTGTATCCAGTGAGAACTGAGCACCATAGACAAGGAAAAGCCCCAGCATGTGCTGCGTAAGGTAATCTCAGCCAGAATATTGGTAGGGGTGCTACAATTAGCCTCAGTGTCCTGGGTTAAGGAGAGAAAAACAGGCCAATGTTTCCACTTCTGATTGCCATCCAACAACGAGAAGTTGAAATTTAGAAGAACAGGCATCAGGTAAGAAAAACTTGAACTTAATTGTGATAAACAGCCTGAGAATGAATAATGCCCACTTGTGCAAGCTACTGAAGGGCTCTGAATATGCATGGAACTGAGCCCAGCAAGAAATCAAAGTTTTCAAGAGAGGCCAGGGATACATCTGGTGAGAATTAACGGTGTGGAAAAATTGCTTAGGATAGATCCACTATTTGATCACGCTGTATATGCACTGTGTTACGACCAGGTGAGAAAGGTGTCTTGGGGTCCCTTTCAGCCTTCATTTGGTCTTACTGTAGCAGGGTTTTAATTTTTAAACACACTGTGTTTTGAACGCCCCCTTGGCGAATCCCTGTTCGCTGCTTTCCAATTATAAGGCAAAGAAATGAGCACAAAAGGCTTTCTTAGGTTTAAAGAAGAAAAGTGAAATTTATTAAAACTTAAACTCTAATTCGGTTAATGCCTACGGATACACACTGCGCCGCACGCCAGCATGCATACATGATATGCACATGCAAATAGAGACAGAAAAGAGAAGAAAAATAGTGGAGCGGTTTGAGGCAATCTCTGAAGAGGGAATTTTGTTACTGTGCTCCGAGCTCGCTGTAGTCCTTGCTTGTAGGTAGATCTTCCTTTTCGTTAGGGCCCAGTATTCTTCTTAAACCTTGTTCACTGTAGGAGACTTTTCTCTCTCGGGGTTCATATATCTTCAATGGATTCCAAAGCCGGTGAGACAGATGAGAGCAAACAGGAGAGGCTGCAGCAAGCCAGCCACGAGAGGTCTTTTCAGTCCAGGAGCAAACAGCTTTCTGAGTTCAAATTCTCTGTGGCAAGTTAAAATACAAAACCTGCAAAAGTCAGTCAGTCATGTGACTAAACTGGTTTGATGTCTGTTTGTGTATTCGGCCATCTTAGCAGTCAAACTGGAATGCGAGCTCCTCCAACCTCAACGTCTAGTAATCAAAAGTCCATTGTGGATTGAATAGGTCAGGGTATGGTTTTTTGTCCCTTTTAAGCACTGTCTGTAAATATGCAAACGTCTTTCCAGTCAAGGGTCTGGTGTTTTTTTTCTAAAGCAAGTTCTTTCTTCATTCCAGTAACAGGTTAAACATTAATGTTCATGGGGCAAAATTAATGTGCCTCATTCTTGGCCTGCATGATAACTGCCTCATTTGATTCTGTTCCACCTATCTAATTATAGATAGATCATCTCGAGCAATATTTTTTCTTTCAAATCTCACACTGTTGCCGATGGAGGTAATCCAGAAGTAATCCTCTCCCTCAGCTACAAGCTGCATCTTCACAAAATTATTCAGACAGGGACTCAGTTTCCACTTATACACTGATGACACTAAGCTCTATCTCAGCTATGCTCTCAGCTTCTGTGCTGTCCGATTTGCCAGGAAAACATGCTATGCTGAATGAGGATTTTTAATTCATCCATTGGAAACCTAAATTAAACTTTTTAAAAAAGGTGGAATCCTATACAAAACTTTTTAAAAACTGGCAGCTATGATGGCCACCACAATTTGCATTGAAATATTTCACATTCCAAGGCATCGAAGTGGAAACGCATGTCTAAAATGCTCCCATTCAGGACAATGGTTTGAACAGTGGAGTAAATTATCTAGCATCACCCTCGTTAGAAAGACATTCAAAGCCATCTTGGAGCATTCACTAGTGGACACGTACCTCCAGGGGTAAACATTAAAACAATACAACCTGAGAGAGATTTGGGATTCTTAGACTTTGAACTTCATTGAAGTATAAAAAAAAACTGAGAGAACTATGTGATAGTCTCCCCAGGCTGTGTGAACGTGGATATTTTGTAACACACAGCAGACAAGTTTTGAGAGCTAACCACTGCATGACCCAGTGGGGCTCTATTTCTCTCTCCCCCCAGGTAACACTGCATGTTTTGAAGCCTGTCTGCGACTGTGGAACATCCAGGTCTACCACTGCTACATAAAGAGACTCTGGGGGCAGAAAGCCACCTACATCATTGTCTCCAAGAAAACCCTGAATCAGGTGGACCAGCTGCTAGTGCACTTCTACCAACCAGAGACCTCAGAACCACAAATTCAGACGGAAGACAACTGAATTACCAGACCCCACAGACTGTATATTATTTTTATTTGTTCTGGACTCTAATCCAACCAAACTCTTCTTCATCACTCTGTAACCTATTTGTGTGCGTGTGATTCTCATGTGTGTATATGTATGTGTGTGTGTGAAAGTTGGAGTGTAGTTTATTATTTTCATTTAGATCGGGATTTGACTTTAAGTACAATAAACTAACCTCTTTCTTGTTTAAACTCAAGAAAACCTGTCCTATTTGTTCTTTTATGATCATAACACAAAGGGTTAAACACTCCTTTTGACCCCTCCTCACCTGATCGTAACAGCATTTGGGGACTCATCTGGGATCAAAACCCAAAAACAAATGAGAAATTGGAAGTGGGAAACCAAACTGATCCCTAGCAAAAAGTTTAAAACTTCAATACAGGTTTTCTTGTGGTTTTCACTGCTCGAGTACTAAAATGTCCACATTCAAGGCCAGTACCTTCCTAAATCAGAGTGAAGTAACTTGGGACAGGTTAAACGCCTTATCTATCGAAGAACTGCGGAATGTAGCTGGGCTGTTAGGGATTACTATCCGTCTAAAAGCTAGGAAACCCAAGATCCTAAAACATGTGGCCAACCATTTTGCACTTGAACCTGAAGACTCAGAAACAGGTTTAGAGTCAGAAACAGACAGGGTAATATTAGGTGAGATACAGCTAGAACAGAGGAGACTAGAATTAGAATTCCAAGGAAAAGAGAAAGCTTTCTAAAAGGAGAAAGAGGAGAGAGAGTATCAGGAAAGGGAAAAAGAAAGAGCCTTCCAGACGGAGAAGGAGGAAAGGGAGTTAAGGCGGCTCGAACTAACTGAGGGAAGACCCAATGTAACCAGTGAAGGCACCGCTAGTGAGGGAACTATCCCTAGCTCAGGACCAAGTGCTGAGCTCTTAAAGTTCTCCCAGATGATTCCAAAGTTCAATAAGCGGGATGTGGAAGCATTTTCCATTTCTTTTGAAAAGCTTGCAAAACAGCTGAAATGGCCGGCAGAGAGCTAGACCCTGTTATTGCAAAGCAAACTAACAGGAAAAGCCCATGAGGTTTACTCACTGTTGCCTGATGAGAGTTCATCAGACTATGAGATGACTAAAAATGCTATCCTGGGCGCATATGAGCTATTACTGGAGGTATACCACCAAAGATTCCAAATCTTCCGAAAGCAGCCTGAACAAACTTACATCGAGTTTGAAAGAGTTAAGCAGCTCGCCTTTGATCAATAGATAAGGGCACTCAAGATACAGTCCACATATGAAAACCTCAGAGAGCTGATCCTTCTTGAGGAATTCAAAAACTCGCTCCCGCTTTCCTTTAAAACCCACATAGAGGAAGAAAAGGTTCCAAGAGCTAGGAAGGCTGCAATCCTGGCTGATGAATTTACATTTGTCCACAAGCCCTTACCTCAAGGGAATCCCTTCCCTAGTCACCTCCAAAAACCCAAAAAGGATAGAAGGTGGGAGGGTGATAGAAGCCTGAACAGCCATGGGCAAGAAGGGAGAGCTGGACACACAGGGGGCCCTCTTCAGGCCAAAAAGGATGGTGCTGAGAGCAGCAGTAACACTCAAAAACCTGTGTGTTTCCATTTTAACAAGGCAGGTCACCTTCGAGCTGATTGCTGGAAGTTACAGGGAAAACCTGTAGAATTGATCAGGGAACACCAGGCCAGTGTAGGAAAAGGGGCCCTGATGGAAAGCACAGCAGACCAGGCTGTGGCTTTAACTGCGACAGTAAGACCCAGTAAACATACCACTGTGAGTGCAGGAAAACTTAACAAAATCCCTGAGAGTTACCAGGATTTTGTGTTCCAAGGAAAAGTGACCCGTACCCCTCGAGTGAGGCAAGCAAACCCATAGTCATACTTAGGGATACAGGGACCACCCAATCCCTTCTTCTGGGAAAAGGCATGACCTTTCCCCCAGCGAGTGCATTGAATGCTCGAGTGCTAGTAAACGGTGTTGGATGAAAGTACATGCCCATACTTTTATATCGGGTGAAGTAGATACCCTTGAACACTGCCAAACTCTTTTTTTCTTTATTTTCTAACCCTCGTTTCCTCTGCCTTCCATTTTCATTTCTGATTTTGTCCCAACTGAGTCTACCGTCAAGTCCCCATCCCTCTGCCAAACTAAATAAACCCTCCAAAACAGCACTAACAAAACTCAGTCCCAGCTCTGTTCAGGTGCAACCCGTTGGGCCTGTACAGGTCCCATCTCCCCCAGAGCCAATCCCAATGTCCCAAGTATTAAAGCCCTCCCTCCCGCACCAACTTTCCAGCCACCCATTCATCTGTCAAAGAACAAAGAACAGTACAGCACAGGTACAGGCCATTTGACCCTCCAAGCCTGCGCCGATCTTGATGTCTGCCGAAACTAACACCTTCTGCACTTCGGGGCCCATATCCCTCTATTCCCTTCCCATTCATATATTTGTCAAGATGTCTCTTAAACGTCGCTATCGTATCTGCTTCCACCACCTCCCCTGGCAGCAAGTTCCAGGCACTCACCACCCTCTGTGTAAAAAAACTTGCCTCGCACATCCCCTCTAAACTTTTCCCCTCGCACCTTAAACCTATGTCCACTAGTAACTGACTCTTCCACCCTGGGAAAAAGCTTCTGACTATCCACTCTGTCCATGCCGCTCATAACTTTGTAAACCTCTATCATGTCGCCCCTCCACCTCCGTCGTTCCAGTGAAAACAATCCGAGTTTTTCCAACCTCTCCTCATAGCTAATGCCCTCCAGACCAGGCAACATCCTGGTAAACCTCCTCTGTACCCTCTCCAAAGCCTCCACGTCCTTCTGGTAGTGTGGCGACCAGAATTGCACACAATATTCTAAGTGTGGCCTAACTAAGGTTCTGTACAGCTGCAACATGACTTGCCAATTTTTATACTCTATGCCCCAACTGATGAAGGCAAGCATGCCGTATGCCTTCTTGACTACCTTATCCACCTGCGTTGTCACTTTCAGTGACCTGTGGACCTGTACGCCCAGATCTCTCTGCCTGTCAATACTCCTAAGGGTTCTGCCATTTACTGTATACCTCCCACCTGCATTAGATCTTCCAAAATGCATTATCTCACATTTGTCCGGATTAAACTCCATCTGCCATTTCTCCGCCAAAGTCTCCAACCGATCTATATCCTGCTGTATCCTCTGACAATCCTCATCATTATCCGCAACTCCACCAACCTTTGTGTCGTCCGCAAACTTACTAATCAGACCAGCTACATTTTCCTCCAAATCATTTATATATACTACAAACAGCAAACGTCCCAGCACTAATCCCTGCAGAATACCACTAGTCACATCCCTCCATTCAGAAAAACACCCATCCACTGTTACCCTCTGTCTTCTGTGACTGAGCCAGTTCTGTATACATCTTGTCAGCTCACCTCTGATCCCGTGTGACTTCACCTTTTGCGCCAGTCTGCCATGCAGGACCTTGTCAAAGGCTTTACTAAAGTCCATATAGACAACATCCACCACCCTTCCCTCATCAATCATCTTCGTCACTTCCTCAAAAAACTCAATCAAATTAGTAAGACACGACCTCCCCTTCACAAAACCATGCTGTCTCTCGCTAATAAGTTCGTTTGTTTCCAAATGGGAGTAAATCCTGTCCCGAAGAATCCTCTCTAATAGTTTCCCTACCACTGACGTAAGGCTCACCGGCCTATAATTTCTTGGATTATCCTTACCACCCTTCTTAAACAAAGGAACAACATTGGCTATTCTCCAGTCCTCTGGGACCTCACCTGTAGCCATTGAGGATGCAAAGATTTCTGTCAAGGCCCCAGCAATTTCTTCCCTTGCCTCCCTCAGTATTCTAGGGTAGATCCCATCAGGCCCTGGGGACTTATCTACCTTAATGCTTTGCAAGACACCCAACACCTCCTCTTTTTTGATAATGAGATGACTGAGACTATCTGCACTCCCTTCCCTAGGCTCATCATCCACCAAGTCCTTCTCCTTGGTGAATGCTGATGCACCTCGCCCATTTCCTCTGGCTCCACGCATAGATTCCCATCTCTGTCCTTGAGTGGGCCAACCCTTTCCCTAGTTACCCTCTTGCTCTTTATATATGTATAAAAAGCCTTGGGATTTTCCTTAATCCTGTCTTATCCTTCTATTTCTGTACTCACGCATGTGACACTGGGAGCAATCGGAGATTACTACTTTTGAGGACCTGCTTGCTAAGTTCTTACCTAGCTCAGTAAACTCTTTCTGCAGGACCACATCCCTCTTTCTACCTATGTCGTTGGTCCCAATGTGGACCACGGCTGCTGGCTGTTCACCCTCCCCACTCAGGATGCTCTGCAGCCACTCAGTGACATCCTTGATCCTGGAACCAGGGAGGCAACACTTCATCTTGGATTCACGTCTGCGGCCACAAAAACCCCTAGCTGTTCCCCTAACTATTGAATCTCCTATCACTATCGCCCTGTGCAGCTGAGCCACTGATGGTACCATGGTCTTTGCTCTGGCTGCTCTCCTCAGATGAATCATCACCTTTCACAGTATTCAGAATTGAATACCTGTTGCAGTCAGGGGTTTCCTGCACTACCTGCCTGTTTCTTCCTGACATTTCACCCATTTCCTCTCTCCCTGAATACTCTTACGCTGCGGGGTGACCACATCTATAAACGTGCTATCCACGAAGCTCTCATCTTTGCTGATGCACCGCAATGTCGCCAGCTGCTGCTCAAGCTCCGAAACCCGGAGCTCAAGCAGCTGCAACTGACGACAGTTCCTACACATATGGTTATCCAGGATATGAGAAACATCCTGGGGTTGCCACACAGTCTCGAGGTTGGAGCAGCCCTGTCATTCCTTTATTTATTAGTTAATAACCTTGCTACTGCTAATAAACCTTACTCTAATAAACCTAACTAATGTTAATACTTAATAAACCTGATTGGTAGTAATAAATGTTACCATCAAAAAAGCTAAGACACACCAGTTTATTTCCTTCTTTAGATAACTAGGAAATACTCACCACCAATCTGCTTCACTGTGATGTCACATCTCAATTTTTCTTTCTGAAAGCCGGAAGAGAGGCGGCGGCAGCAGCTTTCCCGCTCCACTCTTGCTGTTTCCTGCTCTCTGAGCGAACTCTCTCTCTCTCTCCAGTCTCTTTATGCCCCACTCCTCTCTCGCTGTTTCCTGCTTTCTCGGTGAACTCTCTCTCTCTCTTCTGGGCTCCTTGTGCCCCGTTCCTCTCTCGGTGAACTCTCGCTCTCTTTCTTTCTCTGGCCTCTTTATACCCCACTGTTCTCTCGCTGTTTCCCGCCCTCTCAGTGAACTCTTGCTCTCTCTATCTCTCCTGGGCTCTTTATGCCCCACTCCTCTCTCGTTGTTTCCTGCTCTCTCGGTGAACTCTTGCTTTCTCTCTCTCTCTCTCCCGGGCTCTTTATTCCTCACTCTTCTCTCGTTGTTTCCCGCTCTGTCAGTGAACTCTTGCTCTCTCTCTCTCTCCTTAACTCTTTATGCCCCACTCTTCTCTCGCTGTTTCCCACTCTCTCGGAACCGATGTAAGTCTGCATACAGCCATTTGAAGCGGTTCTACACAAACAAATTTTCCCCTGATTGACTATAAGCCATGTGATCCTTTGAAAGGAGCTGGAGGAATGAAAAGCTATCTTTTCTGGTCACCTTTGCACATTTCCCACCATCTGGTTTTACAGTGGGTTTGGCAGGGAATGATCTCAACAGAGGAGGACTTAGGCATGTGAGATCATGCAACAACATTGAAAATTAGCAAAGGGGAAAATTAAGCCTTTCTAACACTGTCCCAACTCATATCCATTTACAGCAAATTGCAAATTTACTACAACAATGTTATTTTCAAGCCCTACGCTATTGTTGTCAGTCTCAACTTGCAATTCATTGTCAAGTATATGGCCTTGTTATTGATTTGAATGCCTTGGGAGCACTACTGGGGTGTGGGTGGTGGGGCATGTAATTCCTAGTAGTTTAGCAGTAAATGCACATTTATGGTTTCTCTTCCTTAGTCAATAGGCTGGACAGCAAGTCTCGGTGACCACCAGTCTGATCTTTGTGTCCTTTGACTGTGAGAGGTGCCTGGCCTTTGGCATTTTCCCACAACAGCTATATGTCACAGTGGCATTACTTTAAGTGCCTTTTATATTGCAATGTTTCAAAGAGCTTCATATAATAAATTACTTTTGGAGCACAATGATTGTTATTAATATAGGGAAGCGTAGCAACCATTCTGCACCAAAAATGCCCCATAAATAATTATATGAATGGCTTTTTTCTTTGAGGACGGAACTTTGGCCAGAACACAGGAAATCTCCCTGCTTTTGAAAAGTGGCAAATAAGTTCCATCGATTCAAGCAGATAAGACCTTTGTTTATTGCCTCATCCTGAACAACTGGAACAAACAGATGGGACTTTGTTTTAATGAGAACACTGCAGTGCAGTTCACAGTACCGAACCCACAACCTTTTGGCTTCGAGGTGAGAGCATTTCCAACAGAGCCAAGTTGACAAGCCAATATTAGGTTCAGCAAGGAGGATTTTGGGAGTGAACCTTCAGCCACTTCCTCTATCTCACAGCACAAAGAGACTGCAACATTGTTTGACACCTGTCAGCAGGGATGTCTGATGTTGTAAATATGCCCTCTGCCCTAGTACAAAGAAATATGTCTTCATACCATGGGCTGTAAATCAACCACCAGTGTGTGAGTGTAATGTTCCTGTAAATGGACATTGCATTCCATACAATCTGGAATCTCTTTATCTAGAAAGCAAGTACTTGGGATCAACTAACTCTGGCTAGTGGAAGGTGCCATTAGCTGCCTTGTGATTTTCCTTTCTTTGAAAGGTGGCCAGAATATACACTCTATTAGGCTAACTCAATTCCAATTTTAACCCCAGCACTAGTCAGGATTTTGTAGAGGGGGTTAAAATGTCAGCTGCATGGCACTCACCAGATCCATGCTGCAGACTCCCCAGTGCCATTTCGGGCAGCTTGTGAGGTCCTCGCCTCAGGTAGATGAGGGCCTCGTTGAGTTTCACTGGTTGGTGTTTTGATAGGGCTGAATTTTATGAGCCCTCTGGTGTCAGGGTCGTGGCGGGGGGGCCCGGAAAATTCTTCTGGGAGAGGCCCACCATGAGCCCCAACACCGAGAAGGCCCTGCCACATTTTACCAGCAGCGGCAAAACCTCGGTGCGGCCACCCTGCTGTCATTAAATATTAAAATGAATTAAAATAAGTGCGAAATAAATGACCCGCCAGCCATCCCACGCCTTCAGAACTCCGTTCAGAGTTCCCAGGCATAACACTGGTGGGGAGGGGGGAGGCATGAATGTTTCAGGGACAGGGGGGAGGGGGTAAACTGCTCCGAATGGGTGTGGGGATGGTGGGAAGGGGTTGAGAGTCAAAGGTGCCGAAATTGGGAGGTGAAAGTTGGTAATTTTACAATTGGTTTTCTGGGGGGGGTGGTGATTTTATTAATTGATAACTCAGTATGGGGGTGGGTGAGAAAGGGGATTCAAAGTATCTCTGAAATTTTATTTGTCATTTCTGGGCGCCGGCAGATTTAAAAATTTAATTGAACCTGAAAGGCTTGAAAGTTCTTTAAAACGGCACCAGCGCCTGCGTGGTGGCGCCGGACACTGGGGACAGAGCAGCCCCCCCCTCTACGTCATTGGGGGCAGTCGCTCCGCCCCCTCCATTTAAATGAGCCCCTGCGCGAAATATTGCGTGGGCTCAGCGATGGCGGATCTGCTCCTGAAGACCGCCGAGATCAGAGCGCACCGCCACGATTTGCAGCGTGCTCATAAATTTCAGCCTATGATATCAATCAGACCCTGACACTATTTTAACTGCATGCCACAAGCTTGGCATCGCCAAGGAAACCTGGTTTGTTTTTGCCCTGATGCTGCCTGAACTGGCATATATTTTCAGACTTCTTTGTTCTTGTTTTCAGACTTCCTGCAGGGATTTTTTGTTTTTTGCTTTAATGAATAAAGGCACCTGGCTCCCCAAATGGAAAAAACTCTCAGATAAATGTCCCCACAGAAATATAATACTGAATTCTTTGAAGTCTTCTAGCCCATCCAGAAAGGCTGCTTTCCTCACCAATATTAGATAATTAGTTATTCTTTGACAATAGTCTAAATAAACATATGACTTATTGTGATAACTCTGATCTTTTAAACAATTCGTACCTCAAACCTCCAGGAACTAGTCTTTGAATTATCAATTAACATATGTTTGAGCTAAGAAATTTGTACAAACTCTCTTTTCTGAGCTGATGGGGTAGAAATTCATGTCGGTTCGCCCATTTAATATGCTGTCCTATTTCTTCGTCAATAGAAAAGAAAATTGGGCCAAGTGCGAAACCCTCTGCCCATTATCTCCCATTTTGCCTGGGCAAGACAAATTTCTGCTCCAATGTTGTTTTCTTTGAAACATACTCCATCATCTCTGTGAGAAATAGTGTCTTGCCTGTTAGGGGAATCCCAGTTAGAGGTTTTCCAGTCTTCAGAGGTAGAGTGGTGCACCTGATAATTTCAATTGAAAGGTGCGCGGGAGGTTTGTGCGAGTGCATCATACATGGGTCGAGTCTGATGATGGGAGGTTATTCTGCATGTGCTTGCACAGTGGCTTCTTCCTTGAGTGTGATACATCTTTTTAAAGATACTCCACTAATGACTTTGTTATTTTTAAATTACTGACATGTTCTTTAGAATTTTTTTTCCCCTGGTGTGTGCTTCTAAAGATGCATTATTTATTTTTGCTTTAGGTGATCCTGTCATGCTCACAGTACCACATACAGTTGCAATACCTTTGGACCATGCATCATTTTTAATATATAATAATAAATATACATATAAAACCCCAGTAAAAATATAGCATAAGGATAAGTTACCTACACCTATGCTGAAGTTTTAATTTTTCTATAGCACTGTGTGTAGAATGAAATTTTAAAGACTTAAAAAAAAATTAAATTACATGAGGGAGAGCAGGCACCGAGCACTTTTCAAACAAGGCATTTATAGCACTTGTAAACATCACCCTTATTCGTTCAAGAGACCTTCAGAAATACTTCTAACAATTTAAACAAAAAATTCCCATTAAAAAATCTCTGGCTCATTTTCTTTAACTCAAGTGCTGCATAAAGTCATTGCAAAATCTAGTCCCCAGCAGTGAGGGCACTCCAGAAAGTTGGAATAAACACTTTACACTCCAGCTGCTTTGACCATTACTGTTAATTTTGACATCTTCTTGGCTACTGTTCTAAGACTCAGATAATAAATAATTGCCTTGTTTAGGATTGAGATGGCCATTAGCTCCATGCATAATATTAAGAATGAGCTTTGCCGCTAAATAAGTGAAAATTTGACAGTTGTTTAATCAAGGACAACAAGTATAAAGCATGAAATGGCAAGTCAGATTCACAAAAGAAAATAAGAGAGTCTATGTTAAGTAAAGGTCAGGTTCCATTTGTGGCCATGAATTATAAGATTAAATCTACAAGTAATGCATTGCAGTTGAATTAGTTCTTTACTAGGTTCACTGAAGTCCCTGCTCTTTATGTTTCGTGGAAAGGGGTATTTATACTAAATCTCTACTTTCCATAAATAAACCTGACTCCATTTCTATAAATGTACATCTTAGATTAATTTGCCTTACATACTACTTCTAGTAACTATTTGACAATAACGGGCTGGAAATTGGTTTGGAACAGGAGAAGGCCATTCAGCGCCTCGAGTCTGTTCCACCTGTTTGCTGCTGAATTTAGGAAAAGGGTCCCCTTATTAGCATGTTCAAGTGGCCTAATGCTCGTTTATGGTTGAAGCAAGGGGTGCATTTACAGCACCTGAACCATTATGGCCTAGGAAACGTTTCTGATGCTGTTCAGGCAGAGGAGGTCAGCCCTGATATTGAACCTTTCGTGCTCAATTTTCCATACAATTTTCCCCCATTTAACAGAATTAAATATTTTCATTCAGACTGTAGTGGTATTTAGTAATGTGCTGGTGCTGAGTTTTCTTAAGGACCAAAATTAATAGAATAACAATAACATTTTTCAATATTTTGTGCCACATAGTTGTGCAATATTAAAGATAAATTTTCAAAATATGATATAGCAATCAGTAGCGCTGAGAATTAGCTCAGATACAGGATGGAGTCTGCTTTGCTTAGTTCTTGTGCTGACCACTTTGGTGCACCTGGCTTTGTTTGCATTGCTGGAAAGGAAGTGGGTTGCATAGCCACTTCTGCCAATGCCATCTGTAGCCAACAAACAAGTGTAGTCTTTTTCTTGAAACTAAACTTTGACTAATTTAAATAAATTCAGCTACAGCATTTAAAGACTGCAGAAACTGATATTTTCCCAAACCTGGATAGAGTTATAGTTGAGATTAGTGAGTCACAAAATAGGTACATATTTTATTGCTCTTTTATTTATTTGCAGAGCATGGTGAATACCAGCAGCAGCCCATCTGAATTTCTCACTAGAATGTTCTGGTTTTAAATGGAAGTTAAGCATCACTAATGAAGACTAAATTTAGCATTCTTACAATATAGCAGAATAATTAGAATAACTTGTCAGTCATGCAGAGAGTTTCAAACCTGTAAAATTTGAATATTTATAATCTCAATTAAGTGAAAAATTCAGCTGCAATTACATAATCAAGTTCCAAGATACTCTGCACCGAAACTGCAAATAGCTGACCTGATTATTTTTAAAATGAAATATTCAGAAGACAAGATTAAACTAAATGAAAAGAAAACAACAGCTGAAATAACAAAATTACAACAAACTTTTGATACTCACTAGTCCGTGGTTGTCTGGTAACATGACAATAATTTGTGCATTGTGGTCCCAAATCATTCGCCAAAAGTCTTTTGTAGTGTGTGGCAAAGGATGCTGGGTAATAATAAATTCATTGCTTCTGTAATATCCCTGTAAAAATTGAACAAATATTTTAATCATTACTGTCTATGTAATGGTTAGAAGAACACTGAAAGATAAGACTCTTAAAATACAGCACACTTCTCCAATAATACACAGCTCCTCTGAGAAATCAACATGTCTCTTGGTTCAATTTCATAATTTTTCAAAAATATACTTGCTCTGACTTTTAAGAAAAACACAATATAGAGATACTGGGCTGAATTTTATTTTTGCTCAGTACATCGCGGCAACGCGCTTTGAAGTCGGCTGCCTTCAAACATGGAGTGCCGCCGCTGAGCCCCCACGGACAGAGAGGGCACGGCTGCTCCATTCCCGTCAATGGTGTATCATTCTTGATTTTCAATAAACAAATAATTAAAAACTGGAGGCCCTTTGCCAACCCCAAAATGGTTTTATTAATGGCCAATGTGTCGAAACGTTATTCTGGTCCCAACCCGAACATCCCCCCCCTGAACCTCTTCACATTTGCTCTTCAACACCTTCCCACCATCCCCACAGCCAATAAAAAGTGTCTTCCCCACTCCCACCCCCACCCTGATAATTTTACTCCTCCCCCTCCCCACCAGTGTCTCACTTCGGAACTCTGAACGGAGTTCCGAAGGCGCGCGAGTTGCAGCGGGTGGCCGTAATATCGGCGTGGGACGGCAGCCAAGACCAGGTAAGTTGATTTGCATGCTTATTTAATTAACTGTAATATTTAAATGAAGGCCCTGCCACCAAGCGGCAAGGGGGCTGCACCGAGGCCTCGCCACCCCCGGTAAAATGCGGCGGGGCCTTCTTGGCATCAGGGGTTGTGGCAGGCCGCTCCTGCAAGTATTTTACGGGCCCCCCGCCACAACAGCCGATGTTGAAGGGCTGGTAAAATTCAGCCCACTAAGTGAAATCTATTTAGTTCAGTATGGAGTATATACCTAGAACCTTACAGCATACAAAGAGACCATTTGGCACATTGTGCTTCTGCCAGCTCTTTAAAAGAGCTTTCCAGTTTAATCCCAATCCCATCTTTTTCTCCATAACATTGTAAATTAGTCCTATTCAATACATGTCCAATTGCCTTTTGAAAATTCCTATGGAATCTGTTTCCATCACTCTTTCAGTATGCGTTTCAGATCTTAAACATTTGCATGAAAAATTTCTCCTCATTTCCCTGTTCTTTTGCCAATTATTTTAAATCTACCACATGCCAGAGGAAACAGTTTCTCCTTACTTGTTCCATTAAAACTTCTCATAATTTTGCATCCCTCTATTGCTCTAACCAGAGTTCCAAAGGATCATAGGCACCTCTCCCCATTAGAGAGATAGGTGGTGATGTGTAGTTTGAGGGTCACCACTGCTCAAGCATGGGGCAAGGCAAGGAGGCAAACCTCCACAAACTACCACAGCCAGCACAGGGATTGAACCCGCACTGTTGGCATCTTTCTGCATTTCATGTTAGCTGTCTAGCCAACTGAACTAACCAACCCCCCCCCCCCCCACATAAGCAAAGGGATGGTCGGGTCGGGTCGACTAGTGGTGGGTTCGGGTCGGGTCGGGCTCGGGGCAAAATCGGAGGGACTCGGGCCGGGTCAGGCTGGGGTCTGCTGTGGTTCGGTCGGGTTCTTTTTCCTGACCTAAAGCAGGCCTTTACTCCCCACTACGCACCACAAGTGGGCAGCCTCGTTTCCCCGGATGGGGATCCAAACGTGTGGCAGTGCCGGCCACTGGGTTGAAGCTCATGATGGGACATCAGGAGGCGACATGAAATGAATTAATTCACTTACTTTACTTTATTTAAATATTTAAATTGCGGTCCCATTGCCAGCAGTGGGGTGGGGCGAAGGGGGGACTGCCACCAGGCCTCGCCGACGCCGGTAATATCCGGCTGGGTCCTGCTGCCGCGAGGTCCGTGGTGGGCCTCATCCGGGGCCATCGTCAGGACCCCTGCCACTGATCCTGACGTGAGGGCTCCTTAAAATCCAGCACAACGTTTCAGGTCTGTGTGACCTCTCATCAGAACTGACAAAAGTTAGAAATGTAATAGGTTTTAAGTAAGTGAAAGGGGGAGGGGAACGAAGAGCAAAAGGGAAGGTCTGTGCTAAGGTGGAGAACAGGGAAGATTAAATGACAAAATGTTTCATGGTACAAAGCCAAAGTGGGTAGTAATGGGACAAGTGAATAAACAAAAGATGTGTCTGGATGAGGTATAAATGACAGGATAGCAGCCGTCTGAACACAAAGTGAAGGGATTAAGAAAGAAACAAGGGGTGGGGGAAAAATGAAACAGCAAAAAAAATGCTAAGGAAGAAAAAAAGGAGGCAGAGATTATGATCTAAAATTATTGAACTCAATGTTAAGTCCAGAGGGCGGTAAAGTGCCCAGTTGAAAGATGAGGTGCTGGTCCTCAAGCTTGCATTGAGCTTCATTGGAACACTGTAGCATGCCAAGGACAGAAAGGTCAGAATGGGAGCAAGGTGGAGAATTGAAATGACAAGTGGCAGAAGCTCGGGGTCGGACTTGCAGACTGAACAGAGGTGTTCCGCAAAGTGGTCGCCCTATCTGCGTTTAGTCTCCACAATGTAGAGGAGACCACACTGCAAGCAGTGAATACAGTATACTAAATTGAAAGAAGTACATCACTATTTTATTTGGAAGGAATGTTTAGGGCCCTGGACGTTGAGAAGGGAGGAGGTAAAAGGGCAGGTGTTGCATCTATAGTGTTGGAAAGGTGCCCTATGAAAGTGGGGAGGTGTTTAGGGTGACTGAGGAGTAGACCAGGGTGTTGCAGAGGGAATGGGGGGATCCATTTAGATTAAACTGCCTCTCCATGTTGTTCCTCCCAAAGTGCATCACTTCACAAGTCTGCTATAAATGCCATGTGTCTGTCTATTTCACCAGCCTGCCTATGTCCTCCTGAAGTCTGCTGCTATCCTGCTCACTGCTTACTATGTTGCCAAGTTGTATATCATCCACAAACTTAGAAACTGTACTCCCTATATCAGAGTCCAACTTGTTAATATATAACAAGAAAAGCAATATTAATAGTCATTTGGTAGTACAGAACTTGAGTATTACTGAAAACAGAGACATTTTGTCGAAGCTTTTCGTCTTGCACTCATCAGGACAATTCATAAGAATTCGTAAGGGAAAGCAACAAATTTATACTGTATGAGAAGAGACTGCTGATTGGTTGGCAAGTGGACTCTGATTGGTAGAGGCCTGAAACGTTAACTCTGTTTCTCTCTACACAGATGCTGCCAGAGCTGCTGAGTATTTCTGGCACTTTCTGTTCTCATTTCAGAGTTCCAGCATCCACAGTATTTTGCTCATATTGCACAAAGTCATGATCATTTTTTATTTACAACAAAAGCTCACCAATTCAACTCGATATCTAAATGTATAGAAACTCGATTATTCTCAGGAAAACACTTTGTGAATGAGAGCGAAATGTAGCTATATCAGTCATCTTTTCAAATGACAGTAATGGGAAAAAAACAACTTCTTTGGCATTAAAAATTCCAGATTAAACATCTAAATTGTCTAAATGATAAAATGAGACACTTTTGTCTCATTTAATTTTCATAATAATTTTGTCTGCAGGTAACATGGAAAATATCACCCATAATTGTTTAAATTATTTAAGAAGAATAATCAAACAGGTTCTGCTGTTGAGCACAACAATCGTAACAGGCTACATGAGGAGTTATGCATATTTGATGGTTTTATTTCTAATCCTATATTTTGGTTATAACTTTATATGTTTATTAAAAGACCTGGGGGAATACAATTCTTAGTGCTTATAACTCACCATGATGTAGGAGGCATTAATATAGTCAGTTCCTTTTGTTCCAGGTAATGGTGCAAGGCCTACTCGAGCTCGTTCAGCTGAAAGATAGGATAAGACCACAAGATTTTTTGGGACAGAAAGTTGTTCAAAAAATAATTATATTCCACTCATGCTCACAATACACCCTCCCAAGAAAGAAAAGTAATGCATAAAGGGTGTTGTAAAATAAAACTAGAATTTCACGTTGAAAACTTTTGGTCACAACCATGCTGATTTTAAAATTGACAGCATTTGGGAAAAGCAAAGTGAGTTCACAGTTTTTCAGCTATTTTAACCACAGAAATCCAATCAATAATTGTGAAGTCTCAATGCCAAGGTTCTTACAATCAATCTTAAAATATGAAAAATAGTTGAATTGTAAATATGTCAGTTTCTCGCCAGTTCCCAAAACAAAGGTGATCTTACATGGCACAACTGAGGAGTTTCTGTTCTTCTCTTTATTGCATTCTTTCTGGGCACTGAAGCACTCTATGAATTTTGCATTACACTGAGTTACCAACTGTAAAAAATAGATAAGGTTTATGGTAACAGCCGTGGAGAATCAATATTTATAATTCAACAGTAGATTTCTTAAATAGGAAAATTGTTAAAAATGTTTTAAAAATGACAATATTCTGCAAATATGTTGCATATTGCAACATAACCCAAATGACAAGTATACACTGAAGTTAACAGGAAGGGCATTTATCATTTTTATTCTAAAATGAGAAATATTTAAAGCTAAAAGAAATTTCAATATCCAAGTGGAACAAAATTGTAATGGCACTCTTTAACAACTTAGAATTTGGATACACAACACACATGCAATCTTTCCCACACAGATTTTTAAGTGCTGCAGTCAGTTGTTCAATGTTCCCAAGTAATAAAGACAGAATTGCCATGAAATTCTGAGGCCTCGTCTTCAACTTGTCCTAACTTTGGTGGGAGATCAGCAGAAATCCAATATAAACTGAGAGGAAATTCATGGGGTGATCATCTTTTAACCCTCAGAATTGGTGTAGTCTGTGTAGCACCGCTATGTGAACAGATTGCTCGCCCCACCCCCACGTCTTCATGTGTCTTTGACAAACCTCTGTTTGTTGGGAAGGAGCGCAACTATGCATGTCCTTTCATCATCAAAGCAACCACAAGTGATGAAGTGATACATTTCAACATAATTGATACTGTTTAGTTGCGTAAATAAACAAAGTTAGCAAAATACTTGTGAAAACAGCACTTTTTCTACTGATCAAAGACAGAGACCCAGAAATTTGATCGCACAAAGCCTGTGTTTAACGCAAAAAAAAAAGGGCAATGACTGGTCCAATATTGCAGCAGTATGCTAAGAATTTTAAGTAGCTTGAAGGTGATGCAGCTGCCTTTATGTTTAAGTGCGAAGGGGGGAACAAGCAGGAACCCCGTAGGCCAGATCAAAGAAGTGTGTGGGCCAAGCCTTCAACATCAGTGGCTTAAATATAGCATTAACTAATGTTTGATATGATGATTTGTTGACACACAAGACTGCCAATTGCTTCAAGGTACCTTTCAAAAAGAATACCAAGCATAAGAAATTGAACACATGCCCAGACCGATTGGAATAAGGTGTTGCTTGCTTACAGTGACTTCCCATTTCTCAGTCAAATATATATTTAGCCCAAACAGACCATTTTTAACAATAAAGAACACCATATCATGTTAACCCCCTCAGGTCTCTGCCTCTCCTTGAAATTGTGTGCTCTCTTCTGCAAGGAGAGAAAGCAGAGAGCTATGGGTGTTAGAAATGGCTTGTGTGGATAGGAGGGAAGGACAAAGTTTGTAGAGGGTGACTGTGAGGCATGGGTGTGAGAGGACAATAGATTGATGGGGTGTGTCAATGTCAGATGGGCTTGTGAGGTGCCTGGAGAGAAAGGAATAATTGTAGCTGCAAGGTGTATTGTTCTGAAGTGTGCTGTGCAGGAGAATGCTGGAAAATCAAGAGTGTAGCGTTTGGCACCTGTAAGTGTTACGACACTCATCTTTCCCACCCTCCAGGGGTCCTGGATCCTTGGTGCACTGTCTCCAGGTTAGAAGGACCACATGCCTGCTGCTGACTTCCTCAGTCACTTCCATTCACGCCTTTTACAAAAATTATTCATTCATTCATGGGATGTGGGCATTGCTGGCAAGGACAGCATTTATTGCCCGTCCCTAACTGCCCTTGATTTGAGAGACTGTCCTCTCCCTCCCATCCTTGGAAAGCATCACCTCACTGCAGTCCCTAAGATCCCACATCAGGTCCTCCAGGTAAGAGTGATCCGGGGGTTCCTGACCCACTAATTGTTCCACCATTTTGGCAGCCACTAAGTGTTGAAAATTCCGCCTCATGATTCTGAGACAGGTTTTCAGACTACTAAATATTTTCAGACCATTGTACCCAAATCAATGTTCTGCTCAGTTGCATGCAGGTCTCATGCAGTCAAAGCAGATTTACTGAACAGTATGTTTGCTGAAATTTCAGTTGGCGTCCAAGTTCAAACATTAAAATTCCATCACCATTTAGCAAAATTAAGATTAGGCACAAGAAAGTTCAGCATCTCAATCCCAGAAAAGTTGTGGCTACAAAGGCACAAAGGCATGGGTTGTTAAACCTCTATCTGGGATATTGCTTATTTTTCTTAGTCATCGACATCAACTGTTTCTGTCAATCGACACTGGCCCATCCAAGTGGAAGGCAACTCAGCATGATCACCACCATGATGCACAAATGATGGGATGATGTACTTGAACATGATATAACATGACACATTTATAAATAAAAAGACTTGTTAAATACTTGTGAAGACTGCACCAGTTTAGGAGTTGAAAAGGAGGCGTACTGACAGCACTGTGAAGAAGAGAACGAAAACAAATTCTCTGGGTGGAGAAGATGATTTAGTGGCAAGCAACCACAAGCCACCCATAATATAGATGCAAAAGATATGCTCATTCATGCAACTACTGGCATGAATCCTCAGTGTTCACCTTTCGTCCTGAACTGAACTATTCAGTAGCAAGTCTGATGAAATACTGTAACTCCATTTGAGATACTGAAGAGGGAATCCATCCTGTCCACTTGGAAAATAAAGCCTAAAGCCATGCAGGGTAGTAAACTTGATGAGGGAGGGACAGGGACACTACAGTCCTGAAGCCACCTTCCTTAACATTAAATGAATGTGGCTGACCGCTGGTAGGATTGGCTGATTGTGCCAAAACAGCATATTTATGTTAGTTGATGTTCAGCAATCTGTTTAATTTCAAAGGTTTACACAGTCCAAAGAAGGTGAAATATTGGTCCACCCATCATTTGTTAAACTTGGGCTGGATTTAAACAGGGTTCACTCAGGCTCTGCTTGCAGCTGCACCTTGTTAATTGGAGAATTGGTTTAAACCAGTTTTCAGAGGGCTAGAGTGAGTCAGTATAAAAGTGAGCCATCTTACAGTGCTGACTTTGTTTGCAATAGAGTGCGACAGTGGAAGTTCTGTAAGGAGGGAGGCGAGGAGCTCCTTTTATTTCCTACCTGTCCTCAGAGTGAGGGGAGCCCAGAGCTTCCAAAGAGCACAGCTGACTGGGAGAAGACTCGGAGGGCAAAGTTCTGGACCGGTGAGTATAAAAAAAACTTACCTCTGGTAAACAAAAACTGAAAGTGACATCACAGGAAAGCTGTGACCTGATTGGCTGGTAGGGATTTTTTTTAAACAGAATTTGAAAACAAAACATCGATAAAAATTGATTAAAACCCTAATGAACTAATTAATAAGTAGAGTAACTAAACCAGAGGGAGGAGATTACTGTATTTAGTGAGCATTTAATATTTATAGTAGGAATCTAGCACTAGGGACCAGATAGTTATAACAATTTAGTAAGGATTTAATAAGTATTTATTTATTTTAAATTAATTTAATTAGTGCTAGAAATGTCAGTTAGAGGGGTGACGTGCTTCACCTGTGAGATGTGGGAGGTCTGTGACGCTTCCAGCATTCCGGACGACGACATCTGCAGGAAGTGTACCCAGTTGCAGCTCCTCACAGACCGCATGGATTGGTTGGAGCGGCAACTGGATGCACTTAGGAGCATGCAGGTGACAGAAAGCGTCATAGACAGGAGTTTTAGAGAAGTGGTTACACCCAAGGTGCAGGCAGATAGATGGGTGCCCGCTAGAAGGGGCAAGCAGTCAGTGTAGGAATCCCCTGTGGCTATCCCCCTCTCTAACAGGTATACCATTTTGGATACTGTTGGGGGGGATGGCCTATCAGGGGAAAACAGCAGCAGCCAAAGCAGTGGCACCATGGCTGGCACTGTTGTTCAGCAGGGAGGGACAAAGCGCAGAAGAGCAAGAGTTATAGGGGGAGTCTATAGTCAGGGGCACAGATAGGCGCTTCTGTGGACATGAAAGAGACTCCAGGATGGTATGTTGCCTCCCTGGTGCCAGGGTCAAGGATGTCTCTGAACGGACAGGGGGCATTCTGAAGCGGGAGGGTGAACAGCCAGAGGTTGTGGTACACATCGGTACCAACGACATAGGCAGGAAGAGTGATGAGGTCCTGCAGGGGGAGTTTAGGGAGTTAGGTAGAAAGTTCAAAGACAGGACCTCTAGGGTTGTAATCTTGGGATTACTCCCTGTGCCACGTGCCAGTGAGGCTAGAAATAGGAAGATAGTGCAGCTAAACACGTGGCTGAACAGCTGGTGTAGAAGGGAGGGTTTCAGATATCTGGACCATTGGGATCTCTTCAGGGACAGATGGGACCTGTACAAGAAGGACGGGTTGCATCTAAACTGGAGGGGCACAAATATCCTGGCTGCGAGGTTTGCTAGTGTCACTCGGGAGGGGTGAAACGAATGTGGCAGGGGGGTGGGAACCAGAGCAGTAGGACAGCAAGTGAAATAAATGAGGGGGAACTAGTAAATAAGGCCAGTAAGACTAAGAGGAAGAGCAGGCAGGGAGATGTTGTGGAGCACAGCGGGACTGGTGGTCTGAAGTGCATTTGTTTCAGTGCGAGAAGTATAACAGGTAAGGCAGGTGAACTTAGAGCTTGGATTAGTACTTGGAACTATGATGTTGTTGCTATTACAGAGACTTGGTTGAGGGAAGGACAGGATTGGCAGCTAAATGTTCCAGGATTTAGAAGCTTCAGGCAGGATAGAGGGGGATGTAAAAAGGGTGGGGGAGTTGCATTACTTGCTAAGGAGAATTTCACAGCTGGACTGCGGGAGGACACCTCGGAGGGGTCGTGCAGCGAGGCAATATGGGTGGAGCTCAGGAATAGAAGGGTGCAGTCACGATGTTGGGGGTTTTCTACAGGCCTCCCAACAGCCAGCGGGAGGTAGAGGAGCAGATATGTAGACAGATTTTGGAAAGATGTAAAGGTAACAGGGTTGTAGTGGTGGGTGATTTTAACTTCCCCTATATTGACTGTGACTCACTTAGAGCTCGGGGCTTAGATGGGGCAGAATTTGTAAGGTGCATCCAGGAGGGCTTCTTGAAACAATATGTAGATAGTCCAACTAGGGATGGGGCCGTACTGGACCTGGTATTGGGGAATGAGCCCGGCCAGGTGGTCGAAGTTTCAGTAGGGGAGCATTTCAAGAACAGTGACCATAATTCCATAAGTTTTAAGGTACTTGTGGATAAGGATAAGAGTAGTCCTCGGGTGAAGGTGCTAAATTGGGGGAAGGCTAATGACAACAATATTAGGCAGGAACTGAAGAATTTAGATTGGGGGCGGCTGTTTGACGGTAAATCAACATCTGACATGTGGGAGTCTTTCAAATGTCAGTTGATTAGAATCCAGGACCAGCATGTTCCTGTGAGGAAGAAGGATAAGTTTGGCAAGTTTCAGGAACCTTGGAAAACGCGGGATATTGTGAGCCTAGTCAAAAAGAAAAAGAAGCATTCGAAAGGGCTGGAAGGCTAGGAACAGACAAATCCCTTGAGGAATATAAAGACAGTAGAAAGCAACTTAAGCAAGGAGTCAGGAGGGCTAAAAGGGGTCATGAAAAGTCATTGGCAATCAGGATTAAGGATAATCCCAAGGCTTTTTATACATATATAAAGAGCAAGAGGGTAACTACGGAAAGGGTTGGCCCGCTCAAGGACAGAGAAGGGAATCTATGTGTGGAGCCAGAGGAAATGGGCGAGGTACTAAATGAGTACTTTGCATCAGTATTCACCAAAGAGAAGGACTTGGTGGATGATGAGCCCAGGGAAGGGAGTGTAGATAGTCTCAGTCATCTCATTATCAAATAGGAGGAGGTGTTGGGTATCTTGCAAAGCATTAAGGTAGATAAGTCCCCAGGGCCTGATGAGATCTACCCCGAAGGGAGGCAAGGGAAGAAATTGCTGGGGCCTTGACAGAAATCTTTGTATCCTCATTGGCTACAGGTGAGGTCCCAGAGGACTGGAGAATAGCCAATGTTATTCCTTTGCTTAAGAAGGGTAGCAAGGATAATCCAGGAAATTATAGGCCGGTGAGCCTTACACCAGTGGTAGGGAAATTATTAGAGAGGATTCTTTGGGACAGGATTAACTCCCATTTGGAAACAAACAAACTTATTAGCGAGAGGCAGCATGGTTTTGTGAAGGGGAGGTCGTGTCTCACTAATTTGATTGAGTTTTTTGAGGAAGTGGCAAAGATGATTGATGAGGGAAGGGAAGTGGATGTTATCTATATGGACTTCAGGAAAGCCTTTGACAAGGTCCCTCATGGCAGACTGGTACAAAAGGTGAAGTCACACGGGATCAGAGGTGAGCTGGCAAGATGGATACAGAACTGGCTCTGTCATAGAAGACAGAGGGAAGCAGTGGATGGGTGTTTTTCTGAATGGAGGGATGTGACTAGTGGTGTTCCGCAGGGATCAGTGCTGGGACCTTTGCTCTTTGTAGTATATATAAATGATTTGGAGGAAAATGTAGCTGGTCTGATTAGTAAGTTTGCGGACGACACAAAGGTTGGTGGAGTTGCGGATAGTGATGAGGATTGTCAGAGGATACAGCAGGATATAGATCGGTTGGAGACTTGCGCGGAGAAATGGCAGGTGGAGTTTAATCCGGACAAATGTGAGGTAATGCATTTTGGAAGGTCTAATGCAGGTGGGAAGTATACAGTAAATGGCAGAACCCTTAGGAGTATTGACAGGCAGAGAGATCTGGGCATACAGGTCTACAGGTCACTGAAAGTGGCAACGCAGGTGGATAAGGTAGTCAAGAAAGCATACGTTATGCTTGCCTTCATCGGTCGGGGCATAGAGTATAAAAATAGGCAAGTCATGCTGCAGCTGTACAGAACTTTAGTTAGGCCACACTTAGAATATTGTGTGCAATTCTGGTCGCCACACTACCAGAAGGACGTGGAGGCTTTGGAGAGGGTACAGAAGAGGTTTACCAGGATGTTGCCTGGTCTTGAGGGCATTAGCTATGAGGAGAGGTTGGATAAACTCGGATTGTTTTCACTGGAACGACAGAGGTGGAGGGGTGACATGATAGAGGTTTACAAAGTTATGAGCGGCATGGACAGAGTGAATAGTCAGAAGCTTTTTCCCAAGGTGGAAGAGTCAGTTACTAGTGGACATAGGTTTAAGGTGAGAGGGGCAAAGTTTAGAGGGGATGTGCGAGGCAAGTTCTTTACACAGAGGGTGGCGAGTGCCTGGAACTTGCTGCTGGGGGAGGTGGTGGCAGCAGGTACGATAATGACGTTTAAGAGGCATCTTGACAAATACATGAATAGGATGGGAATAGAGGATATGGTCCCTGGAAGTGCAGAAGGTTTTAGTTTAGGCAGGCATCAAGATCGGCGCAGGCTTGGAGGGCCGAATGGCCTGTTCCTGTGCTGTTCTGTTCTTTGTTCTTTGATTTAATGGGCCCCCCAGAAACAGGCTAGGAGGTGGAGGGGGGGGCCCATAGAATTGCGATGAGAGGCGGAGGGGCCCGTCCCTCAGGTGGCTGACCTCCCAGTGGCGGGGCCTGCTGGACTGGCCCTAGCGACCCCTCCTCACTTACCTTTGTTCCCAGTCTCCAGCGCTGGGCCTGCTCCCAGCCCTCCTGTAGTACCTCCAGTGGCCACTGCTCCCAGTGGCACTGCCAATACTACTGAGCTGCCCTCTGATTGGCCTGGTCTCCAAAAGGCTGAGGCAGAGATCCCCCTCATCTTTGTGGCCCGTTGCCGGGAGCCCCGCTGGGGTGAATAAATCCAGCCCCAGGACTGCTGGAGTATATATTAGCTTTGCAAAATCGTTAACATGCCTATTGAAACCTCAGGTAAACCTTCTACAAACTATGCTGCCAGGAACCTTTAGATTCAATTTTGGGAGACATCTGTCTTTGCTACACTGACCCTGATTATTCAATAACAACATACAAAAGAAGTAGCTGAACGTAACACCCATTTTCTCACCCTCCAAGCTGGAGAAGGATGCACAGAACTGAGCAGCTATGATAAGAGGATACAGAGGCGCAGTGGTTAGCACTGCAGCCTCACAGCTCCAGGGACCTGGGTTCGATTCTTGGTACTGCCTGTGTGGAGTTTGCAAGTTCTCCCTGTGACCGCATGGGTTTTCGCCAGGTGCTCCGATTTCCTCCCACAGCTAAAGACTTGCAGGTGATAGTTAAATTGGCCATTGTAAATTGTCCCCAGTGTAGGTAGGTGGTAGGGAATATGGGATTACTGTAGGGTTAGTATAAATGGGTGGTTGTTGGTCGGCACAGACTCGGAGGGCCTGTTTCAGTGCTGTATCTCTAAATAAAAAAAAAAGGGAAAACATCTGTTTTACAGCTGCACTCAGTTCAAATCAACTGCAACTGATGATCCCCAACCCAACCTGATAGCAACTTTTTGGGATTTCTTGTACATTCCTCCACAAAATAGTACTGAGTTTGATCTGATCTGACTTCTCAGCCTATTAAAGTGGGTGTCAGGTCACTTCAACTGCAATCAGCTTTAGAATTCTATTGGTTAGTGTTTGCTTCTTTTCTGTAGAATGGAGAAATCATTAATTTCACATAAGCCCAAAAAGAAACCTGACCAACATCAACAAGACTTGGACTGGCTTGAATTTGCATTTATCCCAAACTTGCTTTATTACCACATTGTCATTGTACCAAATTCAATGCATTGGGCACTGATGTTCATTCCAGTATTGATGGATTAACTATACCAAGGTCACTTCAGTTCAGATCTGACCTGGCTCACTACACACTCCCTAATTTAAGGTGGAGTAAAAGAAAATATATTTTGTGATAAAGGATTACCAATTTTCTCAACAGAACATAGCACAATTCCATTGTTAATATAAATGTTTTTTGACAGTTTACTGTTTGGACCTCAGTCATTTTTTAAGCATTATAAGTAATAATGGTAATAAATAAAGCACAATTGCTGCTCAATAAAAGTCTAAAAAGATCAGTTGACAGGTGGGGTTATCTGTAGAAAGCATAACTGAGAGGCATTCAAGTAGCCCAAATGAATAATACACAGGAGAGAATATTCTTGTTTCATTTTTCATTTGTTTCATAGGATGTGGGCATCACTGGCAAGGCCAGCATTTGTTGCCCACCCCAAATTGCCCTGGAGAAGGTGGTGGTGAACTGTCTTCCTGAACCACTGCAGTCCATTTGGTGCAGGTGCACCCACTGGGCTGTTAGGAAGGGAGTTCCAGGATTTTGACCCAGCGACAGTGAAAGGACGGCAACGTATTTCTGAGTTAGGATGGTGTGTGGCTTGGAGGGGAACTTGCAGGTGGTGGTGTTCCCACATGTCTGTTGCCCTTGTCCTTCTAGGTGGAAGAGGTCGAGGGTTTGGAAGGTGCTGTTGAAGGAGAAGTGGTGAGTTGCTGCAGTGCATCTTGTATATAGTAAACACTGCCACCACTGTGCATCAGTGGTGGAGGGAGTGAATGTTTAAGGTGGTGGATGGGGTAGCGATCAAGCGGGCTGCTTTGTCCTGGATGGCCTGAAGCTTCCTGAGTGTTGTTGGAGCTACACTCATCCAGGCAAGTGGAGAGTATTCCATTACACTCCTGACTTGTGCCTTGTAGATGGTGGACCGGCTTTGGGGAGTCAGGAGGTGGGTTACTCGCCTCAGAATTCCCAGCCTTCTGTCCTGCTTTTGTAGCCACAGTATTTATGTGGCTGCTCCAGGTCAGTTTCTGGTCAATGGTAACCCCCAAGAATGTTAATATTGGGGATTCAGTGATGGGAATGCCATTGAATGTCAAGGGAAGATGGTTAGATTCTCTCTTGTTTGAGATGATCATTGCCTGGCACTTGTGTGGCGTGAACTTTACTTCCCATTTATCATCCCAAGCCTGAATGTTGTTCAGGCCTTGCTGCATCTGGACATGGGCTGCTTCAGTACTGAGGAGTTCTAATTTAACATATCAGCAATGTTTCTCTGTACATTGTCAGAAATAGCTGAATTAGGGCATTGCCATTGATAAATAATTCAACATTTTGAAACAAGCATTTTATTTTAATCGATTCAAAAAATAGTGGTTAGGCGGGGCCGGGGTGGGGGCAGGAGGTGGTGGCACACAGGTAAGGCAGGATAACAAGTCAAAATTTGTTTGATCATCTACAATTTTAAACCTGCGTACAGGTGGAGATTAGCAGTCAAAATGTCCTGAGGCCTGAAGATCATCCTTACCTGCTTTTCTTCAGGTGGCCCTGTAGTGTGCAAGGGTCCTGGTACAAGCCCCAGTACGAGGTTTCTTCAAGCACCCCTCCATTCGGTCACAGCCCAAGCAAATGAAGAGGAAATTGAAGTGGGATGCTGGGAATGCCTGTCTCTCAATTTTGCCTCGCACACTTGGCCTACATCTACTGCAGATACAGTCTTAGTAATGCTGAACTGGAGAAGTCCTTCTTCGGCACAGATGAGGGGATCGAGACCTCATACAAAAAGCATTCTTCCCCCATTTCTTTTCATTGAGCCTGAACACTATTTCCAGAGGTTTTTTTTATTCATTCCTGGGATGTGGTCGTCGCAGGCTAGGCCAGCATTTATTGCCCATCCCTAATTGCCCTAGAGAAGGTGGTGGTGAGCTGCCTTCTTGAACCGCTGCCATCCATGTGGGGTAGGTACACCCACAGTGCTCTTAGGAAGGGAGTTCCAGGATTTTGACCCAGCGACAGTGAAGGAACAGCGATATAGTTCTAAGTCAGGATGGTGTGTGACTTGGAGGGGAACTTGCAGGTGGTGGTGTTCCCATGCATTTGCTGTCCCTGCCCTTCTAGTTGGTAGAGGTCGCGGGTTTGGAAGGTGCTGTCTAAGGAGCCTTCGTGCGTTGCTGCAGTGCATCTTGTAGATGGTACACACTGCTGCTACTGTGCATCGGTGGTGGAGGGAGTGAATGTTTGTAGATGGGGTGCCAATCAAGCGGGCTGCTTCGTCCTGGATGGTGTCGAGCTTCTTGAGTGTTGTTGGAGCTGCACCCATCCAGGCAAGTGGAGAGTATTCCATCACACTCCTGACTTGTGCCTTGTAGATGGTGGACAGGCTTTGGGGAGTCAGGAGGTGAGTTACTCGCCGCATGATTCCCAGCTTCTGAACTGCTCTTGTAGCCACGGTATTTATATGGCTACTCCAGTTCAGTTTCTGGTCAATGGTAGCCCCTACGATGTTGATAGTGGGGGATTCAGCAATGGTAATGCCATTGAATGTCAAGGGGAGATGGTTAGATTCTCTCTTGGCGCGAATGTTACTTGCCACTTAGCAGCCCAAGCCTGGATATTATCCAAGTCTTGCTGCATTTCTACACGGACTGCTTCAGTATTTGAGGAGTCATGAATGGTGCCAAACATTGTGCAATCATCAGCAAACATCCCCACTTCTGACCTTATGATTGAAGGAAGGTCATTGATGAAGCAGCTGAAGATGATTGGGCCTAGGACACTACCCTGAGGAACTCCTGCAGTGATGTCCTGGAGCTCAGATGATTGACCTCCAAGAACCACAACCATCTTCCTTTGCGCTAGGTATGACTCCAACCAGCGAAGGGTTTTCCCCCGATTCCCATTGACCTCAATTTTGCTAGGACCCCTTGATGTCAAATGCTGCTTTGATGTTAAGGGCAGTCACTCTCACCTCACCTCTTGAGTTCAGTTCTTTTGTCCATGTTTGAACCAAAGCTGTAACAAGGTCAGGAGCTGAGTGGCCCTGACGGAACCCAAACTGAGAGTCACTGAGCAGGTTATTGCTAAGCAAGTGCCGCTTGATGGCACCTTCCATCACTTTATTGATGATTGAGAGTAGGCTGATGGGGTGGTAACTGGCCAGGTTGGACTTGTCCTGCTATTTGTGTACAGGACATAACTGGGTAATTTTCCACATTGCAGGATAGATGCCAGTGTTGTAGCTATACTGGAACAGCTTGGCTAGGGGCGTGGCAAGTTCTGGAGCACAGTTCTTTAGTACTATTGCCGGAATGTTGTTAGGGCCCATAGCCTCTGCAGTATCCAGTGCCTTCAGTCGTTTCTTGATATCACGTGGAGTGAATCGAATCGGCTGAAGTCTGGCATCTGTGATGCTGGGAACTTCAGGAGGAGGCCGAGATGGATCATCAACTTGGCACTTCTGGCTGAAGATTGTTGCAAATGCTTCAGCCTTGTCTTTCACACTGATGTGCTGGGCTCCCCCATCATTGAGGACGGGGATATTTGTGGAGCCACCTCCTCCAGTTAGTTATTTAATTGTCCACCACCATTCATGACTGGATGTGGCAGGACTGCAGAGCTTAGATCTGATCCGATGGTTATGGGATCGCTTAGCTCTGTCTATTGCATGCTGCTTATGCAGTTTGGCACGCAGATAATCCTGTGTTGTAGCTTCACCAGGTTGACACCTCATTTTGAGATATGCCTGGTGCTGCACCTGGCATGCTCTCCTGCACTCTTCATTGAAGCAGGGTTGGTCTCCTGGCTTGATGGTAATGGTAGAGTGGGGGATATGCCGGGCCGTGAGGTTACCGATTGTGGTCGAGTGCAATTCTGCTGCTGCTGATGGCCCACAGCGCCTCATGGGTGCCCAGTTTTGCATTGCTAGATCTGTTCAAAATCTATCGCATTTAGCACGGTGGTGGTGCCATACAACACGAAGGAGGGTATCCTCAATGTGAAGGCGGGACTTCGTCTCTACAACGACTGTGCGGTGGTCACTCCTCCCAATACTGTCATAGACAAATACATCTGCAGCAGGCAGATTGGTGAGGACGAGGTCAAGTATGTTTTCCCCTCTTGCTGTTTCCCTCACCACCTGCCGCATACCCAGTCAATTTCCAGGCATAACAAAAAGGAAAATCTGCAAAGGTAGATAAGCCGCATGTTGCTTTGCCTAAAGTCTGGGGGTGTTGCAGCTTTATCATTTAAAATATTACTTTCTAACTATTATATGGGAAATGCAATGCCACAAATACTCAGTATTCCTCATTCCTACCCCTGAAAATAACCGAGGTGAGAATTAGTGTGCATACTATGGTGAATTACAAGAGGGTAGTAAAATATTTTTAGAGAAGTTTGATAAATACCAAACATGATAAATCTAAATACACTAGACCATTACTCATCCTTTTTGAAATAAATTGTTCTTTGATTGAGACATGGCCAGGGCTGTTAAACATACAGCGTGAATAACATGCATTTTGTATTAGTGTGGCACAGTACTGCTGTAACATTGAACTGCAGATTGTTTGGGCACATTGTAGAATCTAGCAGTAAAACTGAATTATTTAGCTTGGGTATGCAAGAACATAGCAAGGTATTGTATATGTTTAGTAGTTTAATGAAGTGATGGTCATCAAATATTCTGGCTGAAAAGACTAGATTTATTCAGATTGCTTGTAAACAGCACAGTAAGAGGAAGCAGTACAGATTATTCCTTCTATTGATCAAGCAGGATTGAATGATGTATAAATAGTATGGCCTTACTGCTCCCTTGAGTCAAGAAGCAATACTGGTTTTTACTTTTCATTTTCTGAACACATGATTTAAGCACAATTGTGTTTTTTAAAATAAACATATAAATAATGCATCCCAAGAAAGCTCTGAGCCACAGTCAAGGTGCAAAATTTAATCTGCTCTTAATGCTCACATGACTCAGAATGCTGAATGAGTTTCAGATTGATCTCAACACAATGGCCTGAATTTTATGAGCCTGTCACAAGTCGCGTTGGTGGTCCGCCTGCGTGGATCGGCCATCACTGAGCCCCTGCGATATTTCGCATGGGAGCTCATTTAAATGGAGGGGGCAGGACAGCCACCCCGATGATGTACAGGGGGCGGCCGCTCCATCACCAGCAACAGCATCTGGCACCACCGCGCAGGCGCCGGCACCATTTTTCAAGGGTTTCATGCCCTGACAGATTATTTGAATGTTTAAAGGGAACATTACCTTGAATTTAAATGAGAATAGTAAAGTCAACATCCAAAGCCCCTCTTCTACCCCCCGAAAAACCAACTTTTCAACCCCAAACGTTGCACTCTGTGCCCTGCAACCCCTTCTCACTATCCCCTCAGCCAATTGAATCAGTTTTCACTGCTCCCTCCACCTCCTGCTCTGAAAACTTCACTGGTCCCCTCTCCCCACAACTGTCACGCCTCGGATGTCCATACAGAGATCCGAAAGCGCAGGAGTTCTGGCTGGCGGCTGGAATATCGGCGTGGGACAGCCATTGGGACTCAATGAGTTTATTTGAATGTTTTAAAATTAATTTTAATTTTGAAATGAAGGCTCCGCCACGGGGTGGGCCACACCGAGGCCTCGTTGCCGCTGGTAAAATGCGGTGGGGCCTTCTTGGCGTCGGGGGTCGAGGCGTGCCTCTCCCGGTAGAATTTTCAGGGCCCCCCCTGCCACGATCCCCGAAATTAGAGGGCTGGTAAAATTCAGCCCAATAGGTTTTATAAAGTAAGGTCAGTACTATAGGCAAGGAATAAAATTTACTAGGAAATTCAACAAAAAATCTTCCCATTATGGATCAGAAATTGGGAATGCCATTGCCAATCCATTTTAGAATCTGCTTTGATAGACATATAGAGGGACTTAAAACCAACAATTATTGTATCTATTGCTCACTTTAAAACTGCAAGAGCAAGGGTAAATGCTGCCACCATCACCATTAACCAACACTAAGGAATTCCAAATGATTAAATGCATCTTTTTTGGAAGGGTTTTTTTTTTTAAAGACGTTCACCACAAGCAGTTACTGCCTAATGAAGCTGTAGCATGTGCAATATCAACATGCTGCACCAGAGGGGTACATGCAGTCTTTCAAAAAAAAAGTCCTCCATCTTAGTCATGTAGCTGTGAGAGGTGTCAGTGAAGACCAGGCATTTCCCAGATTGAAGAAGACATTCTATAGACACACATAAAAATAGCAAATTTAGAAATGTTCACATAAGAGTATCCCCTCAGTAACTTCACTAAAATATTTTTATGACATTTGGGACCATCAAAAGTTTTTTTTTTCATCTTAATTTGTGTAAAATTTTTATTCTGAAAAGTAGTAATAGTTGACAAGAAGATACATCGCCCAACAGTACCCTTCCCTCGTCTTCAAATTGCTCCGGAACTAATAGACTTCATATTAATTCATTTATAGCCGCATTGGAGAAATTATATTGGAAAATCTGCTGATTTTTAAATTAGTTTCAATTTCAATAATTATTCATTAAGACTAAAAATAAAAATCATTTGCCTTCTAACAGATTTTCTGCTTTGAATACTGTTGGGGGAGACAGCTTCTCGGGGGAATGCAGCAAGAGCCAAGTCTGTGGCACCACAGGTGGCTCAGCTACACAGGAGGGAAGGAAAAGGAGTGGAAGAGCTATAGTGATAGGGGATTCTATCGTAAGGGGTACAGATAGGCGTTTCTGTGGCTGCTAACGTGACTCCAGGATGGTATGTTGCCTCGTTGGTGCTAGTCAAGGATGTCACGGAGCGGCTGCAGGACATTCTGAAGGAAGAGGGTGAACAGTCAGAGGTCATGGTTCACATTGGTACCAACGACATAGGTAGAAAGAGGGATGAGGTCCTGCAACAAGAATTTAGGGAGCTAGGTAGCAGATTAAAAAGCAGGACCTCAAAGGTTGTAATCCCTGGAATACTCCTGGTGTCATGTGCTAGTGAGAATAGGAATAGGAGGATAAACTAATTTGGCAGGGGGATGGGATACAGAGTGGAGGTACAGTAGGGGGTGATGCACAGTCAAATATAAAAGAGATACTGAGTCAGTCTGGAAGGCAGAGCAAATATAGACCTGTTAAGGCACAAGTGAAAAATGCAAGGTTGGATTGCATCTATTTTAATGGAAGGAGTCTTACTAGTAAAGCAGATGAATTGAGGGCGATGATTAAACATGGGATTATGATATTATTGCTATCACAGAGACATGGTTGAGGGAGGGGCAGGACTGGCAGCTCAATATTCCAGGGTATAGAATCTACAGACAAGACAGGGAGGGGGTAAAAGAGGAGGCATTGTACTGTTGATCAAGGAGTCAATTACTGCAGTAAGGAGGGGTGATATCTTGAGAAAGTTCCTCAAATGAGGCCATATGGGTAGAACTTAAAAACAAAAAGGGGGCAGTCACTTGGTTGGGAGTGTACTACAGGCCTCCAAACAGTCAGGAAAAGATATTGGAGCAAATATGGAGGCAAATCTCCGAGAGGTGTAAAAGTAATAGGGTAATAATAGTAGGGGATTTCAACTTCCCCAATATCAACTGGGATAGTCTTAGTGCAAAAGGCTTAAAGGGGATAGAATTCTTAAAATGCATACAGAAGAGCTTTGTGAGCCTGTACGTAGAAATTCCTACAAGAGAAGGGGCAGTACTGGACCTAATTCTGGGGAATGAAGCAGGACAAGTGGTGGAAGTGTCAGTGGGGGAGCATTTCGGGGATAGTGACCATAACTCCGTAAGATTTAAGGTAGTTATGGAAAAGGACAAAGATGGACCAGAAATAAAGGTACTGAATTGGGGGAAGGCTGATTTCAATATGATAAAACAGGATCTGGCCAAAGTGGACTGGGAGCAGCTACTTGTAGGAAAGTCGACATCAGATCAGTGAGAGTTATTCGAAGAGGAAATAGTGAGAGCTCAGAGCCAACATGTACCCGTTAAGGTGAAGGGTAGGACCAACAAGGCCAGAGAACCCTGGATGTCAAGGGATGTAGAGGATTGGATCAGGTAAAAAAAAAAAGGAGGCTTATGGCAGACTTAGAGCACCGAAAACAGGGGAGGCACTAGAAGAGTATAGAAAGTGTTGGGGGGGGGGGGGGTACTTAAAAAAGTAATTAGGAGAGCGAAGAGGGGGCATGATAAAATACTGGCGGGCAAGGTAAAGGAAAATCCTAAGGCGTTTTATAAGTATATTAGGGGCAAGAGGATAACCAGGGAAAGAGTAAGGCCCATTACGGACCAAAGTGGCAATCTGTGTGTGAGTCCAGAGGACATGGGTGAGGTTTTAATGATTACTTTTCATCTGTGTTCACTATGGAGAAGGACGATGTAAGTGTAGAGATCAGGGAGGGGGACTGTGATATACTTGAACATATTAGCATTGAAAGGGAGGAAGTATCAGCTATTTTAACGGGCTTAAAAGTGAATAAATCCCCAGGCCCAGATCAGATGTATCCCAGGCTGTTATGTGAGGCAAGAGAGGAGATAGCAGGGACTCTGACACAAATTTTCAAATCCTCTCTGGCCACAGGAGAGGTACCAGAGGATTGGAGGACAGCGAATGTGGTATCTTTATTCAAGAAGGGTAGCAGGAATAAACCAGGTAACTACAGGCCGGTGAATCTAACATCAGTGGTAGGGAAACTATTGGAAAAAATTCTGAGGGACAGGATTAATCTCCACTTGGAGAGGCAGGGATGGTCAGCATGGCTTTGTTAGGGGGACATCATGTCTAACTAACTTAATTGAATTTTTCGAGGCGGTGACGAGATGTGTAGATAAGGGTAAAGCAGTTGATGTAGTCTACATGGACTTCAGTAAGACTTTTGATCAGGTCCCACATGGGAGATTGGTTAAGAAGGTAAGAGCCCATGGGATCCAGGGCAATTTGGCAAATTGGATCCAAAATTGGCTTAGTGGCAGGAGGCAGCGGGTGATGGTTGAGGGTTGTTTTTGCAAGTGGAAGCCTGTGACCAGTGATGTACCACAGTGATTGGTGCTGGGATCCTTGCTGTTTGTAGTGTACATAAATGATTTAGACGTGAATATAGGAGGTATGATCAGTAAGTTCGCAGATGACACGGAAATTGGTGGTATCTTAAATAGTGAGGAGGAAAGCCTTAGATTACAGGACAATATAGATAGGCTGGTAAAATGGGCGGAGCAGTGGCAAATGGAATTTAATCCTGAGAAGTGTGAGGTGATGCATTTTGGGAGGACTAACAAGGCACGGAAATATACAATGGATGGTAGGACACTTGGAAGTACAGAGGGTCAGGGGGACCTTGGTGTACTTGTCCAAAGATCACTGAAGGTAGCAGTACAGGTAGATAAAGTGGTTAGGAAGGCATATGGGATACTTGCCTTTATTAGCTGAGGCATAGAATATAAGTGCAGGGAGGTTATGATGGAGCTGTATAAAATGCTAGTTAGGCCACAGCTGGGGTACTGTGTACAGTTCTGGGCACCACACTATAGGAAGGATATGATTGCACTGGAGAGGGTGCAGAGGAGATTCACCAGGATGTTGCCTGGGCTGGAGCATTTCAGCTATGAAGAGAGACTGAAAAGGCTAGGGTTGGTTTCCTTAGAGCAGAGAAGGCTGAGGGGGGACATGATTGAAGTATACAAAATTATGAGGGGCATTGATAGGTTAGATAGGAAGAGACTTTTTCCCTTAGCGGAGGGGTCAATAACCAGGGGGCATAGATTTAAGGGAAGGGGCAGGAGGTTTAGAGAGGATGTGAGGAAAAATGTTATCACTCAGAGGGTGGTTGGAATCTGGAACGCACTGCCTGAAGAGGTGGTAGAAGCAGGAAAACTCACAACATTTACGAAGTATTTAGATGAGCACTTGAAACGCCATTGCATACAAGGCTATGGGCCAAGTGCTGGAAAATGGGATTGGAATAGTTAGGTGCTTGATGGCCGGCATGGACATGATGGGCCAAAGGGCCTGTTTCTGTGCTGTATGACTCTATGACTATGACTCTGGTTCCATTCAGACTTGATGCATTCAGATATCCATGGGAATAGCTGAGAGAGGGCAAAAAAAGTAACAAAGCAACCAACCCTTCAAGAAACACAAGCAGACTGCCACAGAGCATAGAATGGATCAAAGATTCTAGTTCCAGTAACTGACCTTAAACTGTTTCTCGAGCCTCATCTTTCCAGATATTCCTGGAATTAAAATGCTGTTGACATAACTGTGTAGCTGAGTGGCAGGTACTTCTGTCTCTTTCCCATGTATTGCTTCCCGCAAGGCTTCGTGGATAAAAATGTATTGTTCCTTAAAGGCAAAGAACACAACAAACAACATGCATCGGATTGTTTATTTAGGTTGCTACAGTCATTGCATGCACATTCTAACTAATACTTGATAGGATCAAAAGTCATTATTTATCTTTCGGAGTTCTGATGAAAAGTTATTGACCTGAAATGTCTCCCTCCAGGCCTGTTGAAGATTCTCAGTATTTTCTCATTTTATTTCAGATTTTCAGCGTCTGCAGAATTTTGCTTTTGTTTTTCATTATTTATCTACCCGCCGTGGGTAAGGAATAAAATGATGGAGTTGAAATTAGTCTGAATCCATTTTCTCATTGAAATTGATCCTTGGGCCTCATCAGCATATTCGACACAAGCTGCCGGTGCTGTTCATGCCTCCACAGGCTGGTTGCCCAAGTGAAGACTTCAATTTCAGGCTGCCTGCCTCAGTGGCAGTGGTAAGCACCAGGGAGTGGGGTTGGAGCTGGCTGTGAGGGTGGGAAGGGTGATTGTTACTGCCGTGTGTTTTCTTTTAAATAAACATTTTTCCACAACTACCTTTGGTTGGCAGCCGCTGCAGATTGTTGAGTGGGGCAGACTTTACGCTTCAAGGAGCCTTCTGCTTATTTTAGGCATCCATCTGTGAATTCTGTGGTGGGTCCATGTCCTGTGCAGATTGGCGCAGGCCACCCCACCACTAAATTGGTTTGTTTTGCACTTGGTAAAACAATTCATATCAATTTCTACCTCTATTTAGTTTCCAGCAACCAATGGAAAAATATTTATTTCAGTCTCTCAAGCTTCTTTCCATTAATGATCATTCCCAACCATCCCTACAACAGTGCAACAGAAACAACTCGCCTCGAGCAGCACCATGGCACACTACAACCTGCTGGACTGAACATTGAGTTCAATAATTTCAGAGCATGACGGGATCCATTTTACTTTTATCTTCAGTTATTTTTTTCTTTTTCCTTTTTTTTTGTGTTTATTTTATTTTATTTCATCTTAGTTTGTTCAGTTTGCTTACCCACTTTTTTTTCATGTTTGTACTTGCGGCTGTTCAATTTTCAGTCTGTTGACACCCTATCTGTATTAATGCTTTGTCTTTCAACACACCATTAAAATATTGTTTGCCTTTGCTCCACGACCTTCTGGTCAGCTATTCTGTGACCTTGTCCTATCTACACTTTCTCCTTTGTTATCTCATGCCCCACCCTGTCTTTACTTGCTTAAAATCTTTTACATTTCTAATATTTGCTAGTTCTGAAGAAGGGTCACTGACCTGAAACGTTAACTCTGCTTCTCTCTCCACAGATGCTGCCAGACCTGCTGAGTATTTCCAGCATTTCTTGTTTTTATTTCAGATTTCCAGCATCTGCAGTATTTTGCTTTTATTACCATGGGAGATTATTTCTGCCAGTGTTTAGTGCAGGTAGATTTCACTCCTAAGGCTGGATTTTAACCAGCCCTTGACGCATGACCTGTGGCAAGGTTGGGGGGGGGGGGGGGGTGGGCGGTTGCTGAGGATGGCTCCAGAGGAGGCCCGCCAAGGATCTTGACGTCATGAGGGCCTGGCCCAATCCTCCTGGCAGTGGCGAGGCTCGGTAGCGACTCCCCCGCCGCTGGGCAATGGGACCACAATTTAAATATGCAAATCAATAAAATTAATAAATTTCAATACACTTACTTCCAATCCTGAGGGCCCGGCATGGCAGCTGGCACTCTCGCGCCTTCAGATCCCCGTTGGGGGAAATGCAGTACCACACTATTGGGGAAGGGGTAGGAGGGGGAGGGCAAATAGTTATTGTAATTGTTATTGGGGAGGTGGGAAAGGGGCATAAGTAATTGATTTATTTAACTTTGGGGGATCTTTCTTTAAAAATGTAAATATGCCGGCAGGACTGGCTGCCCTTTAGAAATGGCGGCAGCGCCTTTCCACAGGCAGCTGACACCATTGCCGGGGACGGACAGCCCACCCTCTCCATGTGATTGGGGGGGAGGGGCTGTGGACTGCCCCAGCTATTTAAATAAGCCACCGCGCTTAAGATGACGACGGCTGTTTGGCGTGTGGCCTGCATGAGTGGGCCGCCATTATTTGAGCTCGCTTCCGAGATCTGCGACGGGCTCTTAAAATTCAACCCTTAATGTCAGACTTGGTTACAGATACAAAATTGTCTTAAAATGTTTGTTGCTTATAATCTGACCATTTCTAACCTCCAGTCTGGAACTGACAAGCATGTTCCAATCTCCAAAGTTCTCAGGTCAAACAGCAATTAAACTCTGAATAAGCTCTGCCTAGGATTTACTTAAAACAATTAGAATTGTTGCCTTAAAGGGACATATAAGCAACATAAAGAAAAATAATACATTAGTCATTAAATCAGCACTCTCATCCTTATATAACAGAATATCCAATTAACAACCCTCTGGAATTCCAAAGGAAGTCTGCCAGTATGTGGGAAAAAAGTGTTGAATCTATTAGACTTTCTTACAGATCCAGAACAATCTTAAAGAAAAAAAAGCCAGGGATTTCATCCTTGATTCTGCACTGGAGACTGAAACTTACAAGCAACTTATTGACCTGTAATCTCAAGAATTTAGAAATATGTAAAATGCAATATGTGTTGTGTTAAAATGCAATGTAAATTGGTCAAGGCACAAGGTCCATAAGTCTGAACATACATGTAGCCGTTTGTCCACAGAGTTAGTCGGACAGCTTCAGATGGACAACTGAGTTGGAACAAGACAAACTGAGAAATTAAGGACAATCTAAATTTAATTCATCTCTTAAAAGTCAAAAAGAGCTGCCAAGCAAATACACAAATAAAACCCACAAGAAGCTTGCATTTCAGTTGAAGGGCTAGGCATCTTTCTTGGATACTTGAGAAAGCCAGCATAACAACTTGTATTGATATCATACCTTTCTCGCAGAAAAACCTTCCAGGAAAGTTCACAAACATAAAAAGGAAAACATCTCAATTCTGGAACAACTGTGAATCAATACAGATTGTCCCACTTTCTCAGACTGATCCTAGCTTTTAATCCCATATGCACTGTGACACAAACACAAGATCCATTAGCATAGACAAATGATTATTTTTACCACAACTATTAACATATCTCTAACTCATGTGTTCCACCTATTTTGAGTTTTTGAACTAGGGGGTGTTTTGCCTTTGTGGAACCAGGAATGCAACAGTATTCTTGTCAATATGCATCATAAGCCAATGATTTCTCTCACAACCGACACAAGAACAGAATTTAGAATTCTGCCAAAAAATACCAGCCACAAGTCAACCCTCGAGTTTAAAGAAAAAATCTGTTTTTTGAAACTGGCCCAGGAGATGCAAACCATTACTTGTAAATTGTGCCCAGTGTTATCTTGGTAACTCTGCCCAATTTTAGCTTGGATTTCCATAGACTCTGTGCCATTTATAATTGGTATTTACCTCTGTCTGGACGAGGTAGTTCCTCTGAGTTCTTATGTGTTTGAG
Source organism: Heterodontus francisci (assembly GCF_036365525.1). Lineage (NCBI taxonomy): Eukaryota > Metazoa > Chordata > Chondrichthyes > Heterodontiformes > Heterodontidae > Heterodontus > Heterodontus francisci. The sequence continues at coordinate 50,823,055 of NC_090389.1, forward strand.
AAAACCTAGGACATTAACTGTGCTTTTATCTTTTATCTGTTTCAGCATGCTGTCGAGCACAATGTATGTTCCAGTTCTGCCAACGCCAGCACTAGATGGGGAATAAAGAGAACAAGGAATTAACATACTATACACAAACACAGCTAGAACTGTTTAAAAATATAATCTATCTGCAAAATCAAATGACAATTGTGTTAACTAAATTATGTGCATGCCCACTTAAAGGCTTTTCGTTAATTCTATGGAAGCACTTCATTAAATAACAACTGTTCTTTATATTCATTAATAAGTGGTTCAATGTATGGTATTTAATTGAATTCGCAAGTGAAATTATTGACAAAAGCTATCTTGGCTTCGGAAGTATCATGTTTAGTCAGAAATGATTAACATGCCCACAGCTGTGTGGCCAAACTACAAAACAGTTATTTCTCCCAGGATATGCTGCATTTCATTTTTTCCCTCTTCCACTTTCAATGCGTCATGCAGGTCCTGTCAATGGGGCTCTCCAATACCTCTATGTCACTTTTGTGCTGGCCAAGGGCAGCAATTGAGAATTCCCGAGTGACAACTGGGCCTCCAATACCCCCTCCACCACTCCAGCCTATGTGGAAACTCTTGCCTCCACACTGAAAGGTAAACAAAATCAGCAACTCAGCAAAGTGGGAACTGAACCAACATCCCATCATTAAGCTACTTCGTATGTTTAGCAACCACCTTTACCACCGACTTTTCATTTTCTTCTGCATTGCTGTTCATAAACACAATGGCCTGGAGTTTCCACCAGGGGCGCAATTAGGAAAATGTGCCTGGAATGCACAGGACATTGAACTGATTTTGCCGAGATGAAGTCATGCCAAAGTTTCCACTCAAACTCATTTGCATAAGCCTGAATGTAAAATCTCCCAAGAATCAACGCAATCAAACAACGTTTTTGATCGTAATTGAATATTGACGCGAACAATGAGCCCTCAAGATTATTGAATTAAGTTAATTTATACTGAAAATTTGTTCAAGGAATTGTTGCAGCAGAGAAAACAGGCCAATCAACTGACTGCTAGTCACAGGTCTTATGTAACGAGGGCAGATCAATTGACTGAATTTGAACTCATTTAAATTGGATTTTAAGTAATTTAAAGTAATTATAGCATCAGTATAAAAACAGACCTCATTGAGGCTTCAATTGACTGCTAATCACTACAGCTGTATGGCATTACTGATGGATTCACTTGACCAGGGATGCCTGTGCGCCCAAAATTCTGGGTGCAATATGATAAACACCGCCGATCAGATACAGTCGGCACAAACTCAGCATGCCGACCTGGGTGCATGGCTAGTTTTATGGCTGGGGACTACTTCAGCTGAACTGACATTTGAACCCAACATAAAAGGTCATGGAAACTTGAGGGTAAGTGGTTACAGGCATAATTCACTTACGTTTTAAATTCCACAATCCTTTGTGCTATTTCATTTGATTCCACCTAGATTGTGTGATAACGTGGCAGAAAACATGCAGAAACTCCAGCACATTATTGTTGCAACCAGAAAGATGGATGATCCTATAACATAAAAATTAATCTAATACGAAGAGCTGAACCAAATGCATTGCTAGGCACAATTAGATTGCCCTCAATCCTTTGAGGAAAGATAATATTACCACGTACCTGCAATGTACTACCACTGGTCCCATGACTGGTATTTGAGCCGCAGATGATTTTCTTACAAAGGTGAGTACAGGAAGTGCATACTCTGGAACCCCCATATCAGGCCACTGTGTATAGTGATACTGGATAACCATTCGCTCATTCTGACGTCCCTTGGGGTTTCCTTTTTGTCCCTGCATCACAGAATCACAGAATAATACAGTGCAGAAGAGGCCCTTCGGCCCATCGAGTCTGCACCGATGCATTAAAGCCACCTGACCTGTCTACCTAATCCCATTTGCCAGTACATGGCCCATAGCCTTGAATGTTATGACGTGCCAAGTGCTCATCCGGGTACTTTTTAAAGGATGTGAGGCAACCCGCCTCGACCACCCTCCCAGGCAGTGCATTCCAGACCGTCACCACCCTCTGGGTAAAAAAGTTCTTCCTCAAATCCCCCTTAAACCTCCTGCCCCTCACCTTAAACTTGTGTCCCCTCGTAACTGACCCTTCAATAGGGGAACAGCTGCTCCCTATCCACCCTGTCCATGCCCCTCATAATCTTGAACACCTCGATCAGGTCACCCCTCAGTCTTCTCTGTTCCAGCGAAAACAACCCAAGCCTATCCGACCTCTCTTCATAGCTTAAATGTTCCATCCCAAGCAACATCCTGATGAATCGCCTCTGCACCCACTCCAGTGCAATCACATCCTTCCTATAATGTGGCAACCAGAATTGCACTCAGTCCTCCAGCTGTTGCCTTACCAAAGTTCCATACAACTCCAACATGACCTCTCTGCTTTTGTAATCTATGCCTCGATTGATAAAAGCAAGTGTCCCATATGCCTTTTTCACCACCCTATTAACCTGCCCTTCTGCCTTCAGAGATCTATGGACAAACACGCCAAGGTCCCTTTGTTCCTTGGAACTTCCCAGTGTCAGGCCATTCATTGAATACTTCTGTGTCACATTACTCCTTCCAAAGTGTATCACCTCACACTTTTCAGGGTTAAATTCCATCTGCCACTTTTCTGCCCATTTGACCATCCCATCTATATCTTCCAGTAACCCAAGACACTCAACCTCACTAAACCACTCGGCCAATCTTTGTGTCATCCGCGAACTTACTGATCCTACCCCCCACATAGTCATCTATGTCGTTTATATAAATGACAAACAATAGGGGACCCAGCACAGATCCCTGTGGTACGCCACTGGACACTGGCTTCCAGTCACCAAAACAGCCGTCTGTCATCACTCTCTGTCTCCAACAGCTAAGCCAATTTTGAATCCACCTTATCAAGTTACCTTGTATCCCACGTGCATTTGCTTTCTTGATAAGTCTCCCATGTGGGACCTTGTCAAAGGCTTTGCTGAAATCCATGTAAACGACATCAACTGCGCTACCCTCATCTACACACCTGGTCACATGCTCAAAAAATTCAATCAAATTTGTTAGGCATGACCTCCCTCTGACAAAGCCATGCTGACTATTCCTCATCGAATTTTGCCTCTCCAAGTGGAGATAGATTCTCTCCTTCAGAATTTTCTCCAATAGTTTCCCTACCACTGACGTGAGACTCACTGGTCTGTAGTTCCCTGGCTTATCTCTACAACCTTTCTTAGATTGTGAGACCACATTAGCTGTTCTCCAGTCCTCTGGCACCTCCCCTGTGGCCAGAGAGGAATTAAAAATTTGGGTCAGAACCCCTGCAATCTCCACCCTCGCCTCCCACAGCATCCTTGGACACAAATCGTCCGGACCTGGAGATCTGTCCACTTTTAAGCCTGCCAAAACCTCCAATACCTTGTCACTCCCTATGACAATTTGCTCAAGAACCTCACAGTCTCTCTCTCTGAGTTCCATATCTACATCCTCATTCTCTTGGGTGAAGACAGATGTGAAGTATTCGTTCAACACCCTACCAATGTCCTCTGGCTCCACCCACAGATTTCCCCCTTGGTCTCTAATGGGTCCTACTCTTTCCCTGGTTATCCTCTTCCCATTGATATACTTATAGAATATCTTGGGATTTTCTCTACTTTTACCAGCCAGAGCTTTCTCATATACCCTCTTTTCTCTCCTAATTGCTTTCTTAAGCTCCATCCTGCACTTTCTGTACTCCACTAATGCTTCCGTTGATTTGCTCTCCTTGTATTTGCTAAAAGCCTCTTTTCCTTCTCATCGTACCCTGAATGTTTCTGGTCATCCATGGTTCTCTGGGCTTGTTGCTCCTACCTATTACCCTAGAGGGAACATGCTGGGCCTGTACCCTCCCCATTTCCTTTTTGAATGCCCCCCACTGCTCTTCTGCAGATTTCCCGACAAGTACCTCTTTCCAGTCTACCTTGGCCAGATCCTGCCTTATTTTACTAAAATTCGCTGTCCCCCAATCCAGAACCTTTTTTTGCAACTTGTCTATTTCTTTCTCCATAACAAGCTTAAATTGTACCATGTTGTGGTCGCTATCACCAAAATGCTCCCCACCAACACATCACCCACCTCTCCGGCTTCATTCCCCAGAATTAGGTCCGGCACTGCACCCTCCCTTGTTGGATCCTCTACATATAAAAGGTTAAGCTAAAAAGTTCTCCTGTATACATTTTAAGAACTCCACTCCATCAAAGCCCTTAACACGATGACTATCCCAATTAATGTTTGGAAAGTTGAAATCATCCAATATAATTACCCTATTATTATTTTTACACACCTCTGTGAATTGCGCACATATTTGCTCCTCAATTTCCCGCTGACTATCTGGGGGTCTATAATAAACACCTAGCAATGTGGCTGTCCCTTTTTTATTCCTAAACTCTACCCATAAAGTTTCATTTGATGCCCCCTCCAAGATATCATCTCTCCTTACTGCAGTAACTGACTCCTTAACTAATATTGCAATGCCCCCTCCTCTTTTACCCCCTCCTCTGTCTCGCCCGAAGATTCTATATCCTGGGATATTGAGCTGCCAATCCTGCCCCTCCCTCAACCATGTCTCCGTGATGGCTACTATATCACAATTCCACGTGTCAATCCTTGCCCTTAACTCATCCGTTTTACCTGTAATACTCCTGGCATTAAAGTAGAGGCCATCCATCCTGGTCTTACTCCCTTGAAACTTACTTCCGCTGTATTCCCTCTGACTTGTTTGCTTTCCTGTGTTTAGCTGTGTCCCTATTCTTCGAGGAGTCTGCATCCCCTCCCCCTGCCAAATTAGTTTAAATTCCTCCCAACAGCACTAGCAAACCCGCCAGCAAGGACATTAGTCCCCCTCTGGTTCAGATATAACCATAGTTTATCAGCATTAGTGAATATGTAAAACTTTATTTGGAGGATGATTGGCAAATCTCAAACTGTGCCAATGAGGACCACAGTCGTACATCACTGCTAGACCCAACACCCATTTGTAACATGCCCTTCTGAAATTTAGGTTGCAATATGCAATTACCTTACAGCACCAAAAAAAGAGAACATTTGAAACAACTTCAGAAAAGAATAATAAATCCAATAAAATCAGAATTAAAACACGGGGGTGGTGGCATTGGGTAAAGCCACTGAACTAGAAATTCAGAGGCTCAGACTAATGCCCTGGAGATATGGGTTCAAATCCTACCACAGCAGCTGGTGGAATTTAAATCCAATTAATAAATTCAATTAAGAAACAAAAATCTGGAATTGAAAGCTAGTCTCAGCAATGGCGCCATGAAACTATGATCGATTGTTGTAAAAATTTAAATCTAACTGAAGGGTTTGAAGCCCTTTAAGAATGGTTCCGGCGCTTGCGTGGTTGCGCTGGACGCCATTGCCAGGCATGGATCACCCATCCCCTCCATGGAAATGAACTGCCGCGCTAAATATCGTGGTGGCTCAGCGGCGCACATCTCACATGTGCACCGTGCCGTTTTTTGTCGGCGGCGAGTTTTTACAATTCAGCCCATTGGCTAGAGCATTGCCCTACATTACAACAGTGACTACGCTTCTCAAGGAGTTTGTTAGCTGTGATGCATTTTAAGATGTCTTTCGGACATGAAAAGCCCTATATAAATAAAAGTTACTTCTTCCTTTCACATTTGTTCCTAATTGTACCAAGCCTGGGATTCCTAATCACCATTTAAGAAATATAAAGAAGCCCGAAACACACTTATATTTCTACACTTACCTTTTTAACTTTTGTGTTTCTTATGGTGAAACAACGCACAGTACAACATGCCCGTACTTTTGTGCTCTTCAATGTGACAATAATGTTGCCGTACTCTTCATTGTTCTCACTTGGCCAGTATTGATCACATTTTCGCTGAAATACAAGAAATAAAGAGGCTTCATTCCATCCAGAACAGACTGTCAAAATCTGAATGCAATGTGGCTCAATTGGTAGCATACTCGCCTCTAAGTCAGAGAATAGTGGGTTCAAGTTCCACTCCCACACTACTGCGGGAATGCTGTCTTTCAGATAAAATGTTATACTGAGAGACCTTCTGCTCTCTCAGGTGGATGTAAAAGATCCAATAGTATTATTTAGAAGAAGAGTAGGGGAGTTATCCCCAGTGTCCTGGCCAATTTTTATCCCTCAATCAACATCAAAAAACAGATTATCTGGTCATTATCACATTCCTGTTTGTGGGAGCTTGCTATCACAAATTGGCTGCCGTATTTCCTACATTACAACTTCAAAAGTATGTTATTGTCTATAAAGTGCTTTGGGATGTCCTGTGGTCGTGAAAGGTGCTATATAAATACAAGGGCTTCTTTTTCTTTCAAATGCAAATAAAAGACAGTGGCAGTCATATTCAATCTTTATATATTTAAACAATTTAATGTCCATTACTGACCTGACTTGACATCTCGTTGCTTCACATTATGAGTTATTTTGATAAGTTTCATATGATAATTTAAAATCAAAGCAACAGTCTGAAAACAACAAATTAAAAAGGTTACTTACTCGTCCTTTTTCCACTAAATTTGTAATCATAACAATGATTCCTGTATTCTGTTCCCAGATCATTCTCCAAAAATCTTCAAATGTAGGCTTAAGAGGTCCCTGTGTAGCAATATAGGCTTTTGACTTGTTGTAACCCTGTCGCGGGGGCAAACAACACAAAAAAAAACTATGATGCACAACCCAAAAATTCAAACACTCTGAAAATGTAAAATTCACAATAGCCTTTTTAAACTATGAAGGCTTTGACATTCTGGTGGCATTAAACTTGCTGTTATTTCCCCTGCAAATTCTGAGCTATTTTTTCACTATTCATGTAGTTTCTCCGTACCACTGTGAAGATTCAATGCTTCAGATATCATATACTCCATATCCATATAATTGTCAAGTTTTTTTTACTCCATATCCTTTATCTTGTGAGAACAGAAGATTCTGTTTTTTTAAAAAAAACGTTATTCTTAGATTTGTGCTCAAGGTTTTGTCACTATTGTCACCCATTGCTAATTTCAAGCAATCTGAGGCCAGTTACAGTAATCGGATACAAAGCTTTATTCTACTCAATGTGCCATTGACCCAAATTCAAAGCTGCTCACCTATTGCACAAATACTATTTTTTTCACTTCAAACACCAACCACCTTTATGACCTGTCATGCTAGGCTCCCACCTGCCAAGAATGAGGCACATTCATTTTGTCACGAACATTGATTTTAAACTGTTACTGGAGTGAAGAAAGAACTTGTTAAACAGATCAGCCGTGGCTGGAAAAGATATTTGCAAATTACCAGACAGTGTTTGGAAGGACAAAGGACCATTCCCTGACACATTCAACCCACAATGGACCTTGATCACCAGGTATTGTGTGTAAGAGGAGCATTCCAGAGACTGCTAAGATGATACAATCCAAGATGTGGTCAGACCAGTTAGTCACATGACTAACCTGCTTGGCAACCTGGGTTTTCCTGAATTGCACAAACAGTTTGAACTCAGAAAGAACCTTGCTCTTGGACTGAGAAGATCTCTCCTGACTGCTCCCATCTCTTTCTCACAAGCCTCTGAATCCACTCAAGACACATGAACCCCAAGGGAGAAAAGTCTCCTACAGTGAACAAGGTTTAAGAATAATACTGGGCCCCAACGAAAAGCAAAATCTACCTACAATCAAGAACTCTACAGTGAGCTCGAAGAACCATAACAAAAACTCTTCAGATATTGCCTCAAACCCTTCACTTTATTTTTTTCTTCTCTTTTCTGTCTCTATTTGCATGTGTGTATCGCGTATACATGCTAGCGTGGGCGCATCGTGTATCTGTAGACGTCAACCAATTTAGAGTTTAAGTTTAATAAATGTCAACTTTTCTTCTTTAAACCTAAGAAAACCTGTTTGTGCTGGTTTCTTTGCCTTATAATTGGAAAGCGGTGAACAAGGATTCACCAAGGGGGAGCTAAAAACACGGTGTGTTTAAAATTAAACCCTGTTACAGTGAGACCAGCTGAAGGCTGGGAGGGAACCCTGGACACCTTTCTCACCTGGTCGTAACATACCTCTATGAAAAGGATTGCCAGATTAGTGAAAATATGTGAGCAGTTTCGTGCCGGAATGTGCAGAAACTGGATGGAGTTTGTTCAACCTGATTTTACCTAGGCTTATTATATGACAGGAAAGGACAGCAAGAGAGCGAAAGGGAAATATTGGCTTAATTGTCTCTGAGCTGGATTTAAAGCTAGATCTTAGAAATTAAACAACAGTATACAAACAATGTTCAAATCCATGATCCATCCAATCTCTAACTCAATTCTGGAATTCTTTGAATTGAATGACCATGACAAATGAGAAAAATACAGTATATATAAGAATGACTTACATCGACATAATTGGCATTGATGTAGTCACTGTGCTTTGAATCCTTTCCTGGTATTGGCCTTAGCTTAACTCTACTGTGATCATCTGGAGAAAGAGAATTATCAATCCACTAGAATAAATTGCCTTGATCTTCACAGATATTTCAAATGTTACTTCACAAATGTAAAACCATATTCAACAAATAAAACAGTACACTGTAAAGACAAAACAATGACAATCACTGCCTACTGAGATAATTTACAACAGCAACAATGACTATTAAGGGCCGAATAGTAATTTCCAGAAGCATTTTTAATCAATATAGAATCTTGGTTCAATAACCCCATGCTTTTTATACATGCTGTATTTCTTCAACATCTTATGTGGGGAAATCTCGGTGCAATATACTTGAAAGACTGTTTTAGACATTAATATACTAGAATCCAATATAGTCTTACATGCTACAATGTTGATGTATCGGTTTTTGTGCTTGTTATCTGGATGGTTGGAATGCTCTGATGTAATGTTCATATCAGCTGTGCAGCGCTGCACTTCCTATAAATTGCAAAAGGAAGAAGGAAAACTTCATTGATTTCCTATTTCAAAACATATTACTACATTCAATAGTTAGACACTCCACAAATACATTTTTATATACACAGATTATCATATACAAGTGAATACTTGATTATAGAAATATATAATTCGGGCTTTTTAAAGATGCAGACTTTTTATCTCAAATAGCAGAAGAATGATCTGGTATTCAATTGTGGTTCAAAATGGAAATTAAGTTCCCATGAAAGCTCAGTACATTTACCCAGTCAATAGTTGAGCCACATAGATTAGGAGGTTGCAGCTTTAATGTCCAGCTTGCACTATCTGCTCCCCGCAACTAGGGCAGCAGTTGAAACACTACAACTAGCCTTAGTGCCCTTGGATTTGGGAAAGGAAAATAGTTTAGGCTTCTATTCCTGATTTCTATCCAACACTTTGTGTTGAAATTCTCATTCTGGATTGTCTGGCTCAGTTGTAATACCTGCTGTGTTTGAAAAGTATGTCCCTTAGGTGGGGCACTGGAGGGCACTGTAGAAGAGCACTTTTAGAAGAGATTAAAATTGTTGGGAAAAAAAAGGAAATGAAATGTGCTTTTCTTCCTCTGCAAGAAAAAGGTTATCAAAAAGGTTGTAGTATTCAGGAGGCAGGTAAATTTATATACATTTAAAGGGCTGGACATTCTAATTCCAAAGAGTTCAGTAGTTATTTGTAAATATGATGGGGTGGATATTCATCCTTACTGTCTATACACTAAGCATCACAGGGGAGGAGCACAGAATAGAATATCTGATGGCACAGCCCCACCTGATTTTCCTTCCAATTATACGAATGGAAGGAAAATCTAGCGGGAGTTGTTAGGGGTGTGTAATTCTCCCTGGAGACTTTTCTTTCCATGCTTCACCCAGGTAACACAACGCTTATGGTTGTAGAGGCAAAATATTGCCTGAATATATCTGTATATTTGAGTGCGTGAATGCATCACTATGTTTTTCTACACTTTTGATATGACCCAAATTAAAATATTATTTAGGGAAATATGTGCAAAATCCTGAATGAACGCATTAACATTCCATTCAGCTTTGCTTTTGAAATCTGATTAAAACTTTAACTCCATGTTTATGGGGACAACTTGTAGCAGCAGTCTACTGCTAGGCGATAGTGTGGGAAGATGGAGATGAGATAGATCAGCCATGATCTTGTTGAATAGCACAGAATTGAAGGGCCAAATGGCCTACTCTTGTTCTTAGTTCTGATGTTCATCAAATATTGATCGAAACTAAGAGATTGAAGAAATTCCTTTGTTCAAGTTCATTGAAATTCTAATAAAACATTTTCAGGTTAATGAGATGGAGTGCTGAAGGAAAAATCATTTACAAATACATGGCCAATGTCTGGACGGTTCCAAGATTCGCAATTAAAATAAAAAACCTAGGTTATCAGGACAACTATTTACTTGCATGATTCACAGCTGAATAGGTGATGTGCTCAGCACAAAATGCCCATTTTCGAAAGGAGAGCAGTGTTTGATGACTAATGGAAGATGGGCCCACCGCCATGTGGGGAGACCGCCGGGTAAAACCCGGCAGGCTGTGTTGGAGGAGCTTCCTTTATTGGATGTCCGTGGCCCACGGAGGGGCCCCCCGGTGTCAATGGCCACATTTGAGGCAACGGTGTGCCAGCACTCAGTGACTCCCCACCCCCCAATTGCCGGGGTCTGCCTGCCTGCTTGGCCCCAGGCAATCCCCAACCTCACTTACCTGTCTTCACAGGCGCCCAACCATTCTGGTGCCCTCTCCCTGCAACTGCAGCCTCAGCAACAGCCACTACTAGCAGTGGCACTACTGAAGCAGCTGAGCTGCCGGCCCTTTAATTGGGCTGGCATCTCTTGGGGGTGGGCCACAGTCCAATTGGTCGCCGCTGGCAAAAAGCCGCCCCAGGTCCCGCGCCCAACGAGGTGTGTTGCCTCCCACTTTTGAACCTGTCGACAGGATTTCTGCCCTCTCCACAAAATTTAGCCCGTTTTGTTTTTATTCTTCCTCTTGTTTGGCTAATTTTATTTCCTCCTCTCTCCGCCCTTGAACATGACTCCTTGCAAGGATAAGGTTTGTTGAAGATACGGTTATTTCAGATTTCCAACATCCAAGATATTTTGCTTTGTATTAAGGTATGCTGAGCACCAGCATGCTCAGGTACTGTAAGCTATTTGTTATGTGCGAGCTCTGACATCTGGTTATTTTACAATGCGTCATCACACCCAAGCCTGATCCTACCCTCGCTCAATATCCAAGTGTGTATCCTCAGCAGGGATTTTTAGATACTTATCAGGAACAGGAATAAATTTTGATGATCATTCCCTTCCCAGCCCAGAGCACTGAGGGCAACTGTGGCATCCCTACCACTAACTCAGCACAGGCCAGGTATCCCAACTGAGAACTTCCTGGTCTGTCTGGTTCAGATACTCACTAATTTAACCAACTGATCTATTAAAGGAACTCAGTTTATTTATCCAGATTCTTTTGTAATAAAGTCACTATTTTGTACAGTTACAAATATAGTTCACTGTAAACATATAATGCTGCATTTAAAAACAATACCTATTATGAACTTATTTGTACTAACTATTGTTTTAGCTCATCAGTATTTTTATTTAGAGTATTTTCTTACATTATATTCAACATCTATATAGAATTACCCAATAATTAGCTAGAACTATTTCCTGACCACAATGCTCTTACACCATTTCCTGTGAACATCATGAATTTGAAATAATAGAGCTCTCCTGATCATGGCAATAAATAAAACACATAATTAAAAAAAAAACTTATAATTGATTTTGTGAAAGATGTCACCTTTGGACAAAAGAACATGTTTCTGGGAATAAAAGGATACAAAAGGAGATGATGCAGCATGGTGCAGTAATTAAATAGGATAACTACAAAGGGGACGGCGGTAGTGTAAAAATTGGTAGAACTCAAAGTACAACAGCACTGTATCCTGATGGCATCCATCCTAGAAAGCTGAGGGAGGACAGTAAAGAAATAACCGAACACTCTGACCACAATCTTCCAACTTGGAATTGGAAGTTGTGCTAGAGAATTGAAGGGTTGCCATTGTAACATCTCTAATCAAAATAGCAGAAAGGGATAAACGGATAACCATAGACCAGACAGCCTAACAACAGTCACAGGTAAGCTACTCAAGTACATAATACAGATAAAATTAATACTCACCTAGAAAAACATTTGATAAGGTTCCATTCAAAAGATTATTAGCAAAAATGAATGTGCACGATATGGAGCTAACATTGTAACATGGGTTGCTAGGTAGGAGAGAGTAGGATAAATGGTTTGTTCTCTGATTGATGGGATATGACAAGTGGTATTCTCCAAGGATCTGCACTGGGACTTCAGTTATTTTTTACCATGTATATCAATGACTTGGATGAAGGAATAAGAAAGTTGTTTACACAAGTTTGCAGATGACACTAAGGGCTGGATTTTATAAGCTCGCTGGGCGGGCCGCAACCATCCCCCCCCCACCCCCCCCCCAGCACTATCATGTGGAGGGGGCGGGCTGCCTGTCCCCGGCAATGGTGTCAGCTGCCTTCGCACAGGTGCTGATACCATTATTTGCCCTTTCACAGAATCACAGAATAATACAGTGCAGAAGAGGCCCTTCGGCCCATCGAGTCTGCACCGATGCATTAAAGACACCTGACCTGTCTACCTAATCCCATTTGCCAGTACTTGGCCCATAGCCTTGAATGTCAAGTGCTCATCCAGGTAATTTTTAAAGGATGTGAGGCAACCCGCCTCTACCACCCTCCCAGGCAGTGCATTCCAGACTGTCACCACCCTCTGGGTGAAAAAGTTCTTCCTCAAATCCCCCTTAAACTTCCTGCCCCTCACCTTAAACTTGTGTCCCCTTGTAACTGACCCTTCAACTAAGGGGAACAGCTGCTCCCTCTCCACCCTGTCCATGCCCCTCATAATCTTGTACACCTCGATCAGGTCACCCCTCAGTCTTCTCTGCTCCAGCGAAAACAACCCAAGCCTATCCGACCTCTCTTCATAGCTTAAATGTTCCATCCCAAGCAACATCCTGGTGAATCGCCTCTGCACCCCCTCCAGTGCAATCACATCCTTCCTATAATGTGGCGACCAGAATTGCACACAGTACTCCAGCTGTGCCCTTACCAAAGTTCTATACAACTCCAACATGACCTCCCTGCTTTTGTAATCTATGCCTCAATTGATAAAGGCAAGTGTCCCATATGCCTTTTTCACCACCCTTCTGCCTTCAGAGATCTATGGACAAACACGCCAAGGTCCCTTTGTTCCTCAGAACTTCCCAGTGTCAGGCCTTTCATTGAATACTTTCTCGTCACATTACTCCTTCCAAAGTGTATCACCTCACACTTTTCAGGGTTAAATCCCATCTGCCACTTTTCTGCCCATTTGACCATCCCGTCTATATCCTCCAGTAACCCAAGACACTCAACCTCACTGTTAACCACTCGGCCAATCTCTGTGTCATCCGCGAACTTACTGATCCAACCCCCCACAGTCATCTGTGTCGTTTATATAAATGACAAACAATAGGGGACCCAGCACAGATCCCTGTGGTACGCCACTAAAAACACTTACCTTTACTATCTGACCATTCCCCCCAAAAACTGCCTAAACTTTTAAATACAACCCTTCCCACCATCACCCATGATGCTAATTTGACCCCGTCCCCCCACTCCCGCACTGATAAACTTACCTCCCCCCTCCCCACTAGTGTTGCGCCTCATTTCCCCAGACGGAGATCCAAAGGCGCAGGAATGCCGGCCGCCAGGCCGAAGATCACTGTGGGACATCAGAAGGCAACATAAATTTATTTAAATGGATTATTTTAATTGATTTAAATATTCAAATTGTGGTCCCGTTGCCCAGCAGCGAGGAGGCCGCCACAGGGCCTTGCTGCCGCCAGGAGGATCAGGCCGGTCCCTGCCAATGTTGAGGTCCGCAGCCTGTCTCATCCGGAGCCATCATCAGGCCCCCCACCCCACCGTCACGGATCCTGATGTTGAGGGCTCCTTAAAATCCAGCCCTAAGTTAGAAGGCACAGTAAATTGTGTGAATGGGATAAGAAAATTACAAACAGACGTAGTTAAATTTAGTAAAGGGGCAGAAATATGGCAGATCTGAGAGAGACAAATCAGAGTATTTTCATTTTGGTGAGAGAACAGGAGCTGTGGTGGAGCAAAGGAATCTGGGTATCCAAGTACATAAATTGCTAAAGGTTACTGCACCAATACAAAAGGTAATCAAAAAGGTTAATGAAATCTTGGCCTTTATCTCAAGAGGTTGAATTCAAAAGTGAAAAATTATGCTTCTGTTGTACAGAGCCTTGACAGACCCCATCTGGAGTACTGTGTTCTGTTTTGGAAAGATACATTGGCCTTGGGAAGGGTACAACACAAATTGACCAGAATTATACTAGGGTGTAAAGGGTCAAAGTAAAATGACAGGTTGTATAATTGTTTTTTTATTTCATTGAGTTTAGAAGGGGTGTTCGAATTAAGGTGTTTAAAATGGTAAAGGGATTTGATTGGGTTAATAAAAAGAAACAACTTACTCTGGTGGGAGAGTGCAGAACAAGAGGGCATAATCTTAAAAATTAGAGGTAGGCCATTTTGTAGAAAAAACAGAAAGCATTTTTTTCTGACAAAAATTTCGAACTCACTTCCTCCAAAAGAGTGTGAATGCTGGGTCAAATGAAATTTTCAAGACTGAGATTGATGGAGTAGGAGGTGAGACTCAAGGACAAGATGAGCTTGCAGTGGGCATCAGGGGTGATAGGAAGAAAATTAGAGAAAGGAGCAAATTCATGTCTAGGGCAGGGAGGAACATTGGATTGGTGGAAGTCTGGTTTGGTGAGCTAGGGGAAGCGATGGATGCAGCAGAGGTACCTAAATGGATGGTCTCAATCTTGGGGTGGCAAAGAAGACCATGAGTTCCTCACATGTGTTGTTGGAGGCAAGGGTGGAGGGGCAGGGGAGAGGGATTTAAGAAGTGAAGAAGAGAAGCCAGGGGTAACCTTTGTATTCTGAGATGAATGAATACAATGGCAAGTTTCAATAAACAACTACATTTCCTTCCTAATATTTTGGTTTATGATAAGGCATTTTAAAATGCCTCCCCAGACTGTATCAAATGATACAGAGCCAAATATAATCAGGTTTAGTGGTGGATGTGTCAGAATAAGAAAATTCTAAGTGTTGCTAGGAGTCTTAGTAAACTTATTATGCTTAATATCGTTACAAGCGCAGCATTAAAATCCAAGTATAGACCAGCCGGCAAAGTCTTGTTTTTCAAGGTGTCAGGAAAAGCAAGACCTCTATAATGTGATTATCTTGCAGTGATTAATGTTCTGTCAGTTCTGGTTGAACAGGAAGCACCAATACATGCTTCAAAAACTAATCCTTTTCTCAGTTAAGGAGCATCACACAGTGCTGGTTGAGGAAAGAGGTAGGCATGGAAAGGTGCAGTATTTTTAAATGACAAAGGAGACAAATGCAAGAGAATGCTTTTCGTTATATGCTATTATTCCTGTCATCAGTATTGCAAAAGCAATCCACTTAACACTCATGTTTTACGCAACCTGTAAAAGTCATGCTTCGCATTAAACATAAACAACTGATTAGTGATCCTTTCCTGGAATGTAGCATTTCATTGTATTTGGCACACCAATTTCTTCAGTGGAGTTGCTTAGTGACCGTGTGTTACTATATTGACATAAACAAACATAATATGACATGCATTGAAAGAAGCAAATTTAACAGAATATTAGATGATTCAATAACAATTTCCTTGCATGCAGATCTGCACACAGTGAATACCCTGCTAAAAAGGTTACCTTTTAGCATGCCCCAGTTTCATGGCCCGAATTTTGTGGTAAAAATAACACAGCTGTTCACCATTATTAAAGAGTAAATCAGACAGGAACTTCCAGGGACTGCACATACGCAGCTGACTGCAGAAATCAAGAAGTTGCTGTCCAAGTTTCCATGCTCCTCCACAAGCTTCGTTATACCGGTATACTCGTCAAGAAACTCAGCATTGAAACATATGGAACAACATAAAGTTGGTGTACTTACATGATATATACCCACTAAACACACCAGAAAAAGTTAGAGCTTGCCCATTTTCATATTGGTAAATTTTTAACAGTGTAATGAATTTTAATTGTCACTGAGAAAATGGCAAGAGAGAAAGAAAGAAAGGGCAGCTGCTCAAGCCAACAATTCGCCACCACCTCTGCCGGCCGGCAACCGATGTCCTCACTGTGGAAGAGCCTGTAAGGCTAAGATAAGACTCATATGCCATCTGATAACCCTACAGCCAACACTGACATCTCACTTCCACCCAGCCATCTGCAAGGAAGAATCATCCTCGACATGGGGGATTGCTACTGATGATGAAGTCTTAATTTTTGCTAAACAACCTTTTTGGCACTGAAAATTAACTTCCACAAGTGAGAAGTCTCATTCCTTCAGATCTTAATTATTATTGATCTATAAAAATAAAAATATGTGAATAATTTTGTTTTTATTTTTTCTTTCTGTCTCTTTTATTGCTCTCTCTCTCTTAAGCCCATGTTCCTTTCCCTCTGTTCATTTCACTTGCTATATTCTGAGTTAGCATTGAATTAACTATTCTAACTTACACCCCCTGGTTCAGAATCTGTGCTGTTCAATAACAATTCTTCAATTTTACTGATTAAGAAGATATACAGTTGCTTGCCCGATGCACACAGGTTCCAGATCCCCTGTAGAGGGTGAAGCACTGAAATGGATTTCTAATCACTGCAAGTTCCAGGGCAAACACCCCCCTCCCATCCCCCTCAAAAAAAGTCTGTGGGCAAGTGCAAGTGTAATGATCGGCTGGCAAAGTGTTAATTTTGTCTGGACAGTTCTTATATATTCATACAGAGAATGCATTACCTGCCTAACAAACTGCTTCAAATTTCCAAAATATTACATTTCAGTCACGGTAGAAGTCAGTGCTGGATTAATTTAACACGTTGGTTTGCAAGTATACACAATGCTGTCAAGATCAGTTTTAGAAGACTCTTTATTCTGTGCACAAGAACTTAGTAGGAGTGAACACAGACAAAAGGTTTTGTGCTCGTGAAAATGTTTCATCAGAGAAGGTCACATTGGTTTCAATAAAGATCAGTAAGTCCTGTTACATTAGCAACGATCCAAGATTCGAATTCACTTCACAAAAATGCCTGCTTTTCTACATCATACACATTACAGCAACGAAGGAAACAAATTCTTGTAGATGTAGCCTGCTGAGTTATTTTATGGGAAAGATCTGGAGAAGTAATTCCTGCCATCAGACCTTACAGTAAAGTAATTAAATGCTGACCTCAACCCATATTTATGGGAAAACATACTACAGAAGAATTCATGTTAAAAGCTGATCAATTGCTAAGTATGAAACTTGTTTGTGTTTTGGGGGTGATGACATTTTAAAAGCTTTTTTTTTAGAAAGGAATTATTTCCTAATAAATTTGCACTTTTGGAAGACTGTAGGTTGTTGTGAAAAATATAACCCTGGGTAGCAGCAACTAAATTACCTCCAGGTGAAAATTAATTATTTTTAAATAATCTCTTGGTGCACCAAAGGGTAGTATGATATCCACATATGATATATGCCCTGTGCTGCTAGTCCGTGGAATATTTGGCCTATCAGTTTCTCCCTCTGCTCATGTCCTGCAGTTCATTCAGTGGATTATACAGACTGTTCTCATCAAATTATATAAAAAGACAGGTTATATTGAGAACAGTGTATTAATCTTTATTTTTCTCACACAAATTTCAGATGTTGAAGAACATGGTTTTACATGACTATGTAAACATATATATTTATCTATATATATATACTTCAAACGTTTCTGCAGTTTATGCGGATACTGCATAGAAAATCACACTGTTTCATCAGATTGGAATTGCAGAAAGGAACCCAGTAAAACAGCCCAAACTTCAGTGAACAAGAAGGTTAACAACATCATATTCCCATCTTCATGTTAAAACACTTGGCAAAAGGAATGTATAAAGCTTCAGACATAATTTAATGCACTGTTTGGATCAACAACCCTCCTAAACACTAGAAATACTTATACAAGGATCAACAAAAAAAAAACAATTGACTGCGAATCTCAAGTACTGCAGTGTAAAGATAGTCTACTTTCTGACTACAAAGTTAAATTAAAAACTCAGAATAAAGCACTTGTTTGTTAACAACAGAACTGACCTTTAGACTGTGCTAACAATTAAAGATCTTTTTGTAAAGTAGCCTGAAGAAAATAGCTTTCTAAAAAATTAGATCAAGAGATGCAGTTAACAGCCCAGTGACACACTGATTTGTTGTACTAACATTCTACACACTCAAGGAAAAGAAGGTAGGCTTGCAGCCACAATTCTCCAGCATGGCAAGTTCCCAATTTCAAATGATTCCGAGGGCGGTGGTAGCCAGGCAATGAGTAAACAAAAAATTTAGCAAGAGTATCACCTTGAGTAACTCTTGCATGGGAGACAAATACCTACCAACCTTCTCAGCTCAACAAAGGTTTGCGGTGCACCCAAAGTGAGCATGATTGGCAGAGGTGGGTGGGTAAGATGAGGAAAGAAATAAACTCGCAAATAAATAAATTACAGTTTGAAGTATGCTAGATCCTACAGACTTAATTGGCTTGGCTACAATTCTCATGATAAATATGACTGCACTGTACACATAGAGTATATTATTCTATAGTTAAGTGCACCACTTTGACATATTATTTGGTTATTTGCACGAAAAGCAGAAGCGTGCAGTTAGGAAGTTATTGGCTTTGACAAACCATCGGCTAAATGATTGAGCAGAGATAAAAGCCTAACTATGTTGACAGTATGCAGGACAAACACTTGCCCCACGAGAATTGCTTTTGATCAAGATGATCTAATTCAAATCAGCCAAAATCTATTATTCATGATCTGGCAGGCCACTGCTATTAATCACATCTGTTTGTGACACCATTAAACGTACTGTGGAATAATTTCATCTAATAAACAAATCAAGATGTGTGATGAAAAATGAATTCATTAATCCAAATGACTGTTGTGCTCCATCACCTTTTAATCTTTTGCTCTTTAATTCAGCCATATTCACTTTTATAGCAGTGTGATTTGTTTATAGAAGTGTTAGAAGCACATTTAAGGTCGAATTAGGGACTGCATTTATGATTTGTGAAAAAATGTATTTCACATTCTCAGATCTTTTTCTGAAATGAGATTCTGCAATTTCATATTATTACAGAACATAAAAACAATTATTAGCACTTCTCAAAAAGTCCCCATTTACAGGACTTTCTAAATTTTAAATTCCAATCTTTTAATATTATTGGCAAAGCAGGATAAATGCTGCAGTTGAGCATTTATTCAAATGCACTAAATGATATAAGGTTAATGACAAGGAACAAAAAACATATCTGAATTATATGTCAATATTAATGGTGCTCAATGAGCACGCAGAGATTCCTGACAGCAGCGTACCAGTATATGGCCATATGGTTAAGCAAATACAGAAACAAAAATCAGTAAGTGTCAGGATCACTATACTTAGAAGTGACAGCGCCCAAGGGGGCGCATGGCCCGGCTCAGCTGATTCAGCTGGACTGGGGGAAGGGAAGTAATATAATCTGGTCTATGGGAATGGATCACTTTTTTGAAGCATGCCTCCTTGCAACTTAACCAAGAGCGGCTACTGTTGCGAGTCCATGGACCAATCCATAGTCTGGATTGTCCTGCTTTCCAAAAGGAAAAGTTTGCATGGTCTTGGGAGTTTAACATTAACATGGTGAGGTTAAAAAAAAAGAGTAAAATATGGGGATTTTTTTTACAAGATACACAAACAGTCAATGAAGCACAGCAGCTGGAAGAGATCACATCGTAGAATGCAGGAAGTGGATATCATGAGGCTCTCTGAATCTTGAAAGGGATGACATGCAGGAGAACAAGCAGCACTCCAATGCGAATTTCAGCAACAGTTCTTCATGAGAGTGCTCCAAGATGCAGACATATGCTGTGCTTAAACCAGTGTAGTATTTTCCAGCCCTAAAGCAGGAAATGCAAAAACTGTGCAGTCACAGACAGTTGACAGCAAGGAACACTAAAGTGCCTTTTGAACCAGATCCAAAATGTAGTTCCCCATTTTAAAAAAGATCTAAAATTTCCCAGTATTGTATTCCATCCAGTAAACTTTTGTCCTCATACGTGGAATGAGTCAGGATTGTTTTCTGCAACTTCCACATAATTTTAAGTGTTCAAAATGAAATTATAGAACTTCAAGGAATAGAAACTGTTTTATTAATCCCACAAATTACTGTGGGGGACAAGTAACCAATTACAAGTTAAGGTGAAGCAGGAAGTTATCACTTATTCAATGAAAATGGAAGGTACTGGACATTTTCTTTTTTGTAGTTTTGGCCATTAGCTTCCATTTTACAATTTCATTTAAATGACATTACATAATCAAATAGCACAGTAAAGTGATCAACCTTTAATTTACCCAAGAATCACCACAGAGGCAAAAAGGAACCCATTCCCAAAAGTTTTAGGAATTACTGGAACAGTAACTTACCTCAAATTCTTCAGAGAATCCATGTTGGTTATTGGTATACAGTTCATTAATGTGCTTTACAAACTGCTTGACTGGAATGGCCTCCATATCATCTGCAAGGGAAGAACAAATAAAGATGTTGCTAGGCAATTAACTAATTACATCAGAGGTGCAAGAGTTTGGTCCAATTAATATTTTCTCGTGCATAAACCTGAACTGGTGTTACTTGTATGCAAGACTCAAAAATACTTCAGACTTAACTAGTGTACCTAAATCAGCTTTGAAGAAAATTAATCAAAACGTAACACATATGGCAAACCAGAACTGCTCTGGGATTACCTTTAATGAATGCATTTGGGTGGGAATGGAGAGCTTTAATTATTTATTTAATATATTGAGATGAAAAGCACACCTGAGCTCAACATGAGGCAATAAACCCAATATTAGCATTGTTTCCTTGGTGACAAAACAAACTTTTTTTGTATTTTCTGAATCATTTAGCAATATGGTCTGATTTTAAGACCAGAAAATTAAATTCAGTGCAAAATGAATCATTTAGCAAGAAAGGTGCAGCAAAAACAGGAGCTAAAGTCACTGGATGTGAATGGATAACACTACAGAAATGAGAAAAGCAGAACATGCAGGTTAACACAATCTTGTCTTAAATGTTTCTATACAAAAAATAAAAATGCATCAGTTCCATTGTTTTAGTCATAAATGCAAAATGGTGAAAAGGATAGGTTACAGGAGGGAGAAAATGTAATGCCTTAGCATTAAATGTAAAAAAAAAATCAAATGCATGTTTGTAGGAAATGCAGTATGAGATATTTAGAAGAGGAATCAGAGATAAAAAATTTGCAATTGGACATTCTGTAAAGGTTAAAGCCATTTTTGTATATGACATTTGAAACATCAAAGACTTGTGAGCATTTGAGTGATAGGGAAGCTCAGCCCACTAGAAATAGAAAAAAAAGAAATTTAACCTGTTGTGAGGAGCAGAGTCTACAGTCGCCAGCACTGACAGATTTTAAAAACACTGTGTTTTGTGCCAGAGTTTCTCAATGTTATATTTAGCTTCAAATTACTACATCAAATTGTATTTATTGACATTTGAGCAGTGAAATGCACGTGAAAAAAATTCCAAACTAATAGATTGTTATTTAATATTTCTAACTAATCAGTATCATTACACCAGGTTTAATTCAAAAAACATGCTGGAATTGAAAAATAAAAACAGAAACTGCTGGAATGTATATGTCAGTCAATATTTAAAAGACAGAGAATAAAGTTTCATCAGAATGTAGGACCCTTTGTCAGAGGTATCACCAAGCAAATTTTAACCTGACTTCTCTTTGGATGCTGATAGTTCTGCTTTGTAGTTCCATTATTCCTCCTTTTATACCAGGCTTGCTTAGGCTGATTACCCTCAAAATTTGGCTCACCATGAAAGGCTACAAGTTTGTAATAAAGGCAGGATAAAGAACTTTAAAAATTTATTTAATATGAAACTATTCTGATTTGAGGAAACTCATTTTCCTGGGAGTAATGCATATGAAAATAAAGCAACTAGAAGATAATACAAGTAAATTCAATACAAAATGCTGCATTTGTATGGCAATGTAATGGAATTATAGTTGGACCTCCATTATGGCATTTTTGTCAATCATGGGATGTGGGCATCATTGGCAAGGTCAGCATTTATTGTTCATCCCTTGTTAATTGTATATCAATTGTGTTTAATTGTAGGATGCGTTTGCAGTACTGGCACATGCGCAAATGCAGCCTCACCCACTGAACTTTCACTGTCTGCAATGTCTCAGGCAGCTGCCAGTAATAAAAATGGCGCTGCTCAATTTGTCACTAGAAATGAATTAAACCCAAACCCCCTCAATGGCTGCGATTGCCACCTCCATCCCACCCTAACAGTACCCCGCTCCCACCTGCCATCGCCGCTTCTCTTCACCACTCCCTCCTGCACCTGTTTGCATGCCATTTGCTCCCCGCGTCACCACTGCCTTCCCTCAGCCATTCAGTCCCCGCCTCACTACTTCCCCACCTCGGCCGCTCGCTCCTTGCTTCTCCCCCGCCCCCCACTAGCTGCTCGGTCCAGGCATCGCCGCTTCCCCCATCTTGGCGGCTTGCTCTCCACATCGTCCCATCACCCCTCAGCCATTTGCTCCATCCTCAGCGACTTGTTCCCCGCCATTGCTCTGGGCGGTGCGACAGGAGCGATTGGCGGGGTGGGGGGGGGGGGAGGGGGGAGAGGGCGGCAGAGGAAGCGGGAAGCGGACAGCCGAGGATGGGAAGCGGCAAGGCCAGGAGCAAGAAGCCGAGGGGGGAAGTGGCGAGGCTGGGAGTGAGGGGCTGAGGGGGGAAGCGGCGAGGCCTGGAGCACCAGACCTAGGAATGGCGGGTGGGGAAGCGGCGAGGCGAGCGGGAAGCCAGCAGCCGAAGCGGGGCACTGTTGAGGGGGAATGGCGGCAGCGATTGCAGCCATTGAGAGGTGAGGGAACCTTCAGACATCATTACGTCTGGCATCATTACATGGTGACATCGATGCACGCATGCGCAGATTCATACTGGCAAGGTGGCAAATGTTTGGACGCACTGATGATGTCGTCGATTGCTCTGCGCATGGCCTGTGTTGTCAGGAGACACTCTGTTAATTGTACACAGGTGGAGAGCATTAATTGGGTTTCACTTCAGCACAATAGAGAGAAACACTTATTGAAACTGTGGTGTGGTTGAGTTAGGAGGTGTATGCTTGTAATGTTTCACTCTATAAATAAGTAAAGATTGGCTCCTGTACTATCCTTCACCAACTGGCTTTTTGGAATAGAACATCCGTATTTTCCCTCAAGAAGATGGTGGTGAGATGCCTTCTTGAACCGCTGTAGCCGTGTGGCAAAGGTACTGCCACAGTGCTGTTAGGTAGGAAGTTCCAGGATTTTGACCAAGCAACGATGAAGGAATGGCAGTATGCTGTATGACTTGGAGGGGAACCTGGAGGTAATGGCATTTCCATGTGCCTGCTGACCTTGTCCTTCTAGGTGGTTGAGGTCGCATGCTTAGGAGGTACTCTCAATGAAGCCATGGCAAGTTTCTGCAGTGCATTTTGTAGGTGATACACAGTGCAGCCACATTGCTGGTGGAAGGAGTGAATGTTTCAGGTGGTGAATGAGATGCCAATCAAGTGGGCTGCTTTATCCTGGATGGTGTTGATCTTTTTGTCCATCAGCAGATTATTTATTTGCTGATGGATAATGGGAAAATATGATCAAGAATCCCAACATTTTCATTTTGCACATAAGACATAAAATATGATAAGCAAAGAACAAATACAACACAAATAAAATCCATTAAATGTTATCACTCTGGGACTGTGATGTTCATTTATGTCATACAAGGAAATAGGGGTGCAATCAGGCTGTGGAAAGCTTTGCCCTGAAAATTTTTGTTAGCTAATTGGCAACCTGGAGAACAAGAATACAGATATTGAAGGTTGCACTGTATGAAAATGTTATTTCCAAATGTCTTGTGGTAAGCTCATGGTAAGTACCTGTGCTTATCTACCCTGCATAAAGTTTATGAGGATCTACACAACTAACTTGAACTTAATTTGTTTGAGTGCTGAAATTCACAAATATGTAAAGAAATAAGCAGGTGAAACATCAATGAAGTTTAACAGCAAAGAACTTAACGCATTAAACGCAATACAAAAAGAACACAGCTGCTGTTGAATTTCACATCAGTTACATGACTTCAACTGCAACCTGAATTTTGAACTCATGATGGAAAAGCAGCAAGAAAAGCACAAAACACAAGTTATGTAAGAGCAAAACACTGCGGATGCTGGAACTCTGAAATAAGAACAGAAAGTGCCGGAAATACTCAGCAGGTCTGGCAGCATTTGTGCAAAGAGAAACAGAGTTAACGTTTCAACCAGAAATGTTAACTCTGTTTCTCTCTACACAGATGCTGCCAGACCTGCTGAGCATTTCCAGCACTTTCTGTTCTCAAACTCAAGTTATTGGTGGGGGAGGAAAGGGAGAGTTTTCTTTCTTCAATATACTCAACACAACAGTGTTGCATTTTTGCAGGGGTTCTCTTGAACATTCACCAGAACATCCACAGAAATCTTGGAGAAATGGAATAAGTGATGTTTATGCCGTTTCTCCAGGGTTTCTGCAGATCTTCCATCCAAGGGACAACAGACGATCAGCAGAACCCACACAGAAATTAATGCCAAACATATTTACCACCTACAACTTGTAACGGTTACTTGAACCAAGCACTGGAAGAAAAACTCAACTTGTGCCAAAAATAGGCGCAAAGTGGATGGAGCAACTGGGTTGTGATTGATGACATCAGAGAGAGGCGCAAGACTTGTGCTGGAGGCAAGATGTTATGTTCCTGTGCACTCACATGGTGCAAGTCTCCTGCATCCTCTTCTTCTCCCTCTTTTCCTAGCAGCTGCAGGTCTTGGCACTCTTACCTTGGCTGCTCTTTCTCATACACATTCCCAGCCCCAATGGCAGGCCGAGCAGCATATCCACTTTGCCAGAGGATTTGTGCCCAAGCCCTAGGACAGAGACTGTCCTGCAGTTCCAAAAAAGAATCTGATACAATCTTCCTGGCCAGCTCCAGCAATCGCCACAGCCAGAAGTAGGTATAAGAGCTCACAGTAGTAGAAAATTACTAACTAGATGCTTATTTAAAATGCAGCTGAAGATCCCTTTAAACAATGCTGCTGCAACCACCTTCCCGACTGTTGCTGCCAATGATTTGAGGCCAAATTTTAGAACGACAAATACAGCTGTCCCAAAGTTCAATTTGACAGAAGGGTCCTTAACCAGATGTAGGGCCTAATTTCTATATATTTATAAGGCCCCTGCTGCTTTCAGGTGTTTGCCCTATATCACTAAAAGTTATCTGAGTCAATATGGCATCTGGCACACATTAGGTCCAGATTGGGCATGGCAGTTCGCAACATGAAATTCAGAGGCCTAATTCCTGTTTTATGTAGGTTGATGGGAAACCTAGAGTTGAATTCGTCCCCTAATGTGTGTGTTTTTAAATCTTTTCTGTGCAATTCTTATCCTGGCGATGGCTGATGCAATGTATTGTTAAATTCATCTAGCATCCCTATTATGATTCTCTAGAAACTAATCATTGTAGCTGCATCTGGCACCTGGGGCTCACAATTCTATTGAAGGCTCATTTGGATTATGCAGCTCCCAGAAAGGGGAAATAATTAAGGTTGCACATGTGAATCAATTAACAGCACAATGTTAGAATTACCCATGGAATACACTGAGAATGGATTTATAATACACCTACTCGGACATTCCAACTGGAGTCAGGAATTTAACAGAATCATAAAATTTACAGCACAGATGTAGGCCATTTGGCCCATTGCACCTGTGCCAACATTTTGAAAGAGCTGCCACTTAGACCCTTTCCCTGTACACTTTTTATATTTTTCTTTTACAAGCCATCATAACTGTTGCTGACAGGGTGTTCCATGCTTTTACAACTCTGCATAAAAAAAATTCTCCTAACTTCTCCCTTCATTCCTTTGGTAACAATCTTAAATTTCTGCCCTCTAGTTAAAGAGTCACAGATAGTACATAGGCTTCTATCTGCCAACAGGATTGTATGTTGAAGTCATTATTTTAGTAGATTTCTAAAGTTATAATTTAATCAGGCAGATTGAGTTATTTTTAATTAAGGACAACTGTATGATTTAATTTTGGCCATAGGTTTTTAAGAATAAATGTATCTATATTTTTAATTTATAGAATTTACTAGCTGCTCAGTTTCAAATGGATTCATCATTTGAACGGGCCTCTGTAAGATTACAGCCTTGATGTTGTGTCATAGTGGAACAAGGCGCAAGCTCCAGAGCTCCTTCACTGTTGTCTTTTACATTTTGATAAACATATTCCAATGCAGAAATATATTCTCTCCCAAACCCCTACCATCCTGACCACTCACCCAGCCACTTGGCTATGGGGGACCAATCCTTCAGGTCCCCAGCAGCAGCCTCTTGCTGCCCAAAATCCCACTCTAGCCAGTTAACGTTTTTTGTCAGTTTAACACTGATGGCAGTTATGCAGATGAGGTCCAGGTGTTAAAAGCTCCTGGACGTAAGCAGCAGAGGGTCAGACAGTTTGCCATTCGCCTTGGCTTCTCTTCCACACAACTTTCAGTTGGGAGTTACAGTCAGGGCTATAGAATTGATTTAGACTGAGGTGGGATTTCTATGAGCGCAGCAGCTTTTTGCTTTCTTTTGTATCAAGAAAGAAGCCAGCAGCTAGCTAAAACTAGACAAAAGAATTCATTTTTATCACATTCACATCTCTCAGAAACCTCTCAAACACTTCACAGGTATTGGCTTACTTTGAAGTCCAGCACCTGCTGTAATATAGACAAACACAGCATAATATACTGTGTTAATACATCTGCTGAAAAAGATCAGTTCGTTAATGCAGTCTGGAAACTAGTCAAAACAGGAGAATTCCCTCAATGAATGTTGTAAGAGCCTTTGAATTTTAGGAATTCATAGTTTTCTCTGCAAAGTATAGTTGAAATTTCCTCACTTGCAACAAATTTACTGGCTGGCTCCTTGCAGCCTTATTACACAAGAGGGAGTCTTAAGAGTACAATGGTGAAAGACGTGTGAGCCGCATGGAAGATGGCAGGATCCCCAAGGTCACATTGTACAGCGAGCTAGTCACTAGTATCAGACCCACTGGTCGTCCATGTCTCCGCTTTAAAGACATCTGCAAACGCGACGTGAAGTCCTATGGCATTGACCACAAGTCGTGGGAGTCAGTTGCCAGTGATTGCCAGAGCTGGTTTACAGCCATAAAGGCGGGGCTAAAGGGTGGCGAGTCGAAGAGACTTAGCAGTTGGCAGGAAAAAAGACAGAAGCGCAAGGAGAGAGCCAACTGTGTAACAGACCCGACAACCAATTTTATCTGCAGCGCCTGTGGAAGAGTCTGTCATTCTAGAAATGGCCTTTATAGCCACTCCAGGCGCTGCTCCACAAACCACTGACCACCTCTAGGCGCTTACCCATTGTCTCTCGAGACAAGGAGGCCAAAGAAGAAGGTGAAAGACAAGGAAGTACCTCTGACTGATCTTGTAAAGTTGTTGCAATTTGTTACAATTTCTTCCAACAGCAAGTTATGTCCTTGTATTAAAGTCACAAGCACTACATTTCAGAAGCAATCAGAGGCAACTAAAAGATAGGCCAGTGCACATCTACAAGGTGGACCAATAAAACCGAACAATATGGTGCTATTCGAAACATGATTAGTATTTCTGATAAGTTTATGAATTTTCATCCACGCATGTTCAAGGTCCCTAACAAATATTCTGCCATATTCCAATTGGTGGTGGTGACTACTTGTTGAATTATTTCTCTCAAACAGTCCTGAAGCTGGGCTGGTGAAGTAGCAGTGCACATCATCATAGGTGGTGGATAACAAGATCATTTACTAATTATAAAAAGTGCAGGTAATATTGCAACTGGATTATTTATTGGCTAACCAAAATGAAGTGCTTCATTACCAATAAATACTTAATGCCCATTTCTGAAATACATGCTATTGTCTCTGTGGTTGCCAGGTAACTAAGCATGCTGCAGCTTTGTAAAGGTGTTGCCAGAGGCCTTAATGCAACTCCCATTGGTTTGAGACTGTTGTCTTGTGTTGCTAGCTTGCTTCCCTATTAGAAGTACTGTAAACAATTACATTGTCCAGTAGCTCATTTTGATAAACTGTTTATATAAAGAGATCAGCAGCATATTGGAGTTGTCTCTTTATCAATAGATTTGCAGGATGTGGCTTTGTTTCTACAATTCCCCACAGAAAAGAATTGAAAAGTTAGAAGAGAAACCACCTTGTACTTCATTCATGCACATCCTCTGTGAACCAGTCGAACCTTGGAATAATCTCCAGCTTATCCTCTTGGTTGGGAAGGTGCCTAACTGAACGTCCTCCACAAACAAAAAACAATGAAAACAAAAAGACCATCCCCACCAAAACAATCCTTGGTTAAAACAATTTATTTTTTAAAAGAACGAATAGGCAGTAACCTTGTGTTTCTGAGTCAGAACATGCAACCAGTGATATTCAAGGTCCTGCGCTCCTTTCCAAAGTATCATTCTTCTACAGTCCACAATGTTCCAAATCTTTATTACTGGCAATGTCACACTAAAGAAGAAGAATATTCAAGAAGATGCAACGATTTGTAAATGGAGCAGAGGATGACTGAGCTTCAGACAGAAAGCCTGGGTTAGCTTTTACATAAATGCTCAAATTCTGCAACAGGCCAGGAAAACACTTCAAAACAGAGAGCAGTGAATATATTCAAGGCTGAGCTAGACAGAGCTCGACACCATCCAGGACAAAGCGGCCCGCTTGATTGGCAATGGCATCCACCTCCTTAAATATTCAATCCCTCCACCACCAGCGCACAGTGGCAACAGTGTGTACCATATACAAGATGTGCTGCAGCAACTCACAAGCCTTCTTCAACAGCACCTTCCAAACCCTCGACCTCTTCAAACTAGAAGGACAAGAGCAGCAGACGTGTGGGAACACCACCATTTGCAGTTTCCCCTCCAAGCCACACACCAACCTGACTTGGAAATATATCGCCGTTCCTTCACTGTCACTGGATCAAAACCCTGCAACTCCCTCCTTAACAGCACCATGGATGTGCCCGCAGCAGAAAGACTGCAGCAGTTCAAGAAGGCAGTTCACCACCAGCTTCTCAAGGGCAATTAGGAATGGGCAACAAATGCTGGTCTTGCCAGTGATGCCCACATCCCATGAAACAAATAAAAAAAATCTGGCAATACAGTTCAACATTACCTCAAATTCGATGGCACTGTACCTATTTTGAGAATAAGAACCAAGGTCAAATATTAGGTGTGCCTTGGACCTGTACACTCAGGCGCAGTGATCATTCACCGCACACTTGATTTTTGGCACAAATTTCACATGATGGCTAAACTGAGTATAAAAACCACCAATAATTAAAACTTCTATTCAAATTTATAAGCCTGCATTATGCATTTTGCCAACTAGCAGAACTGATTCTATGAGGCCTCTGCCAATTCCGTCATACAGATGCACTTGGACAAACTGACAATTTCCACCAGGACAAAGGGAATCAATCTCATCTGTGTTCAATGCTTTGCGAAAGCACGTGGTCAAGATTGGGAACTTGCCCATGTTCATGAACTGTGTTGCCAGATGACTCAAAAGTTGGAAATAGTTGCCTCAGCAACATTAAGAGACATTTTAACTGCCATCTTTTTAAATAGCTGTTTGGTTAGGATTAGTGGGGGGTGTTGTGAATCCTGCTACTTTAGACATCAACGACTGTATGGGGCAGGCTCAGTGGACCAGCTGGTCTTTTCCTGCTATTGCTTTTGTATGCTCAGATGTTTCTAAACCCTTTGGTTTATATTAATCTTAAGCATAAAATAATAGCCTAAAGAAATTCACAATTTTTGCTTCCTTGCAAAATATTTGTATGAAGTTAAAGCCAAATAATGGAACTATCTCATGATCAGGAGAGAAGCAAAGTATCTGTGTGGGAAACTAAAAGCAAAACTAAAAATTTGCGGCAATAATAGTCCAGTGGGGTCTTGTTGTCAAAGTGAACCTTATGTTCATCTGCAATCTGCTTCTCTGGGCCTGACGTCTACACTTGTCAATAGACAGACAGGGACAATTATTCAAAGTGAATGAACAGAAGACAGTGATCAACAGCACCCAATGAAAACCCATGACAGGCAGTCGATGAAGATAATTTATCCAGGCAGGCCTGTTTAACTACTGCACAGAGAAGTCAAACATTAGGCATTCACCTCTGCTTCACAGTGGCACTGCAAATAAAATCATAAAAAGCATATTCTTCAAATACTCAATAGTATTCCAGCAGATCTTAAGAGACAGTGTGCAACTACCAACTGGGGGAATACTTGATCCCTTATCTAAGGATTAACAGATACATGTCTTTAACCTTAATGCTCCTGCCATTACGGTGAAAGGGCACTGATGAAAGCAATGTGTAACAGTGTGACAAATGTATGCTTACATCCTTACAGCCTACTATCAAATCAATGTTTTGTGACATGCTCTTATCATCCTGCTGACAGATATTTGACAGACAAGAAAATCAGCAACATTTGGGTTCTCAGCATTTGAGAGCCAGATAATAAGAACTATGGAGAAGCTCTAATCCATAAAATATCATTTAATGTCTGAGGAATCTGCACATTATGCACCAGTAATGTTTTTGACCAAAAACAGAGCAGCATTTTTAAATTGCTCTGTAGAAAACATTGTAACAATTTATCCAGTGGTATCTGAAACAATCCCCTTGCCAGAATATCACGAGCTTACTTTATTTCCTTTATCACAACCATTTATATAAATACATGCATGTGTACGTACACACACACACACACCATATTATACTTCTTTTATTCATGTCTTGCATTCCTTGTGGGTCAAATGCAGGCAAAATCTATCATGTATCTCTGGAATGAGCTGTCCTTCCCCTTCCCTCCATTTCTGCACCAACCAGGTTAAATTATAGCTCACTGTTAACCATCATCAGGATTTTGAACTAAAACTTTGTATGAAATCAATGGTCCTGTGTTTCTCGCAAGCTCACAAATCACTCACTTCAGGCAAGGTCAACATAGCAATTAAACAGATTATCAAAATATGATATTTTCAGTATAAGACAATAGAGACATTCCATCTAACCTGTGTTTTGAGTTAGTAAAAAAATTTCTAAGTTTGTTATTACATTGAAAAATATAAACATACTAACAGACTGGTTCTCCTACAAAGTACTTCACACAATCACAGCTAAACTGAAGACTAACTTTGAAGGATATTTGTGCTACATATGTTGGTTAAGTTGTGTAAATATGAACCTGAACTAAATGGCATTCAAAAATTGTGTTTCAACATATGCACAAAGTATCTTGAGAAATAAAGAATAATTGACTTACCTGGAATTGGGATAATGGGAATGCTTTCATTAGGAACCACTCGCGGTGAACTGCTATCCTCCACATAGAAGTGCGCTGTCTGAAAACACTTTCTGAGGGGAAAATAAACAATGTGCTTATTCTCTGGAAAACTATATGCACAGACAAGAATTTGAGTCTTTGAAATTGTGGGTGCCTGTAAATAAATCCTGGCGTACTGCCATCATTTAAATTTGCTCTTTATTGTTAATCATTCAAAGGTTTCTGATGGGTCTTTGAAAAAAGTCATCAAAGAATTAAAATGACTGTGAATCTAAATTATTTTTCTGTCCTCAGAAGTGCATCAAAGGCAATATTCAATAGTTTTCAAACCTAACATAATTACACTTTCATTTTTTTTTAAAGTTGTTTTAAAAAAAAAAATAATAGCTTATCATTTTGAGGCCATATGGAGCAATAACACAAAACTGAATTACAGCTGCTAAGAAAGATAAATCAATATATATGCTCTTAAATGGCCTGAGAAGCAGCCTGGGGCCCAAGAAGGATGAAAATATCACACCACAAAGGAGGATTCAAGCACAACAGTTTCTGATGGTGAAAGATGTGTGGCATCACAAACCTCCCAATATTTTACCTGTACTTGATGCAAAGTAACGAGCACAAATTGGTCATCATTGAGAAGGCACGGACAAGAAAATCACACAGAGCTGTGAACAGCCTCTGCATGGTGATGTTGACTGAAGCTGGACTCAAACTCCAGCGTCATTGCTCATCTGATTTAATGACTTTCCTTGGGCTGGAACTGAATATCAAATGAGGCTCTCTGTGCTCTTGTGACAGGAGGAGGGACTGCGATGTTCATCAGGGGCTTCTAACAAAAGGATTATTATAGTACAATGATGCCCTCAATAAACTGTTTGGGAGCACCTGCATATAGCCCTAACGTTGCCATTTCCTGATTCATGTACATTTACTGATATCACCCAGAAAACAAAAAATGCCCCTAATGTTTTTCCAATGCACTGTTCTGTTATACAGGGTGATCTCACACTGTATAACTGCTGAGCAGTAATTACTGTCTGCTAATTAAGGCACTCACAATAACTCAACTGCAGCTAAAGGCTTTGATTATTCATTTGGTGTCTTACTCTGTTTTATCACACAGAATATTAAAATTCTTGGTTATCAGTATATATAAGAATAAATGATAATTCCAAATATGATTAATGTGACTGAAGTATTCTGAATAACTGCACAATTCAAAACCCATGCAGATTTAATTGCTTAATTTCCTCTTTTAATTTTTTTTATTTATTCACAGAATGTAGGCATTGCTGGTAATGCCAGCATTTATTGTCCATCCCTAAAAGCCCTTGAGAAGGTGGCGGTGAACCACCTTCTTGAACTGCTGCAGTTTTTATGGTGAAACTACTCTCACAACACTGTTAGCTAGGGAGTTCCAGGATTTTGACCCAACGAGGATGAAAGAACGGCAATATATTTCCATGTCAGGATGGTGTGTGGCTGGCAGGAGAACTTAGAGGTGGTGGTGTTCCCATGTACCTACTGCCCTTGTCCTTCTAGGTGGTGAAGGTCATCGACTTGAGAGGTGCTATTGAAGAAGTCTTGGTGAGTTGTTGCAGTGCATCTTGTGGAAGTGAATGTTTAAGGTGGTGGATGGCGTGCCAATCAAACAGGCTGCTTTGTCCTGCATGTTGTCAAGTTTCTTGCGTGTTGCTGTAGCTGCACTCATCCAGGCAAGCTAACAGTATTCACATCCCTGATTGTGCCTTGTAGATGATGGACAGACTTTAGGGAGTAAGGAAGTGAGTCTCTCACCACAGAATTCCCAGACTCCAACCCACTCTCATAGCCAAGGTATTTATGTGGCTTGTCCAGTTAAGTTTCTGGCCAATGGTGACCCCAGGATGTTAATGGTGGGGGATTTTATGATGGTAATGCTGTTGAATGTCAGGGGTAAGTGGTTAACCTCTCTATTGTTGGAGGTGGTCATTGTCTGGCAATTATGTGGGACAAATGGTACTTGCCACTTATCTGGGTGTTGTCCAGGTCTTGCTGAATGAGGGCAAAAGGCTGCTTCATTTACCTGAGGAGCTGTGAATGGTGCTGAACACTGCACAATCATCAGTTAACATGCTCACTTCTGACTGTATGTTGGGCGGAAGGTCATTGTCAAATTAGCTGATGATGGTTGGGCCTAGGACACTGCCTTGAGGAACTCCTGCGGCGATGACTGTTGATGATTCAGCATAGGCTGATGGGGAGATAATTGGCCAGATTGGATTTGTCCTGCAACATTTGACTTTATTCTGACTTTCAGAGTTGAAAAAAAGCAAGCCTAGTATTTATTTTGAGTTAAAGAAAGCATTTGAATTAGAAACTTTTACAGGGTGTGTATCCAATTAATTATGGCATTTATAATCTATTGGCAGATGTTACATTCTAAAATTATGTTAGGAACTGGTGATATTAAAAGTGACCAGTATTGCAAATTGTGACAATAACATAACTGTATTAGTAAGTATTAGTATTAGTATCAGTAACATTACATTTTTTTAAACTAAGGTCATCTTTGAAGCCAATTAAATTCCAATCACAGAAATAGATGAGAATGGTTCACTTTAGTTTTCAGCCAGGAAACTGACATCTAACAGTTGTGTAGGTTCACAACAAGATCTGCTAAAAAAATAATTAGCAAAAGGAAGTCCTCAGAATATTAAGGCATCAACTTTGACCCAAAATGCTTGGCACGAACGTGGCAGGTGAGTGATTAAAATATTAGAAATCGACACTGGCCCATTCCTGCTTGGGTAGTCGACTGTCATTTTAATTGGTTAACTAAAAAGTGCACAAAAGGCATTAACGCAGAACAGGTGGGTGCCTCGTAAATAATTGCAAATCAATGTTATTGGGTCCCTGATGCTATTTTAATTGGACAGGCCAGAAGTCCTGCCTATATGCCAAACTGCTGATTAATACTGTGCAGGATTGGCCTCAGAAAGACTGTCACGACTGGGAAGCAGTATTAAAAAGGGCACTCACCTGCAGGCTTTTAGATCAGTAGGATCTGTGCACTATTGTCATAACTGGATTACCAAGGCAGAGCTTGGCAATTGCTTCTTTCTGATTTTTGCTGCCCTTACTTTTATTGATTAAGCACTCACTGCTCATCATAGATGCTGTTATTCCTTCATTCCTTTAGATGGAGGAAGATAAACAGCAGCAACAGCAGCCTCAACAACCAAGATTATCAGCAGTGGGTCTGTTAGAAAATGGCAGGTGAGGAGAACTGCTCATAGAAGACCTCACCCAGCCCATGAGGTATATTGGCCGAGTCAGTTCCCTGGATATCTCGTGAAACAAGGCAACAGAAGGCCGTAATTTATCAATCAAGCTGTTGCTGAATTAGGCAGTCTTCGGTGCAAGACTTGCTGCCTGATGGACCAAAGGATCATGCTTTACAAATGGCTGTCAAATTCGGCACCACCCTTAACTGTTTTGCTTCAGGCTCCCACTAGGGCAGTATAGGAGACATCACCCAGTCTGCAATGCACAGCTGCATCAAGTTGGTCACCAAAGGTCTTCTGCTTGTCAGAGCAAACCAGTACATTATCTTCCCAATGGACACCAACAGCCAGAAAGTGAGAGCTCTGGGATTTGCAGCAATTGCTGGGTTCCTCATATCTAGGACATAATATGCTGCATTCATGCAGCTACCAGGATACCAGAACCAGGAGTTTTTGTCGACAAGAAGGGCTTTCACTCCAGCAACGTACAACCAGTGTGTGATTTTTTAAAATTTGTTCATGGGATGTGGGCATCGCTGGCTAGACCAGCATTTATTGCCCATCCCTAATTGCCCTTGAGAAGATGGTGGTGAACCGCCTTCTTAAACCGCTGCAGTCCACGTGGGGTAGGTACATCCACAGTGCTGTTAGGAAGGGAGTTCCAAGATTGTGATCCAGTGACAGTGAAGGAACGGTAATATAGTTCCAAGTCAGGATGGTGTGTGGCTGGGAGGGGAACTTGCAGGTGATGGTGTTCCCATGCATCTTCTGGTGGTAGAGGTCGCGAATGTGCTATCGAGGGAGCTTTCGTGAGTTGCTGCAATGCATCTTGTAGATGGTACACACTGCTGCCACTGTGTGTTGGTGGTGGAGGAAATGAATGTTTGTGGATGAGGTGCCAATCAAGCAGACTGCTTTTTCCTGGATGATGTCAAGCTTCCTGAGTGTTGTTGGAGCTGCACCCGTCCAGGCATCACATTCCTGACTTGTGCCTTGTAGATGGTGGACAGGCTTTGGGAAGTCAGGAGGTGAGTTACTCGCTGCAGGATTCCTAGCCTCTGACCTGCTCTTATAGCCATGGGATTTATATCGCCACAGAAAGATAAGGCACGTGTCTGCCGGTTTCACAGTCTGCTGTGACAACAGTATCATCTTGCAAGACACATCCATCCCCCCACTTTACGCCAGAGGATGGCTGGTGAGGACAAGAGATCTGTCTTGTCCTCACCAGGGAAGCTTCATAGATATGGCTGATGCCACACCTCCACAATCGCATCATGCCTGAACAATAGGTACAATTAGATTAATGTGATCAGCAGAAACATCATGCAACACAATGTTCCCTACAATTTTTTTTGTTGTGTGTGGCCTGTTTATTTCAATGCGTGATAGATTTAAATTTTTTTGTGCAGCCATACACGCCACTATCTTAAAATACGACAACTTGTGAGCACCCTGCGCGGTATCTTCCGGGTTGCTGCAGGAACATTGATAGAGCATGCCGTTGGCCTATTGAAGCAAAAGTTCAGCAGCCTTAATCGATCTGAGGGCTCTCTAAAATATGGCCCAGACAAAGTAGGCTGCATCAAGCTGGTCGCTGTTGTGAAGAGAACAAGGAAAAGGTCAGTATGTATTTGGAATGAGAATGAGAATGGGAGGTCGTACGGTGTCACCTTGTGATGGGCGGTGAGCAAAGTGATGGAATGCTGGGGATAGATCAGCGTGCTGAGGACTACTGGTAACCGAGAGAAATGGAGAATGCGAGCTGTACACACTCTTGCTACTCTAGTGAGGTCATTGAAACATTTCCAACATCAAATCCAGATCCTGAGGGTGATGCACCTGGATCTGACATCTCTTTCCAGGCCTGGGGGACCTCATGCTTTGGCACCCTCATTCCAGTGCTGGGGTAAAATTACATCTCTCCTCTCCCTGTTCTCGATCAGCTGGTGCACCAGGGAAGCTTCAGAGAACCTCAAAGCTTGTTTCTTGACTCTGTTCCCTACTCTGTTCAGCCAAAATGACCGAGGAACCAGAAGGCAATACATTCTTGTTTTAAAAGGTTAATTGTCATTTTTAACAGGCCTCTGGCTGACTCAAGGAAATTACGCTAAGTGGTTGTGAGTCCTGCTGTGTCAGCCAAACAGATGGGAAATACAAATGTAAGATTATAATCAGTCCTGGAAGTTAAAAGGCTGGGTATTCTGCGATGAGTGGCTTACCTCCTGGCTCTCCAAGCCTCGCCAACACCTACATATTGGAAATGTGATGGAATACTCTGCACTTGCCTGGATGGGTGCAGCTGCAATTAACTCAAGAATCCACCCATAATAAAGCAGTCCTCTTGATCGGCAGCCCATCCACCAACTATTATGAAGAGGAATAGGGGAGTTCTCCTCAGTATCTTGGCCAATGCTTACCCCTCATCCAACATTACAAAAACATATTATTTTATCATTATCATATTGTCGTTAGGCGTTTGTGGGACCTTGCTCTGTGCAAATTAGCTGTTATGTCGTCTACATTACAACAGAGACAACACTTCAAAAATATGTCATTGGCTGTAAAGCACTCTGGGACGTCCCAAAATCATGAAAGGTCCTACATAAATGTGAGCTTTTCTTTTTCATTAATTCTTTCTCAAACATCTGCTCCCTGCACCATTGGTACACCATGGCTACAGTGTGTACCATCTACAGGATGCATTGCAGCAACTCACCAAGGCTTCTTCAACAGAACCTGCCACACTCGCGACCTCCATCATCTGGAAGAACAACAGCAGCGACTACATAGGAAGACCACCACCTCCAGTTTCCCCTCCAAGTCACACACCATTCTGACTTGAACATATTTCTTCATTGTAATTGGGTAAAATTCTGGAACTTCCTATCGAACAGCACAGTGAGAGTATCTTCACGACATGAACTGCACAGGATCAAGAAGATTATCCACCACCTTTTTCTCTTGGGCAACTAGGATAGGCAATACATTCTGGCCTTGCTAGAGACACCCGTAGCCCGAGAATGAATAAAACATGATTAAATAATCCAGGGCCTGTTTTCTGCTGCAGCAGGTTAAGTTTCTAAGTAATTTCCTCATTACTCACCCACCCAAAACCCACCTAGAGTTTGCATCAGGTCTTTACTGAATATAAGCAAGCTAAGCAATGGAAAGGATGAGTTTGCTGCAGTTTTTTTCATTTGAGTAGAAATACATGAAAAATTTTGAGATATAGGTACTCATCTTCTTTGGTCAGAAAAGAATAGTTGAAATTCATGTTATATGCTATCTAACCTGAGGTTAAATGCCATCCATTTCCATTTTCACAATTTAGTTTGTGTATCATGAAACCAACAAACCTGTCTAATCTGGTCTTAAATTTTTAAACGTTAACAGCAGATATGCACCTGATTTTTTAAAATCTAGGCAAGTTTCTAACAAAGATTATATTTATTTACATGTTAGTAAAGAACAAATATGGACTTCAGTAAAGCTTGATAAAGGATTAAAACAGCTTACATGAAAAAAAGTACAAACTAGAATCGTCTCCTAAGATCAGCATCAGAAGCTGCTTACCTCGTATCTATCCCTTAGTGCTAGTAGTTTCATTTTCATTTTCTAACACTGAACTTATGGCGTGGTTTCTGCAAACACCATTTTTATGTACAGAAATAATAAAGTCTATTTTCTACTCTAATTTCTAAAAACTAACATTTCTATACCTCTGAGGCAGAGGTATCGATATTGAAATTAAATTTACATTTTCGCTCAAATTCACACAAATATTGTATTACTGTTCAATATTTTTTAGGTTAATTTGCTTAACTATGGATAACAGAATATGGATTAAACAAAGCAATAGGGCATTCCCAAAATCATAGAGCAGATTTCTAATTATTCCCCAAATTGTGCTCTTATTGTTCCTCTGCATACATGGCTGATCAAATCTAACACAGGCTGTAGAGATGAGCATGGTTTTCAATATGTATAATCCTTTGAGCTTTGGGAAGCTGGAGATATGCAAACAAACTGGTTCTCAAGCAGTTAGTGAGCATATGTCATAATTTTGCTGAACACTAATGGTAAGAGTTATAAATTGCACAATTAAGAAAGGATACCATACTTTTCAAGTGCTTTAGATAGACACACTGGGATTCCTCGTCAGAGGATTAAAATTTCCATAAAACTTTTGACTATCATAAAGGACTGCAAAGTTCATGGACATTTGACTCGCCTGTTCCACAAAGCACCTTGCAGTGATCGTGCTCTACATCTCAAGAGAGACAAATATCAGTAGAAAGTATACCAGTGCAGTGCAACATTGACAGTGGTTGTAAAGAAGTTTAATGAGTGCAACAATAACTTCAGTTTAAATTATCAACCAATTACTTCTAATTTTAATAAATTATCTTTTGTCTCTAAATTTTAAAAAAGATTGGTTCATTTGACTACTTAATCAAGTCTCTGTCGACTTTGACAGTTTCTGAGCCGCTGTAACCAAGAAAAAAATTGTGAAAAGAAACAACCGGGCTGAATAGTGAAAATACGAGATGCATAAGAGTTTTGCTTGATTACCCTTGGTAATTTTGTGAAATTTTCCTTCAGAAGGTTAAGTGGGGCAGGGTCCATAATATAGACTGTATGCAGGTTGTGAATGAAATGGATTTCAGGTGAGACCAAGATATGGAGGATTGAAGGGGATGATCTATGTCCCAGCAACCTAGACACAGTTTATAAATGCAGCAAATATTTCAGTTATTAAAATGAATACGTATCAGCAAACAACTATTGGCTATTATCATGCCCTGATCTTTCGGTGCCACGAAATGCTAAGACCTCCCACTCACTCTACTGCACCAATATATTTTCTGAATTATTCATCCTAATTTCAAGTTTACCACAAATACATAAAGATTTGTTACGTCCAATATTATTAGGCTGCTAATACTATATAAAATAATTCATTAGCATTCCAATAAGCCCACAGATAGCAGCTTTCCTAAAGTAGAATGCACAGTTTAATAAGCCTTTAGCCAGAGCATTTATCCATATGGGACCAAAATTGCCTTGGGTCTCATGAGCAAGTAGACAATGCAACTGCCACATATGGGGCAAAAGTAGTTACTGATGCAAATCACCCATAAAGAAGGATATTTAAACTACAGAGACTCAATTCCATATGTCTACTTAATTCCTTGAGTGTTCTTTGTGTGAAATTGGAAATGTAACCATGAAGCATTCAAAAGAAAATTCTTCAAAAATTTAGATTAGAATTTTGATATAAAAGGCAATAAAGCATTAGTCAATAATATTAATTTTTTAATTTTTGTGCTGTGTACAGACAGCAGTGATAATAGACAACTGCTCCCTTTCTGGGATACTTTCTTGTACTATCTGTACATTAGCAATCAGTATAATCTATGCTTTATTCTGTTGTGCCACAACAGCTTTAGGAAACTGCAGCACTACAAACATTCTAGTGAAGTCGAATAGCACTTTATTGGACATTGTTTCAGACACATTCTTTTCAGAAATTTGAGAAGATATTTTTGCCATTATATGGGGAGATTTAAGGGCAGGCTCTCATCCTGATAGGGCCAGAAGCTATCTGATCTGTTAATTCAATTTGATGGCTCCCATGCTGAATATCAAGAAAGTATTCATTTTTAGTGAACTGTTAAAAGAATTACTATTATCTGGCTGTATCATGTTGAATATAACTTGTACCTTCTGTATGCAAATATCGATGAAACGTTTTACCAAACCTCTTTCAGTGGGATCATACCTCTTTCAGCGTGGTTTTGTTTGTTTGATACATCACCATATTATGATATTTTTCAAGTAATTAAGCATAGCTACTTCTGAAAGCGGTATATGTAAACCTCGGCTCAGTAGTCGCATTCTCATCTCTGAATCAGAAAATTGTGAGGTCAAGTCCCACTCCAGGGACTTGAGCACATAATTCAGGTTTTCAGATCAGATGTTAAATCAAGGTCTGTCTGACCTCTCAGGTGGACACAAAAGATCCCGTGACACCAATTCAAGAGGGCAGCAAAGGAGCACTCTCTGGCCATTATTTATTTCTCAACTAACATCCTTAAAACAAATTATCTGGTCATTATCTCATTGTTGTTTGTGGGACCTTGCTGTGCAGAAATTGGCCGCCATGATCCAACTGTGAATAAACTACAAAAGTATTTAGTTGGCTGTAAAGATCAGTCACTTCTGTTGCCCAATAATT
Source organism: Heterodontus francisci (assembly GCF_036365525.1). Taxonomy (NCBI): domain Eukaryota; kingdom Metazoa; phylum Chordata; class Chondrichthyes; order Heterodontiformes; family Heterodontidae; genus Heterodontus; species Heterodontus francisci. The sequence continues at coordinate 50,864,255 of NC_090389.1, forward strand.
ATGTTACCATGACAATTGTACTCAGAATTAAACACAGCTCTAATGAAAAGGAAAAGCTAGAAATTATGAAAACTGAATCAGCACTGACTTTTAAGCAACTCGTCTGCAGGCTGAATCAGATGCAATATATTTTGTGTATCTGTATGAGAATGTTGAGGCCACATTTGAACAATGAATGGGAGTGTCATATGTCCTTTTACTTCAGTGAAATGATTTCAGAACAAATCTGATGTAACCAAAGTAAACATTTCCATGTGTCCTTCATTCCCTTCTAAAACTGCTCTCCAGATGAGAATGCAATTGCTGAAATCTTTATGCCAAACCATGATTCTCAGGAGTATTTTGGAAACTGATTATCCATTATGCGACCTTTGACATGGGCAGTTAAAATGGTGTTTTTGCTTTTCAAATCAATGTAAATAACAGATATTTGCTACACAATAGTTTGTTGTGGGGATAAATACAGCGCTATTCGAGCTTTTACTGTGGACAACTATAATGACACAAACTCTGCACAACAACATCCAGATCTACAACGGTTTGAAGCAGAATTAGTATTTTACTAGTGAAACCGCCAAAATATCTAGAAATATTCTGAATCACTTAAACTAAGTCCCACGATGTGTGGATGAAAGTGGTAGCATATTTGGGAGCAGTTATCTTTTGAAAGGACTGGCTGAAATTCTTTGAGCATTAATATCCATTTTGGAAGAGGAATTCTTAAGTTACTCATGTCTGATAAAGGGTTCTATACAACACTGAAGCGATGTAAATTTCAAAATTAACGGATTAGAAGATAAACATTTTACTGCACTTTTTACTTAAAAATAAAAATGTACCAACAGGTGACATGTTTAAACTAATTTTCTAAGAAGACATAAGAGTCATGGAATATAGCTATTGTTTGAATTAAGTAAACTGTTGAAAGCCTTTAAAAACCTTTCTTGGATAAAGTAAGTTGGATATTTTTCTGCAGCACAGAAAATGGGCTCCTCTCAGGATTCCTTTTGTTCCTTTCGCTCATGGTAATGGAGTCTTCAATATGTCAGTAAAAATGTTTGAAAGACCTCAAGTTGGTAAAAAGGTTTTTTGTGCCTTTTTAATGAGCATCAGTCTCTTAGTTCTGAAAACTGAACAGACTCCTCATGACAAATTTAGCAGCAGGGGGCCTGTCACCATGACAACTTCAGTGAATCCTGAAATGCTCACATTACCATTTGAGAAATAGTTGGTGAAAGTTGCAGAGGAATCACTATGTTGATAGCATTGCGACATTTTTCAATGCTCACTGCTGTACATTGTTATAACAATCATTCAAGCACAGTAAGAAAAACATATCACAAGCCTTATAAAATTTATGGAGCTGAGGCATCAGAAAATGTAGTGGCTAAATTGATAGCCCCTAAAACATGCACTAGGATCATGATGCGCATTTAACCCGCGCCCACTGATTGAAATGCAGGCAGCATGCCAACTTTGGGCTGCCTGCTCATTTGAATGATTGTTGCATGCAGCCAGCGCTAAGCACGCTGTTCATTGGCTGCATTCTTCAGCAGGAGGCCCAAAATCATAACTTCCCAGAACTTCATAAAGCTAGCCAATGCTGCTTGAAGCTAGCCTGCACCTCTTAAAGGGGACACGCATTGTGGCTGGAGCAGGTGCTGGTAGTTGTGCAGGGAGTGAATCTGACCCAGCAAGCACTGAAGAATGGCACAACATTTAGAATCACAGAATGGTAAACAGCACAGAAGGAGGCCAATCGGCATGTCGTGTCCATGCTGGTTCTCTGCAAGAGCATATCAGCTAGTCCCACTCCCCAGCCCTTTCCCTGTAGCCCTGCAAATCTTTCCTCCAGGTGAAAGAGCAAGCTCCAAGGTTTTCGGATGTGGCACTGGAGGCCTTGGTGGAGGAGGTGGAAAGTAGGAGAAATGTCCTGTGCCCACATGAGGCCTGAAGGCTGTCCAGACGCAAGTTCAAAAGGCAGTGGGAGCAGATAGCCTTGCAGAACAATGCCAAGAGTCTAGCCCCAAGGACCTGAACGCAGCACTGCAAGAAGTTCAATGACCTCACACGAGTGATAAAGGCCAGCGAACGCATCTTCAAATGCTGATATCCTACCAACTGAACCATTAGGCTCAGACACTCCATAATTCACCACGCCCCCAACATTCACTTACCAACAATCTTTATTAATCAGCATTCATACCTTATATTCATATGCTCCACCATGCCCTCATACATTTAGCATGGCTGCAAGCCTCACAACGACATCTTACAGCTTGCACAGAGTGCCAACTATTCAACCATGACAATCACATCATCCAAAGAGATTGCACAACACTGACTGACACACTTCCCTCTCTCTTGTAGGACAATGTGGCACACAACCTGGAGGCAGCAGAGGCTACCTGTTGGGGGACAAGCACATCTGCATGTCCTAACCCCCATGGAGGAGACCAGTGGCAGGTCTTAGTCATTTCAAGATGTCCATATCCTTCTTCTCACATCCCCCTTCCTCTTCATCCCACAATTTCTTCTGACTTACAAGAAGCAGGTGGTGTAAGCATGCACCTCTTACTTCCCTATGCACCCCCCACCCCCCACCCTTACCAAAAGCTGATCATTTTGCCTTTCTCCTTTTTACACTCGAAGTACAACCTGGTCAGACAGTACAGGAACAGCAAGATAGTGATGACGAAGATACATCATTACTCAATTGCACTCTTGCAGCCGCCAGCTCAGATACTGACACTACCCTGTTTCTTAGATGATAAATTAGAGGTGGGATCTCCACATGAAGTACTGGGCACGAGTGGCTTGCATTCAGGGCAGGGAACAAGGATAGAGCAGGTGTCAGCTCACCGAAGAGCGAGGTTATATATGACTTCCACTGCAGAGAAATCAAATGAAGATGTCAATGGGGCAGGCTACAGTAGAATGCTGATGGATATGTACATGAAATGCTTAATGGGAAGCTTGCATTTAATGTCAAGGAGCACAGAAGAGTCCAGCAGCAACTACGCACAGGACTTTGTGCAGACCTTGGAGCCCAGTGGTAGCCAACTCCACTAGCACACTTGCAAACCTAACCATGATACAGTGTTTGATGGCTGATATCTCAGCCTCCATTGTCGCACAACTAGCTTCCACACAATGTCCGAGTGCTGCAGTGGAAGCTCAGACTGAAGTCATGCAGAGTCAGCTGTGCCTGATGAGAATGGGACCTAAGGAGGGGTAAAATAGGAGCAGAGGATTTAACTCCCCATTCCTCCACACTCCAGTTAGCTGCTACTTTAACTTCTGGGTTTGAGATGCGTATGAGGCTCTTGTCACAGGCAGGTGAGAGCTACATGAAAACTCAAAAGGTGTAATCCAATTACGTTATTTGGAACTGGAGACAAATTGAATCCCAAGCTGGAAGAGTTGTGCACAGTGCTAATTGTGCTGGCAAAGGTGGCTTCAGGCCAGAAGGGGCCAGCAAGGAGCGGAGTCAAAAGGAAGTCATGCTCAAACTGCTTAGAGCTCCGGTCAGACGACACCTTATGCACTGTGTCTAGTTCTGATAACAGAGACAGAATAGAAACATCTGAAATCAGGTGAGTGGATTTACTGGTCTGATGTCAATCTATTCCCACTTGACAGCATTTCAGCTTCGCCTAATTTCCAGGCTGTCGAGGCTCCCACTACAGTCCGCCAGGACTCCCATAAATATAATGTAAATTGGGATCCTGTGATGTAGTTAGGACCCCAATGCTATTTTAGCTGAAAGAAAAATTATCTTGCCATTGCCTTGCCCATTGGAGAAACATGGCAGGATGAGTTAAACAGTCAGCAGGCTGCAGGATTTAAAGGGGCCATGAGCTGTAGGCACTCAAATCAGTTGTGCCTGCATGTAACTGAGCTTATTGACGTTTCAGTGATTGGGCACTTTCCAAATTGCTGATTTCTGATACTTCGACGTCCGTTTTTACAGATTTTTGGTTACTCACCCTTGAGAAGCAGTAAAAGCTTCGGTTGGGTTTTGCTCTCATTGTACTTGGTTCTGGAGGAGGAGCAGGAGGAAGAGCAGCAACAGAGCCCTCAAAATGCTGCAGTTAGACCTCTGAAAACACAGCAAGTGTGGGGGTCTGCTCACAGATAGCCATACTTACCCAAGAGCTTCAACACACCAAGGGCCACCATCCTTGAGATGTCTGAGGACCAGTGCTCGAGGAGGCTGTGCTTGCTCAGGCAGATTGTTGCTGACTTCTGAAGTCTCCTGGAGAAGGACCAGGGATCCTGTCATACCAGACACTGTAAAGGTCACCAGAGGCATAAACTTCTATGTCTCAGAAACATTCCAGGCTGCTATTGGGACATCTCGACAAATTTGCAGTTGGCCTACCACAAGTGCATCAAACAAGTGACCAATGCATTATTTTCCAGGGCAAACCAATATTTAAATAGAGAGAGATTTCAGAACTTGGTGGTGCAGAGGGATCTGGGTGTCCTGGTACATGAATCACTAAAAGTTAGTCTGCAGGTACAGCAAGTGATTAGGAAGGCAATTGGAATGTTGATGTTTATTGCAAGGGGAATCGAGTAAAAAAGTAGGGAAGTTTTACTGCAGCTATATGGGCCTTGCTGAAACTACATCTGGAGTACTGTGTACAATTTTGGTCTCCTTATTTGAAAAAGGATATAATTGCACAAGAAGCAGTTCAGAGAAGGTTCACTTGACACATTCCGGGGATGAAAGGCTTATCTTATGAGTAAAGGTTGAACAGGTTGGGCCCTACCTGTTGAAGTTTAGAGGAATGAGAGGTGATCTTATTGAAACATAGAAGATCCTGAGGAGACTTGATAGAGTGGATACCAGGAGGATGGTTCCTCTTGTGGGGGAGACTAGATGTAGGGGACACAGTTTAGGGCGGCGCAGTGGTTAGCACCACAGCCTCACAGCTCCAGCGACCCGGGTTCAATTCTGGGTACTGCCTGTGTGGAGTTTGCAAGTTCTCCCTGTGTCTGCGTGGGTTTTCTCCGGGTGCTCCGGTTTCCTCCCACAAGCCAAAAGACTTGCAGGTTGGTAGGTAAATTGGCCATTATAAATTGCCCCTAGTATAGGTAGGTGGTAGGGAAATATAGGGACAGGTGGGGATGAGGTAGGGAACATGGGATTGGTGTAGGATTGGTATAAATGGGTGGTTGATGGTCGGCACAGACTCGGTGGGCCGAAGGGCCTGTTTCAGTGCTGTATCTCTAAACTAAACTAAACTAAGAATAAGAGGGCTCCCTTTTAAGACAGAGTTGAAGAGAATTTTTTCTCTCAGAGGGTTGTTAGTCTGTGGAATTCTCTTCCCCAGAAAGCAGTGGAGGCTGGGTCACTGAATTTATTCAAGGCTGAGGTGGATAAGAGTTTTAATAGACAAGGGTTACGGGGGGGGGCAGACAGGAAGGTGGAGTTGAGACCACAATCAGATCGGCTATGATCTTATCGAATGGCAGAGCAAGCTCAAAGGACCAAATGGCCTACTCCTGCACCTAAATCCTACGTTCCTATATCATATTATTTTGCATTGTTGACAACAGCCAAATGACACAACCTTGGAGTTTGCAGCAAAGGCTGGTTCCCCCAGGTAGGTGCATGGCATGATTGACTTCACTCATATTGCCATTAGGGCACCTCAGGACCAGCCAGGAGCTGTCATTAACTGCAAATGGTTTCATTCTATCAATGTGCAGCTTGTTTGTGATCACAGCAAATAGATCATGCCAGTCTATTCCTGGGCAGCTGCCATGATTTGTTCATCTTTCACAAGCTTTCTACCATGGTTTATGAACTTTGAAACCCCACCCCACTTCTGAGCAGATCAGGCGTAATGACAGCAAGGTCACAACATCGAGGGACATCAAACTCATCAATGGGCTCCTGATGCAATGCCTTGATAGGTCCAGGAGATTCATTCAATATGTTCCTGGGACGTCATTTAATATGCTCCAGGGAGAGAATCATGCTAAACATTCTAAAGGACTAGAATAAAGAGAGTATAAGCCATGTTTCAGCTATATAAAGGCCTGGTTAGACTACACCTGGAGTACTGTGAGCAGTTCTGGGCACCAGACCTCAGGAGGGATATATTGGCCTTGGAGGGAGTGAGGTGTAGATTTCCAGAGTGATACCTGGCCTCCAAGGGTTAAATTGTGAGGTGGTATTACACAAACAAGGATTGCATTCCCTGGAATTTAGAAGGTTAAGGTATGATTTGATCAAAGTTTTCAAGATATTAAGGGTAACCGATCAGGTAGATAAAGAGAAATAATTTCCACCGGTTGGGGAGTCTGGGATGAGGGAGCATAGTCTAAATATTACAGCCAAACCATTCAGGAGTGAAAATAGGAAACACTTCTACACACAAACGGTGTAAAAACAGTGTTTAAATAAATAAAATTAATTAAAAAAAATAAACACAAATTCTACACTCCTCTGCAAATGGCATTCGATGTTAGATCAATTGTTAATTTTAAATCTGAGATTGATGGATTTTTGTTAACCAAAGGCATTAAGGAATCTGGGAAAAGGCAGGTTTATGGAGTTAGGGCGCAGATTAGCCATGGTGTCATTGAATGGTGAAGCAAGCATGAGGGGTGAAATGGCCAACTCCTGTTCCGATGTTCCTCTAACTCTTCAAGATGATGTTGGATATAGCTTGCCAAACACAAAATCCTACTTGCCCATAATCTACATTCTTACTGGCCTACGTTTGCTTCTAGCCTCCCAATTCAATCAATATAAAATCTTTGTCCTTGTTTTGAAATTCATCTATGGCCTTACCCTACTCAATTTCAAGAGTTCCTCCAACCCTATAGCACCATGCAAACCATGCACCCAACCAAACACTCTGTTCCTCTCTCTGCATATGGTCTACTGTGTTACTTCCAATTACACTCCTAAATGGCTACTGCAGCTCTCTGAACATTGAAACAGCCAAACCTTGAGACAAAAATGTCATATTTAGGGCACCAAGTAAAATGATAAATGGCAGACATGGTATTTTTCAGTTTTCTTTTATTGTGACATGAAGAATTTTCACTACTCTTGACCTGGGACAAAACCTGTCGATTGCAGACAACATCTATGGTAATTGTTACTTTCCAACCTATCGCCAAGTTAACGATTTAGTGCATAAGAAGATGGATATTTCATTCAGTTAGATCCTAGTCTGTTATTTGCTACAGCGTTCTTTCTAATGATAATGTACCACTCCTGATATTGTCAACCCTTTTTCTGTTTAATTTTTGTTTGATTTATTTAGCACTCGAATGATTTAATTTAAATAGTACTCTAAAAATTGCATTAAAATATTTATAGCTTACATAACCAAAATCAACAGCCAGGCTTAAATTAATCTCCACTCTGTCTCCACTTAAGCCTCCAATTGACACTTATTCACTCAGTGACAGGACAGATTTGGATATGACAATCCCACCTTTCAACTGGGTGAAAACAGATGCCTTTCTCCAAAGGAGGACTTGTCCTGCAGGGAGTCCCCTTCCCCTCACTTTTCCCCACTACATCACCCTGAGAAAGAGAGTTCTGCTAGGATGGAGTACATCACTTACCCCATCTCCCTAAAACCTGGCTAAACTCATAGAATGTACAATGTATCCAGATGTTGGGACTTACAATCTGGTTGAGAGTCCAACACCACAGGGCCATTATTCTACCACTTTATTTCGTCAATATATGGGTATTTTATGTTTTTATTGGTCATTACTAATTAAAATTTTTTTTATCCCGTTATCATTTTGAATATCGATGAAAGTGGACAAATTTCTTAATGATTGATATTTTGCTTAGTTGTCATGAAGATTAGCACTTGTCTGGGAACTAATTACTTTATCAAAGGACAAAATCATTTTAAATTGGAAATTGTAATATACATATTGAAATATATGTTTATGTGGAATTAACACAAAGGAAATTATAAAATTAGGAGTGTTCTGTTGAACTCCATCAATAATAATTAATAAAATAAGTATGACAAATGCTGGAAATCTGAAATAAAAACAGGAAATGCTGGAAATACACAACACTTGAAATAGAAAGGACAAATTAATGTTTCATGTACATACATTTGTCAGAATTAATTATTACAGCTGTGTGGAGAAATCTGGGTGAATTATCTCCTTCTATGCTGTTAGACTATGCTTCTACCACTGAATGACCTACCTACTAATGCCTTCAACAGTACTGCTGTCCAGCTCAGAAAAAAACATTTGGATCCAATTCAAACTGCACAAGCTACCAGTTTCTTTGAGACTTGAGAGAATATAAACCAGAAAAGCAGTAATTGGTCCCTCTCAGCTACACAAAACTTTCAGCCAGAAAGAGAAGAGAAAATAATTAGAAGGCAACAGAAGCTCAATATCTTCTGAATGGATTTATTACTCAATGGCATTGACAAAACCACCTCAGTTGTGGAAAAGAAAATCTCACAAAGACAGGCTATATCCTCCATCAACTTGAAGGCTGTTACCATGCTCAACTATTGCATTTTTGATATTAAGTCCTGGATAAACCTCACTTCCCCCAGTTTTTCAAGAAACTATCCTCTTCAGTTTACACCAAAACTTACACACCTCTGCCCTCAACTCAATCAAGCTCTCCCACTGCCAACTCAGACCATGCCCAGGTTAATGGTACAGTTCGACCACGAGGTCGATTTGCTGGGAGCACAGACACAGGAATAGTCCATTCAGCCCTCAAGCTTATTCCCTCATTCAGTTAGATCACAGCTGATCTGTATCTTAACTGCATTTACCTGCCTTGGTTCCATAATCATTAATAACCTTCCAGATGTTCTCCATATCTCATCTGTTACCATGACTGCCTTCTTCCATTGCCAAAACACTGTCTGTCTCTGCCATTACATCTTCCCGCTCGTTTACCTGAAGCCTGGTCCAGCTCTTTATCAGCTCCAGACTCAATTACCCCTTCATTCTCCTCTATGACCCTTCTACTTCGACATACATAAGGACAATTCTTCAGAAATGTTGTACTTTGTGTTCTCAGCTGCACCAAGACTTGCAGCCCATTGTCAGCAAGCTGCCCTTACTTTCTGTACCTCAGGGAATTAATTTTATTATTATTCTTGCCTTCAAATTCCCCAAATCCATATTGCACTACTGCATTTATATACTTCACACCTGTATATACTCAATTTTCCATTACTCTGTTTCACTATATGGTGGCAGTCCCTTTAGATATGTCCTCACCCTCTGGAACTGCTTCACTCAACATCCTCACCTTCTCAGCTCCACCTACTTTCAAAAGGCCATCTAAAAGACTAATCTTTTCAACAGTGCTGCAAATATCTCCATCATGTCCCTGGTTCAGAGTACACCCTTTTTGTATGTTGTCCTGCAAATAGCACTATAGGACTGCACACTGTTGTATTAGTTTCATCTGTCTTCTCTCTCAATGTACAACTTCACCAATCTCCTAATATTTCTATTTATTTGCATTATATTTCAAGATTTGGATATTGTTGCAGAGACCGTGATGGACAAAACAAGCTAGCTTCCAGTGATAACCCTGATGAAAGGTCACAGACCTGAACCATTAATTCTGCTTCACTCTCCACAGATGCTGCCTGACCTGCTGAGTATTTCTTTCTGTTTTTATTACAGTAAAGTACTGGGTCACTGCTACATTTGAAAAAGGGACAAAATGGTTGCACCCACAGGATACATCAGAAGGCTAGGATTATATGAAAGAGCATGAGAACCATACATTGAAAGAATGGACATGTTGTTCAGAGCTAATAATATATTAGAACGCAAAATGAAAGTGAGGCGGACCAGACTCAGAATAAGGCAATTCTTGAGTCCAAGAAAGCAATTTTGCTAATGGAGATTGATCTGGAATAGTATGGCATGCTAATAAACCTTTAAACCTTCTTGCTTCTAACAATGCAACAGATGTGCCATTCAAAATAATTATCACCAGGTTGGAAGAACATTTTAATCCTAAGCCACTAGAGATAGCAGAAAGCTTCAAATTTGGAACCAGAAACCAGAGAAGTAGTGAAACATTGTGGAACTGAAGAATTTATCACCACATTGCAAATTTGGTACATTTTTGGACGGTGCATTATGAGACAGATTCATGTGTGGATTGGTAGATGAAAGAACCCAGTTGAAGTTACTAAATACACTAAATCTTATATTTGAGCTAGAGTATAAGATTGCTTCTACTATGGAGAGGGCATCAAAGAATGCTCGGGAATTTCATCCTATGCAAGTGACTAGTATAACTTCTGTCCACTGTCAGAGGGCCTCTGCCGAGTCTAAAGTAGGGAGACCTGATCAAACGAATGCTGTTGATAAAGGTTTGTTGCCTTGCTATCACTATAATGGCAACCACACGGCACAGGTATGTCAGTACAGAAATGGCAAATGCTTTAATTGCCAAAAGCGAGGCCATATTGTAACTGCTTGCTGAGCAAAGGCCAAAGCAGGAAAGGGAACTTTTTCCAGTGATGATAGAAATCAGCGACATCACAAGGGTGGAGTTCACAATCTTGAAGTGAATCCAGAGATCTTAAGCGAAGAGGAGCTAGGGTTGTATGGCAATCACTCAAATGAAAGAGACTTCTGTATAAATCAACAGTACATCAGCATGCACATTGATACAGCTGCAGATTGCTCCAATATGAGCAGAGACGTATATGAGAGCAAATTCAGTGACGTGTCTCTAACTGACAGCACAGTTCACTTGAAAACCTACTCTAGCGAGGTGCAAGAAATGTGTGCAATACAGGAGCAAGTCCCTCATTGTTGTAGTGAGATATGTCATAGAATCACAGAAGGTTTGCAGCACAGAAAGAGGCCACTCCACTCATCTTGTCTGCACCGACCAGAAAAAAGAGAGTCACCCAGCCTAATATAAAAGCAAAATACTGCAGATGCTGGAAATCACAAAAAAAAACAGAAAGTGCTGGAAATAGTCAGCAAGTCAGGCAGCATCTGTGGAGTGAGAAGCAGAATTAGTGTTTCAGGTCTGTGACCTTTCATCAGATTTGGCATAGGTTAGAAAAGTATTAGGTTTTAAGCAAGTGAAAGGGGTTGGGGGTGGTGGTAGGTGGGGAAGAGAACAAAAGGGGAGGTGTGTGATAGGGCAGAGTGCAGACAAGATTAAATAATAAAGCTGTCCTGGGCAAAGGCAAAGAGTGTGTTAATGCTTGTGGTGAAAGGCAAAGCATTAGTCCATCTTTATTCAATAAATTTCATCTTTCTTCTTTAAACCTCAGAAACCTGTGAATTGATTTCTTTGTCTTATAATTGGAAAGCTGTGAACAAGGATTCACAAGGGGGAAGCTCAAAACAAACACAGTGTGTTTAAAATTAAAACCCTGTTACAATTAGACCAGGTGCAGATAGTGACAGACCCCTGGACACCTTTCTCACCTGGTTGTAACAGAAATTTGGACGCTGGCATCCAGAATTTTACCCACAGACGAACGAGTGAAATTAGAAGTGGGAAACCATATTGTTCCCAATCAAAAAGAGCAAAATATCAATACAGGTTTTCTTGTGATTGTGTGTAATTGAATACTAACATGTCTGCAACTGAAGCGAGTAGCTCTCCAAACCAGGGTGAAGTAACTTGGGATAAGTTAAAAGCACTGTCTAGGGAGGCGTTGAGGAAAATGGCAGAGCAGTGTGGGATCACTGTACGTGGCAAGGCTAGGAAGTCTAAACTCCTAAGGCTAGTGGCCAACCATTTCTCCCTTGAATCAGAAGAGGCAGAAGTAGGGCTAGAAACAGAATCTGACAGGGTATTGTTAGCAAAGATACAATTGGAACAGAGGAAACTTGAATTTGAGGAAAGGGAGAGGGAGAAAGAGAGAGCCTACCAGAAGGAACAGTAAGAGAAAGAGAGAGCCTTCCAAAGGGAACGTGAAGAAAATGAAAGGCAGGAGAAGGAAGGAGAGAGAGAGGAAAGAGAGAGATGAAGAATATTCCAGAAAGAATCCGAAGAGAGAGAGCTGAAGTGGCTTGAGTTAGCTAGGGGGCGACGAAGTAACCCAAGTGAAAGCATGACCAATATGGAGCAGCATAACACAGGGCTGGGTACAAGACTGCTAAAACTCGTTCAATTAATTCCAAAATTCAATGAGGAAGATGTGGAAGAAATTTCCATGTCTTTTGAGAAACTGGCAAGGCAGCTAAAATGGCCAGCTGAGATGTGGTCTCTCTTATTGTAAAAGAAAACTAACTGGAAAAGCCCATGAGGTTTATTCCTTGTTGCCAGATGAGAGTTCATCCAATCATGAACTGACCAAAAATGCTATCCTCGGGGCACATGAATTAGTACCCGAAGCCTATCGTCAAAAGTTTACAAACCTCAAAAAGCAAGCTAATCAAACTTATCTGGAGTTTGAAAGAAGTAAGCAGCTGGCTTTTGACCAGTGGCTGAGGGCTTTAAAAATCAAAGTGATTGATGACAACGCTACGTCATCAGGATGCGCCGCGGTGCGCACATGCGCACACGGTCTCAGGCCCTCTGCGCATGCGCTGCGGTCCGGCTTGCCAGGACCAGTTTGCGCATGCGCAGATGACGTCATCGCGTAATGTCATCTTCCTCGGGGAACATGCCAGGTTGGCCTCTGCGCATGCGCAAACTGGTCCTTGCAAACCGGACCGCAGCGCATGCGCAGATGGCCGCAGCCCGTGTGCGCATGTGCGTCAATCTTCCGAAAGCTTCGGCGCGAGTTTTTGAAAATGGAAGGAGGAGAGGTTTCGTCGGGCATTTTATCTCAATTATTTAGTCATTTTGCTTCATTTTTATTAGACAGAGGAGATTGTTCCAAGGTAAGTTGCTCTGAAAATATTTACATTGTCTGGGGCACCGCATGTGCTCCAGTCCCTGTTAAGTTGGTCTGAAAACATTTCAAGGGAGGGAAGGAGGGAAAGGAGGAGGGAAAGGAGGGAAGGGAGGAGGGAAAGGAGGAGGGAAAGGAGGGAGGGAAGAAGGGAAGGGAGGGGGAGGAGGGAGGGAAGGGAGGGGGGTACGGGGGGGGTAAGGGAGGGGGGAAGGGGGGAGCAGCGGAGCGAAAGAGGAGTGCCTTTTTCTGGCTGATGAGATGGAGCCAATTAATTTGCCCAACAATTGCCCGGAAGCACCTTCGGATGGAGGTGGCCATGCGCAGGACATCAGTCGCGTGCCACAATCCATGGATCCTGAGCGTTTCACCCCCTGGCCTAATGATCTGATGGACCATACATACGCCTGCCTGTTCAAAGCTCCACTTCCCCCACCTGCGGTACCCTCTCCTTGCTGTTCAGTTACACAGTCACCTGTTCCTGCACCCATCCGAGCAGTGCACGTGGACACACAGCCACATGTTTCCCCATCCGCCCTTGAAACAACCATGCAGAGCCTTGTGAGACTCCGCAATTGCCAGCTGCTGCCTGTCAAGCAGAGAAGGCATCCAAAGGGCGGCACAGTGGCGCAGTGGTTAGCACCGCAGCCTCACAGTTCCAGGGACCCGGGTTCGATTCCGGGTACTGCCTGTGTGGAGTTTGCAAGTTCTCCCTGTGTCTGCGTGGGTTTTCTCCGGGTGCTCCGGTTTCCTCCCACAAGCCAAAAGACTTGCAGGTTGATAGGTAAATTGGCCATTATAAATTGTCACTAGTATAGGTAGGTGGTAGGGAAATATAGGGACAGGTGGGGATGTTTGGTAGGAATATGGGATTAGTATAAATGGGTGGTTGATGTTCGGCACAGGCTCGGTGGGCCGAAGGGCCTGTTTCAGTGCTGTATCTCTAAACTAATCCAGTCTAATCTAAAAAGGGGTCAAGCACTTGGGGAACATTCAGCAAGAAGAGACTGAGCACTAAAAGAAACAAGCATGCCGTGTCCAGTGGTAGCACAAATCTGAATGCTTTTGCTGCGTACACAACTGGTGAGGTGGGAGTGCAGCCACACCATTCTCCATCCTCAGTGTTGCTTTAAGGCAAAGGTAGATAAAAGTGAAAGAAATGGAAGATGATGCTGATAGTCGTAGGCAGGATTAAATGGGAATGGATGGGAAGACGCACGAGTAGCATAACCACTAGCAGGGAACAGCTGGGCTAAATGGCCTGCTTTATGTTCATACTCCAAAAGAAATGTGCTTCTTTTTCCAGCACCCTCACATCATTCATGTTTTCCCTGAGAGCAGCATTGAACCATCACGAGATAGGGGCAGTAACATCATCCTGACTCCTACAGCTGAGGTGGGTACTAAGTGATTCATTGGCCTATACTGCAGAGCATAAAGCATGCGCAACAGTAATTTCATTGGAGGGAGGGAAGCTCTGACACTGATGTTCTTTCATTATTTCCTTTCATGTAAAATGTGCCCTTGAGAAAACAATCCTTGACACTTAATGATGGCATTCCAGCAAAGGAGGCAGTGCAGGAGATGACGCAAGGATGTGATGATTCCTGCATCTGAGGTGGGTAATAAGTGCTTCATTGGCGACGTTATCAATTGGTGCCTTCACTGCAGAACTTAAAAAGGTGTGCGCAACAGTAGTTTCAGTGGATGGAGGGAGGCAAGCTCTGACTCTGATTTGCTTTTCTTCTTTTCATGTAAAACATGCCGTCGAGAAAACAATCCTCAAGACTTACGGTCAGCATTCAAGCAACGAAGGCAACTGGATCATGCTGCGGAGCTCATCACGATGTGGAAAGGAACATTGCATTTATGGATGAATTGGGAATGCACATTGGGATGCGCTTGGGGAACATTCACCAAGAATAGACTGAGCTCAGACTCTTGTGACTTTGCCTTCTTCACATGGACAATACAGTAGTGGAATAGAGAGCCAAGCGTTCATTCACCACAAGGCTCTCCAGGAACAATCTCTTTAGCTGTGCATAGCAGAGACTCGGCCTGTCTGTTTAATGGAAACACAACACTCATGTATCCATGCACAGCAGTTCCTCGGATACTTAATGAACTTAATAAAACTTTTCAATAATTAAACCCAGAATTGTTGAGGTTTTGTTTTGCATGCTATTTCCCCGACTTTGCAACTGCACTTCAGATATTCAACTATGGTGGAGGGGTGGAGGTAGGGGGGTAGAGGGGGGGGGTGGGTGAAGAGGGGGATAGAGGGGTGGGTGAAGAGGGGGAGGGAGGGGTGGGTGAAGAGGGGGAGGGGTGGGGAGAGCGGGGAGGGGTGGGGAGAGCGGGGAGGGGTGGGGAGAGCAGGGAGAGGTGGGGAGAGCAGGGAGAGGTGGGGAGAGCAGGGAGAGGTGGGGAGAGCAGGGAAGGGTGGGGAGAGCAGGGAAGGGTGGGGAGAGCAGGGAAGGGTGGGGAGAGCAGGGAAGGGTGGGGAGAGGGAGCATGCAAAATGCAGGGACCAGACAGTTGCAATGCCTGAAGTACTGTGGAGAAGTAGAGAAAGCAACTGGATTGGGCATCCGCAGCTGGAGGGAACGGCTGAATGGAGAGGGCCGGAAGCGAGAGGCCGTAGAGAGCCGCGGGGAGCGAGCGTGCGAAGACCTTGGTGTCACCGGGTCCAGGGACTGGCCGGTAAGTCTTTTGCTGTTGTGTTTATGGCGCATCCACAGAAAAAGGCACTCCTCTTCCGCTCCGCTGCTCCCCCCCCCCCCACTCTCTCCCCTTCCTCCCTCTCCCTCCCCTCCTCCCTCTCCCTCTTTCCCACCCCTTCCCTCTCCCTCTTTCCCACCCCTTCCCTCTCCCTCTTTCCCACCCCCTCCCTCTCCCTCTTTCCCACCCCCTCCCTCTCCCTCTTTCCCACCCCCTCCCTCTCCCTCTTTCCCACCCCCTCCCTCTCCCTCTTTCCCACCCCCTCCCTCTCCCTCTTTCCCCCCCTCTCCCTCTCCCTCTTTCCCCCCCTCTCCCTCTTCCCCTCTCCTCCCTCTCCCTCTTTCCCCCATCCCCCCCCCGTCACCGCTACCGCTGGTCCCCCCCGCGCTGCTCTCCCCGGCCCGCTCCACTCTCTCACTCAGGCCATTGTATTCTGCCACGTGTTTGTTAGGTTTCATCTCTGTGATTCTTTGAGCAGCGCCATCTTTAGTCCTGGCAGCTGCTACAGTCACAAGCTGTGACGTTTTCGTGGCATATGCTGTATTTGCGCATGTGCCAAAACAGCGCCACCTACCGATCGCGTTGTCAACAATTGCGGTCTTTAAAAATACAGCTCAGCTGCGAGACTCTCAGAGAAGTAATCCTGTTACAGGAATTTAAAAACTCTCTCCCATTCTCAATCAAGACCCACGTAGAGGAGCAGCAGGTTCAGGGAGCCCAGCAAGCGGCCATTCTGGCTGATGAGTTTGCTTTAATTTATATGTTAGTTTCCCAGGGGAGAATCTTTCCTAATCACCCCCACAAATCCGAAAAGAACAAAGGGTGGGAAGGTGATATCTGCCCAGACAGTCCTGCAGGAGAAAGGAAAGTAGGAGACACAGGGGGCCCTCCTCCAGCCAAAAAGGAAGGTGCTGTGAGCAAGAGTGAGACCCGGAGACCTGTGTGCTTCCATTGTAATAAGGCAGGGCATTTAAAACCTGACTGCTAGAAACTAAAGGGAAAACCAGTAGGGTTATTCAGGGCACACCCGTTCAGTGCAGACGGGACCCTGATGGAAAACACAGAACAAGCTGTGGCTTTGACTGCAGTAAGAGTGCAACCCAGGAAGCTTACTACGGCCAGTGCAGGAAAAGTTAACAGGATTCCTGAAGGTTATCAGGGTTTTGCATTTGAAGGTAAAATAACTCCATATCCCTCGAGTGGGGCAAGCAAGCCCATAGTAATTCTCAGGGGCCACCAGATCCCTCATCAGAAGTTTTGTTTATTGGCTTAGCCTAGGTGGTGATCTGGAATCACTGGTTAGCAAATGTACCAATTGTCAAAACTGCAGTAATAAGCTGCCAAAAACTCCTTTACAACCATGGTCATGGGCGACTCGTCCATTTCAAAGAGTGTATGCATACTTTTGTGAAAGGGAAGGTGACAATTTCTTGGTGCTTATTGACAGTCACTCTAAGTGGATTGAAGTAAAGCATATGAGTCAGAACACCTAGGCTGAACGGACAATAGACAAGTTACGGTCCAGTTTTGCTTGTCATGGTTTACTGGAGGAGCCTGCCTCAGCTAATGGCCCTCAATTTCATTATGATCTGTTTCAGAATTTCATAAAGCAAGATGGTATCAAACATACCCTCACTCCTCCATATCATCTGGCATCAAATGGAGCAGCAGAAAAATCTCTGAGATTAGTCAAGGAAGTACTTTAGAAGCAAGCACTGCATGAATGTTCAAGTTTCAGCATGAAACAGAGATTAGCTAATTTTCTGCTGAAGTATAGAACAACGTCACACTCAACTACAGCATATACACCTTAATGAGCGATGATTAAGAACACGTTTGAGTTTAGTTCCACCAACTTTGACTTCTAAAGTTGAACGAACACAGTTCAGTCAGAAATGTCAGTATGTGCAACGGGACCTGACTTTGAATATGTATATTAAGAAAATGAATACATTTAAATAAAATTGTCAGCGATCTTACCTGCTGCCCAGGATCTTCCAAGTGGCGGCCAGCACTCACGCGCCTTCACTTCCCCGTCCAGGGAAAGCTGGCACCACCGAGATGGGGAAGTGGGGTAATCAGGATTTTCAGTGTAGTGGGAGGAGGTACGGGGTCAAATGTGCATTAATAGTGTAGGGGAGGGGGCAAAGGGGTGACCTCTGCACTTTGAACAGTTCGTGGTGGGGGGGGAAGATCAGGTCTTGCATGTAAGTCTTTTCTGGGGGGAGAGGGCAACTATTATCTGTAGGTATTATTGGGGGGGGGGGAGGGGTGATTTTTTTATTGTAGTGTGGGGGGAGGGTATGATTTTAAATATTTAAATTTAGTAGCAGGTCTGGCTGCCCTTTAAAAATGGGCCACGCCTGTGCACAGGCAGCTGCCACTGTTGCCAGCGTCGCAGAGCCCACACCCATGAAGTGATTGGGTGGAAGGGGCGGCCCGACTGGCGTATTATCTTGATCCGCTTCGCGGTATATCGCGGCACTATGGTGGCGCACAGCCCGTAAATGCGGGCCGCCATTTCTTTTGCGGCGGGAGAATAAAATTAAGCCTATGAATGGTAGATCCGCAATCAAATTTTCTGACTTGTATGTCAGAAGTGGGAAGATTCATCTGGGACACTATATGTTGCACACTGAAATTTCTGATACATGAATTCCTATATATTGTTAAGGATTCAGCTTTAATCAATCCTAAAGTAACCTAAATTATGTCATTGTTTCTTAAGTCTATTAGGGAAAGTGCCCAAATAATTGCAAACCCTTCAGCTTAGAAATAATTTCCTCCCTAGTCATTGACTATCTCTTGAGGTGAATACTCCATAACCAAATACACAAAAGATTCTCTTTAGACAAACTGTAGATTTACAGCGACCTTTCTTATCACTTTATCATAGTTAATGAAGGCCATGACTTGTTACTGCAACACCATGCCTGTTGAATAGTGGCTCCAAAGTGTGGAGATCTGGAGCAGCACTTAAAGCTGGGTTGCAGATAGACAATCAAGGTATGCACTGAATCTAGCCTTCAGGTAATGCTTGCCAACTGCTGCTGTCCAAAGCCTCAGAGTTTTCTCATCAGCCACATGATGACTTCTGCCTTCAATAACTGACTGAAAATTGGTCGCAGAGCAGAACTTGCAGCTCACCATCAAATACTGCCAGGAAATCTTTTACATCCACCGAACAGTGCTTCAGTTTAATGTCCCATTTGAAAGAGACCACCTTGTCGAGCACTGCACTGTAACCTCAGCCTAGATTATGTGCTGAAGTCTGGCCATGGGGCTTGAACCCACAACCTGTTGACTCAGCATCAAGATTACTATTATCTAATATACTTAGTAAACAGAAATTCTCAGAGAGATGGTATTAATTTTCACAGAGAGATGCGGAAATCAAAAAAATTTGTATTTGCCAAGAAAAGCAAATTATCAGCAAGATAATATCCGTGCCAAAATAATTCTGCGATGTTTGAAGTTTATGTTTCCTCCGGAAATAGCACAAATGATTCCAAGTGAACTTGCTTTTTCTGTTGAACATAATTATTCATAATTATTGAACAGAAGTACTCAGTAGTTACGGAAGTTTCAGCCTGGTGCAACAAACTCATGAACATCAGAAAAGACAAAAATTAGAAAGGGTAACCCTTCTACTAGGTTTTACTGTTATAGAAACAGGATAGCAAGTTACAAACCTACATAGCTCAGGTTAGGTCAGCTAGGCTCCAATTACTTGGCAACTGCAAAAAAAAAGCTCAAAACCTTACCTCCAGTAAACTAACACCCCGACGAGGAGAATTAAGCAGACAAAAGTCAAAGCTGACACAACCACCAACGGAATTATCCATTCCATCTTGCTGGAGGGTGAGTATGGTTGTGTGGCCATACTTGAAGAGGACCTGTCTTCTGCACAAAACCATAAACAGGAAGAAAGTAAAAACATAACAATTAAAAGTTAGAATAAAATCCCACCAGATACATATAGCATGATAATATAATGTAAAAGAACACGATCTTGCATTTCTGTGAACAGCAGAAATTACCTTTTCTGTGGTTCTTACCTTCAGAGTTGCAGAGCACCATTCCTGTGGTCATACAGATTTAAAATGCAATAAAAATGCCATCCAGACAATGAACATAATTTCTTATGCATGATATTGGAAACTTCAATAATAATCAAATGCCACACAATGTTCAATGCTATTTTCTGTTTAAATAAAGTTTACACCATTTTCCTGTAAGCTGCAAAAAGATGTTAAGTTCATCTTCAAAAGAGACAATTCGAGGGCTAAGGATAAACAGAAGCAGATGCAAGCTTGCACAACAAGTCTACGCTCTCATTTAAAACCAGAGCTCTTCACCATTAATGGAATTAATGGCCTACAGCAGAATTCATTATGAAGGTGCTAATGAGGCAAGATCAGCAGTAAGTATCTATGGTGTATGAATTCAGCAAAGACTGACAATTCTCAGTATACCTGGCATCCACCAGCAAGCAGAAGTCAAATAGTACTTTCTAAAGGAATACAGGCAATCAAATACTTTTTCTTAATTTTGTTTTCTTTTATTTTATAATATTTATCCACAAAGGCCTAAAATTCAAAACTGTAAGCTTAACATGTTTGCCGCTTGGTTCTTTTACTGGAATACATCCACTCTGCAACAAAACTAGAACTACAACATCCATTATTCAATTTTCTTTTGTTACGATATCCTGGTTCATGGTTTACATTAATTTTCTAGAGGTAACATTTCATTTGGGATTGAATATTTTTAATGCAAGACAAATGAAAACACCTGGTTTGAGAAGCTGGTGAACAAACCTAGGGTGGTTACAAATCAAAGGGTGGCCCGTGTTTATTTAGTAAGGTTGTAATGGGAAGTGTGAAGACCCTACACAATTGGAACCTCTCTGAACTTCTAGATGGAGACTGTGTCTGTAGCTGCCTAAGTCAGGGGTTTAAATTTTTCATATGATTTCCCAGAACAAAGAGAAGATTTGGAGTTGGAAATAATTAGTTTAAATTGATAGCTGGGACATCCCACATGTGCCACTTTGCTACGGAGGTAGATGATGCAGAGGGTTCCTGTTGTGTTTTTGATCTGGATGCTTGCTGACACGGTCCATCAGTTGACTTTTGGACAAGCTGTTGGCTTTTGGACACAGGAGAAGCAAGTTGGCTTTTGGAAAGGTGTTGGCTTTGGGAGCAGCTGGGTTCAGAAGCAAAGAGGCCATCAAGAACCAGGGGTGTTTTTGTTTTGAGGCAGGCCCATGCTCAAGCTGGGAAATCCAGATCCAGGAGATCTGATGCCTCAGCAAATAGCTAAGGAATTAAGAAGATCGAAGTGATTTCCCAAGATCTGTGGTACACTTTGGATTGGTCCCAGGAGAAGTGAACAAACTGCTAAGATCCTGTAACATATAGGGGAATTCTTGGGGTGGAAGTAACAGTCAAGTATGAGTGTTCTGTTGAGATTTAGAGTTTGAAGTATATGTCTTTATGTTCTGTTAAGATTTTGAGTTTAAAATATAAGTGTTTCCAAACTGTAGTGTTAAGTTAGTAGTGTTTTGCTTTAACTCTTGTGCAGTTAAGTTTTTTGTTTAAAACATGAAATCTTTTGACATTATTCTTTCAGTAACAACTGGGAATTCGACTTTCTTTTTTTTTTAAAGTTAACGGTCCCTAATGGTAAGGTAACACTTTCAATATTTCTTTCTGGATACATGTAAAGGATACCTTGATATCTAAATCAGGCACAGGGATCATAAGCTGACTGACTTTTAAGAAAATTAAATATATATGGCTGTAAAAGGACTATTGGAATTCCATACAATTTTGACTGATGCAGCAGCAGGCCAAGCATCTTGTTTGAAGAACTGAATTTAGCTTCCACTTTATTATTATGCATCCATATTGTATCCACTTGCACTGTTAAAATTCCTGGCACTTCTTCAGTTTTGAGCAAACCTGTCATTTTTATGGAATGCCTGAATGAATCCTCCATCAGCCAGAATGTAAGAATTCCAGGGCTGAACTCACAACCCACCATGTTCACTGTTGAGAGGTGACAAGACATTGGTGCCATGGAGAGGATAAAGACCAGATTCTACTGGCTTCACCTTAGTCTTTAGCACGACCATGAAAAAAAATGAGTTCCCAAGTAAGTTTTTTTATCAAGTCCAAAATTGAAGATGCAGCAATAAGATTGGTTTATCATTACTGCCAGGTTGGAACCTCAGTTCATCACTGCAGTAAACATACAACTGACAGGATTAGAAACAAAATATGGTTCAAAATTGCACACCATCACATTTGCAGCCCATATACCTTTTGGTGATCAGTCTGGTTCCCAATTAATCATTTCTACATATGGTGAGATTGGTTTCCTATTATGAATGCTTTGGAGAATAAAAAGTCAACAAAGGGAAGTATATGATCCCAAAGCTAATAGATTTTAAATCTGTGATTGGTCTTAAAGTACACATTGGCACATTTTGCCTGCTTTGAAAGGTGAATGTGATGCTGGTGACATTCAAAGATGTGTGTTGACCAAGCCAGTGGTGCATACAGTGGTAAAATAAGTGATTTATAAGAAAATTTCCACATTCATCTATTGAAATAAAACAGTTAGTTGATATTATAAGATTACTTTTAAGAACACATATGAGGATTAATGCTTTCATAACTAACAGGACTGAATAAATATTTAATAGTTGAAAGGAATTTCTCAATTAATTTAGAGCCTTTTTTTAATTTTAAATAATTCTGCTCAAATTATCTAAGGCTTTCAACATTATGGTCAGAAAATATTTAAGAAAAATCACAGATAATGTTGAGGAGCCAACTAGGGAGCAGGCTAATTTAGATCTAGTATTGTGCAATAATACAGGGTTAATTAATAATCTCACAGTAAAGAATCCTCTGGGGAAGAGTGATCATATGATAGAATTTCGTATTAAGTTTGAGAATGATTGGGTTACATCTGAAACTAGGGCCTTAAATTTACACAAAGCCAATTATGGAGGTATGAAAGACGAGTTGGCTGAGGTTCATTGGGAAACTAGATTAAAAGGTATGATTGTAGATAAATAATGCCAAACATTCAAAGAAATTATTCAAAATTCTCAATGAATATAGATTCCCTGGAGGTATACAATTCCACTGGAAAAGTGGTCCAATTGTGGCTAACTAGAGATGAGGACAGTACAAAGAAATGGCAGAAATATTAAACAAATATTTTGGGGTAGAATTTGGTTAAAGCTAACTTTTGGGCATGAGGGTTATGGTTTGCGACCTGCCTGCACCCATGCAGATCAAAGTGGGGATGATGCATGATTTTAGAGCCGTTGAGTTTGATTCCGGTGCTGCTCCCGCACATCTCCTTTGATTTGAAGGCTGCCTGTGGCCTCTTTGCACAGCAGGAGGCTACGACAGCATTGTTTGTTGATCAAATTATCCAGGCAGCTTGCTCCTCTTAAAGGCTCACTGTCTACTGAAGGAAGTTTGCTCACCTGCAATGATGCCTGACAGAAAATCAGTTCTGAACACTGGAAGGGTGTCTCAGCAGCCAAGGGAGAGGACTCTCCGCTTCATTGACACTGCACTGGAGGCACTGGTCACTGAGATGAACTCAGGAGAGAGGCAATGTTTACCCTTGTGGAAAAAAAGCCCCCTCGACTCACCCTGAAGATTGAATGGAAGCACGTCACCCAGGAGGTGAATACCCATAGACTGGTATTATGGACTGCTGGAAGAAATACAATTACCTCACAGGTGGTCAAAGTGACTGAATGCATCGCAGTGCATCGCATGCTCGCATGCCCACCACACCAACAACCTCCCATCTGCTCAATGCACCACAGCCCCTTCACTCGACCAGCAGCACTTCCTGGCACTCAGGACTCATGCCTAACATTCGCCTACTCCACTTCATCCACACACATCTACAAATGCTGCCAGCCTCATATCCGCCTCTCCCCAGATCAACACACCTCCAGCTATTCAGCTATGGCAGGCATATCACCCAAGCACAGTGTCACACTCCTCTCTCTCTCTGGGCAGTAGAAGGTTGCCGATAACATGAGGAAGAGGCAGAAGACCAGAGGGGGTGACTATAAATCTGTCCCGAGTCCCCTGGAGATGGTGGAACACATCATGGAGCCAGAGACAATGCAGTCCTTGGCATCTGATGTTGCAGAGGCTGCCCAGGTTCCTGGTAAGTGATAGCTTTAAGCCACTATTCAGCTCCCTTTTCACACTCATCCTGACAATGTGGCATCAAATGGAAGACTCTGGTTGGACATAGTGGCTTGAAAATTGCTGGAACTGCGGACTGGTGTGGGATGGAAGCATCATGACTGCTGCCAGGGTAGCAGGCATTCACCAGTATGATGTTCTGGGCATGGTCGTGCACCAACTGCTTGCTGAGTAGTATTTGCGGTTGCAGTACATCTCCCCACGGTGAAGCAGCAGATGCAAGGCCATGTGCATGCAGTCAACGGCTCCCACCCTGGGAAGTTCACTATCCTGGCAAAGCCACGTGCCCACTCCTCCTGCTTCTCTCTGTTTAGACAGAAGACAATGAAGTTCCCTCGCCTGGTGTACAGGGACTCTGGTCTCCTTGTTGCAGCGATAGATGGTGAGCTGCAACATGATTGCGATGTCACTTGTTCCAACCGAGAAGAATCTGCTGACGTAAAAATTCAGGACCATGGTGACCTTGATGGCAGCGCTGTCCTCACCCTGCTCTGTGGCTTCAGATCCGGTTCCAAAGATAGCACAGTTCACCAGCTGTGGCTCAGTTGGTAGCACTCTCACCTCTGAGTCAGAAGGTTGTGTGTTTAAATCCCACTCCAGGACTTGAGCACAAAATCTAGGCTGACACTCCAGTGCAGTACTGAGGGAGTACTGCAGTGTTGTGCCATCTCTCAGATAAGACGTTATACCGAGAACCTGTCTGTCCTCTCAGAAGGCTGTAAAAGATTCCGTTCTATTTTGAAGAAAAGCAGGAGAGTCAGCATGATAAAAACAGATTATTTGGTCATGATCACATTGCGGTTTGTGAGAGTTTGCTGTGTGCAAACTGGCTGCCGACATTACAACACTTCAAAATACTTCATTGACTGTAAAGCATTTTGGGACGTCTGGTGGTCGTGAAAGGCACTATATAAGTCTTCGTTTTGCTTTTTACCTTCTTGCTGAAGCATAGCTGCCGATCATTGCTCCTGGCTTTGGTGCAGATAGAAGTGCTCCCTGAAGACCATAGCCCTCTGACTCCACCCTCTGTAAGCAGCTTGTCTTCACGACTGCCTGTGTGCCATCTCCCTCTCATCGGTACTGTAGCTATAGCCCCCATGTCTGGGAGCATATGGTGTACTCTGTGACCTTTCAGAAGCACATAACAGCTTCTCAATGTCCAGCACCATTCGCTGCTGACCTAACCAACTTTTTGCAACTCCTCCAACAACCCAGTACTTCTACTAACTCTGCAGGAGCAAGTAGATAGTCAAAAGCAACTAACCTGCAAGTCAATGGTGATGCCTTTAAATAGCACTGATGGGGAGGGGGGCCCTGGTGCAGCTGAATGCATGTTCAGCCCTGTATATTTAAGGGAGGGTGTTAACTGGAGCGGCAGGTGTTAATTGTGTATTAGTTGTCTTTCATTGTAGGCAGGCGGTGGGCATTAACTGGGGTTTGACTTGAACACATATAAAGAGACACTTATTGAAACTGTGGTGCAGTTGAGTTGGGGGGCAGATGCTTATAATGTTTAGCCCTGTAAATAAATGTAAGAGTAAAAATTGGATCCAGTACTATACTTTGACAACTGGCTTTCTGGCATATAATATGGTAACTCACAGCTCACCACCACCTTCTCAAGGCCAATTAGGGATGGGCAATAAATGCTGGCCTGGCCAGCAATGCCCACATCCCATGAATGAATAAAAAAACCAAAAAGATGACTGCCAAGGTGAAGGTTGGAAACTAACAAATTTCAGACAGAAAACTACAATCCTAGTAGCCATTGTGAGAAATGGCAGAAAGCAAGGTATGATTTACCCTCTGACATTCTCAGAGACTGAACCATATGACCAGTAGAAGAATGAAGTAGATATGCGTGCAGGGGTTACTTCCCTACCAAACAGGAAACAAGGCATGACCTTGGAGTTGTTGCTTCCTACCAGAAGTGATATCAGAAATATTTTGAAAGCTGGATACCAGTTAGTTGGATACCAATGCATGGTCAGACATTGATAGATTTTGGAAAACAGGTGTTATTCAATGGACAAATATATCATGAGCTTTAACAGATTGTATAAAAGATTCACAAATTCAATTTAGACATCCCGGGTTCAGTGCTAACATTTAGATTGTGCTAAGGTGTCGGATATGGACAGGCTCCTGTACCTAACTGATGTGCAATTCTCAGAGTGAGACTCCATTTTAGATCAGATGTCTGCTGCCTTGAAAAAGTTCCTGGGGAAACACAGTCATTTCCTGTAGATGTGGTGGAACAAATGGGACATACTGCGTTGATACACAAAGAATAGAGGACTCAATGTTTGCTGGATTTCGAAATGGTCCAGATACTGGACGCAGGTGTCAATACAAAGGGAAGGTTACAGACAGGTAGAATTAAGATGAAAACACCTTTAGCAGATCTAGCTATTACAGCAGAAGACAGAACTGGAACAGCAATAGTAGGTGAATGATTCCCAGGAATGTCCAAGAATGGGCACCAGCATTTGGAAGTAGAAAAGAGGAATAAGGTACATAATGGAATGAGAATGTTGGATAGTAGTAGAGAAGGAAGTAGTACCATATTCGATAGGGGAAGACTAAGAAGGACTACAAAGAATACAAAGACAGGTTTAGAATATATGCAGGTAAACACGCAAAGTGTGGTGAATAAGGTTAGTGAGCTACGAGCACAAATAGACCGTGCGGGAATATGCTGTCGTGCTCAAAAACAGAAATGTGGCTTAAAAATGCTGAGGACTGGGTGCTTAATATTCAGGGATACAAAATGTTCAGAAAAGATGGGGAAGGAAAAAAGGGAGGTGGGGTGGTAATTCTGATCAGGGAAGACATTGTAGTGTTGGAAAGAGAGGATATCCTTGAGGGGGCAAGTATAGCATCGATTTGGTTAGAGCTGAGAAGCAAAAAAGGTCTGATCATGCCACTGAGGGTATTCCAGGGACCTCCAAATAGTGAGAGAGACATAGAGGAGCAAATCTGCAGGGAAATCACAGAGATGTGTAAGAGCTATAGAGTGGTGATATTGAGGAACTTTAATTACCCAAATATCGACTGGGATAATGTTGGAGTTGCAGGTAAGGAGGTGGAGGAATTTCTGAAATGTGTTCAGGATGACTTCCCTGACCAGTATGTTCTTGGTCCAACTAGAAAGGAAGCATTGCTGAACCTGGTACTGGGAAATGAGGTGGACCAAATGTCTGTGGGGGAACACTTGGGTAAGAGTGATCATTCAATCATAAGGTTCAGAGTAGTAATGGAGAAGAGCAAGGAGCAATCTAAAGTAGAACTTCTAAATTGGAAGAGGGTTAATATAATTGGCATGAGAAGGGATCTAGCCACGGTAAAATGGAACCAAAGACTGACAAGAAAAACTGTAATGCAACAATGGGTGAACTTCAGGAGATGTTTCAGGTACAGGCTAGGTACATTCCAACAAAAGTGAAAAGGAGGGAAATCAAAACCAGGGCTCCTTGGATGAATAGGGAGATAAAGAATATGATGAAGCAAAAAAAGAGGATGTATGATGCATGTCAGTTGAAGTTTTCAAGCGAGAACCAGGTCAAAAAAGTTGAGGGGGGAAAAAAGACTGACAAAGAGAGAAGAAGAGAATAGAACTGCAGTTAGCATAAAAGGGAACCCCAAAATTTTCTACCGACTTATAAATAGTAATCAGGTAGTAAGAGGTGGGTTGGGGCCTCTTAGGGCCAAAGGTGATATATGCTCAGGGGCACAAATATTAATGAGGACTTTGTATCTGTTTTATTAAGGAAGAGAATGCTGACAAAATATCGGTAGAAGCAGAGATGGTAGCGGTAATAGATGGGGTGAAAACTGATAGGCAGGATGTACTGGAGAGGCTGGCTATGCTTAGAGTGGACAAGTCGCCTGGTTTGGCTGACTTGCATCCCAGGTTGCTAAAGGAAGTGGGAGTGGAGATAGCAGAAGGACTTTCCATAATCTTCCAATCTTCTCTTGATGTAGGGGAGGTGCCAGAAGATTGGAACATGGCAAATGTGACACCCTTATTCAAGAAAGGGTGTAAGGACATTCCCATCAAATAGAGGCCTGTCAGTTTACCATCAATGGTGGGTACAGTTTTAGAAACAATAATCAGGGAAAAAAAATCAACAGGCACTTGGAGAGGTTTGAGTTAATTA
Organism: Heterodontus francisci; assembly: GCF_036365525.1. Classification (NCBI taxonomy): domain Eukaryota; kingdom Metazoa; phylum Chordata; class Chondrichthyes; order Heterodontiformes; family Heterodontidae; genus Heterodontus; species Heterodontus francisci. The sequence continues at coordinate 50,892,257 of NC_090389.1, forward strand.
AGGATAGCCAGCATGGATTTGTAAAAGGCAGATAGCACTTGACTGATCTAACTGAAAAACAAGAATTCACCATGACTTGCTGTTTCCTGGCCTTAAGCCAATTCTTTTCTCTTCTTTTGATGAGGTGACAGAAGTATGATGAGGGGAATGCAATGGATGTTGTCTATATGGATTTTCAGAAAATGTTTGATAAAGTAGCACATAAAAGGTTGATACACTAAATTGAGGCTCGTGGAATAAAAGCGCCAGTGTCAGCTTGGAGAAAAGAATTGGCTTAAGGACAGGACTATACCCACCACTGATGGTAAACTGACAGGCCTGTATTTGCTAGGAGTGTCCTTACACCCTTTCTTGAATAAATGACTTGGATCTTGGAATACAGAATAGAATCTCAAAATTTCCAGCAATACCAAACACAGAGGTGTGGGAAACAGTGAGGATTTTACCAATTGACTGCAACAGGACAAAGGTAGGCCAGCAGAATGGGAAGACAAGTGGCAGGTAGAATTTAATACAAAAAAATGTGAGGTGATGCATTTGGCAGAGGGATAGGGAAAGGCAATATATACTTAATGGCACAGTTCTAAAGAGTACGCATGGACAGACAGACCGGGGGTTCCATGTTCACAGATCTTTGAAGGTGGCCCAACATATTGAAAGAACAGTTAGCAAAACATATGGGATCTTGGGCTTCATAATTAGAGTTATTGAGTTCAAAAGCAGGGAAGTTATGCTGAAACTTTATAAAGCTCTGATTAGGCCACAACTGAAGTATTGCATCCAATTCTGGTCAGCACACCTTAGGAAGGATGTGAGTGTGCTTAAGAGGTTGCAGAAGAGATTTATCAGAATGATTCCAGGGATGAGGGATTTTAGCTTCAAGGTTAGGTTGGAGAAGCTGTGGTTGTTCTCCTTGGAGCATATGAGATTGAGGGGAGATTTGATAGAGGTGAATAGAGCGATATTTGCCTTTATTAGCCGAGGCACGGAATATAAGAACAGGGAGGTTATTTTGGAACTGTATAAAATACTGGTTAAGCCACAGAGTTAATGTTTCAGGTCAGTGACCTTTCATCAGAACAGGTCAGTTTCTGATGGTCACTGACTTGAAACGTTAACTCTGCTTCTCTCTCCACAGATGCTGCCTGAGCTGCTGAGTATTTCCAGCACTTTCTGTTTTTATTTCAGATTTACGAGATGTTGTCTGGACTGGAGAATTTTAGTTGTGAGAAAAGATTGGATAAATTAGGGTTATTTCCTTTGGAACAGAGGTGGCTGAGGGGAGACCTAATTGAACTGTATAAAATTATAAGGGGTCCAGATAGAGTGGATAGGAAGGCCCTATTCCATTTGTTTGAGGAGTCCATAGCCAGGGGGCATAGATTTAGGATGAGGTAGGAGGTTTAGAGGGGATTCGAGGGAAATTTCTTTACTCCCAAAGGGTGGTAGGGATCTGGAACTCACTGCCTGAAACGGTGGTAGAAGCGGATACCCTCATAATATTTAAAAAGTACTTGGATATGCATTTGAAGTGCTGTAACCAACAAGGCAACGGACCAAGAGCCAGAAAGGGGAACTTGGCTGGATGGCTCCTTATCAGCCAGTGCGGTCACAGTTAGCCAAATGGCTTCCTTCTGTGCTGTAAATTTTCATGATTCTACAAGGTTATGACAGGTTTAGATAAGGTAGACAAAGAAATGTTGTTCCCATTAGTTGATGGTACAAGGACTAGGGGACACAGATTTAAGGTTTTGGGCAAGAGATGCAGGGAGGGTCTGAGGAAGAACTTTTTTACGCAGCGAGTGCTAATGACTTGGAATTCGCTGTCTATGAGGGTGGTGGGAGTGGAGGTGATTAATGATTTCAAAAGGAAATTGGATGTGCACTTGAGGGAAATAAATTTGGAGGGCTATGGGGATAGAGCGGTGGTAATGGGACTGATTGGATTGCTCCAGAGAGCTGGCATAGGCTTGATGTGCTGAATGTCTTCCTTCTGTGCTGTAATAACTGTATGACTCTAGGAACAGATAATAGGAGCTTCAGGTGTGACTTGATGAACTGCCCAAAGCAGAGAGGCAAGGGCCTTGAAATGACACATGACATAGAGAATTCTGAGGCAGAGATGAAGATAATGATGAATCCGAATGAACTGAACTGGTCATAAGGAGTTTTGGTCCTGTGATGAATGTGTTAGTCGTGGACTCTTTCAACTGTGCTGGACTCTTTCAACTGTGCTGAGCTAGTTAGTGCTTTCACTTCAATAGTATGTCGAACAGACTAGCTAAAGTGTTATCTAGATTCACTAAGTAGTACAGATTGATGCAAGATTGAGTATAAAAGTACGAATTGCTTTAGGTTTGGTGATGACAACACAATGACGTCACCAGACAGGGTTATAATTCCATGTAAAATAACTGGAGTAAACCATTTTATCAGCACTGATACAGTCTCTAGTGAGATACCTATGCCGTTGAGTAAACCTTCTATGAAAAAGGCACAAATAAAACTTGACGGAGCTTGATAAGGCAATTATTTTTGGAAAGTCAGTAGATGGGCAGTTTACCCAGTCAGGACATTATTGTAAACCCTTAACAAAACCTACTGTTTCGCATCGGAGTTTGATTTGATTTTGATTTAGAGATACAGCACTGAAACAGGCCCTTCGGCCCACCGAGTCTGTGCCGACCATTAACCACCCATTTATACTAATCCTACACTAATCCCATATTCCTACCACATCCTCACCTGTCCCTATATTCCCCTACCACCTACCTATACTAGGGGCAATTTATAAGGGGCAATTTACCTATCAACCTGCTAGTCCTTTGGCTATGGGAGGAAACCGGAGCACCCGGAGAAAACCCATGCAGACACAGGGAGAACTTGCAAACTCCACACAGGCAGTACCCAGAGTTGAACCCGGGTCGCTGGAGCTGTGAGGCTGCAGTGCTAACCACTGCGTCGCCCTTTAGTATTTAGTATTAGACAAATGACTGAAGAGTGACTTCAATGGGTTGTCATGAGTGTTAGACAAGTACTAATGGCATCAGGTAATAAGAATTAGAGAAAAAAAACTGTCTTCAAGTTTCATAGACAATTTGCTCATCTTGCACGATAGAGGTTAAAAACCCTGCTAAAGAATGCAGGTGTGGTTAATGAAGAGTATACACTAATAGAACAGATTAGTGAGAAGTGTGAAATCTATAAATGATGTTGAACGCCAACGTGTCCTATTATAAGCCTTCCATTGGCACGTGACTTTAACAAGGTGGTTGTCATGGATCTAAAGATATGGGACAAAGATGGAAATATTTTCAAAATACATTTGGCAACCAGATTTAGTCTTTCTACAATAATACTTAGTAAAGATAAAAGGGTTATTATAGACAAATCATGGAGAAATGAATAGGGACCAGACTTGGAGCACCAGTGATGTTTCTGACAGATAATGATGGAGAATTTGCCAGTGAAGAGTTCAGAGACATGTGTGAAAACATGAATATTATGCTCATGAATACCATAGCTGCAAGTCCTTTCAGAAATGAACTCTGTGAAAGAAATCATGTGGTGATCGATGAAATGCTGCATAAGATCTTAGCAGATCAACCAGACTGCAAGTTGACAACTGCCTGGCATGGGCAGTTCATGCAAAGAATTCATGCCAGATGGCTGGAGGATATAGTCCCTGTCAACTTTCTGTGGGCGAAATCCCAAATTGTATTCTGTGCTGTGTAATAGTCTTCCTGTTCTAGAAGGTACTACAATTAGCTTTTTTTCTTCACATTTGAATGCTTTACATGTAGGGACACAGGCTTTCATCAAGGCTGAGGACTCTGAGAAAATTTGGAGAGCTGGAAGACACAATATAAGATTATCCGAAACAGAATTTAATTCAGGAGATTTGTTGTATTATAAAAGAGATGGTCATAGGGAATGGAGATATCCTGGTAAGGTAATAGGTTGTGATGGTAATACAGTATTTAACTGTTTGATTGCCATGTTTGATAACATAAAAACATTGGTTCAATAATCATGATGATGGCCAAGAAGCGAAGTCCATGGACTGGCAGAATAGAGTGAAAGAGTGGAGAGGACGAAAGCGCAGTGCAAGTTCTGATGGTGGGTCCGGAAGTGACCCATCAGTAAACAATCACATACTGGAGAAAGAGCCATTGATAGTGCGAGAGGGAGATCTCACAGTACTAGTCCTGACAGACATAAAAGTGCAAACAAAGGCTGTAGCTTGAATAGATTACACAATGAAATAAAGGCCACAGCGTAACAGTCTCTGAACAGAACGAGAAGCAGAAGACCTCATGATCATGAAGCTTTGGTGGCTGCCAATAAACTTGAGGATAAACTAATAACAGAGGCAAAACAAAGGGAATCAGATATTTGGAGAGAGTTTGGAATTCATTCTGAGTTACCAGATAAGGGGCAACCAGCTTTGTCACAAAGTTAGGTTTGTACTGAAAAAGTCCTTGCAGATGGGACTTATAATGCTAAAGCGAGGCTAGTTGCTAGCAGTTTTGAAGAGTGACTGGGTGATACAGATGTTAGAGTGGACTCTATCACAGCTGGAAAAGTAGTCATAGAGTCGTACAGCATAGAAACAGGCCCTTCGGCCCACCGTGTCCATGCCAACCATAATGCCTATCTATACTAATCCCACCTGCCTGCATTAATTCTACATGAATGTGTCTATGGCCTGAATGACGCTCTGGCGGGCAGGGGGGTGGTATTTTTTAGTGAGATCTGTTTTGTTGAAAACAAGTGATATTCAACTAAAAGCAAATCTGCAATGTTTTATTAGCATTATAAAGAGAAACTTTGAGGCATCTTCATGATGCATGTGGATTATTTCTTATGGGGTGGTACTGTGGAATCTGAGTAATGTGTTATATTAATAAGATTAGAGAAGAATTTGAAATTGGGCAGCAGGCTTGTGGGGCTTTTAAATATATTGGTCTGGATATTAAGCAGAGTAGGTCTGGTCTGGAATAACTTTAAATCAACAATCCTATTTAGAGAATGTTACTCCCATTCCAGTTAATTGTACTAAGTCATCACAGAAGGATGGGGTTGAATTTTATGGACCCCTTGGGACAGGAAGGGAGGCGGGCGGGGGGGGGGGGGGGTCATAAAATTGCGTTGGAAATCGGGGGGGGGGGGGGGTGTGGTGGAGTGCCCGCCACCTTCCTGACGCCTTCCAATCTGAGGACGGCCTTCCTACCCAAGGCCAATTGAGGCCTTTAAAATTGGTGACTTCAGGGCTTCTTCCCACCTCCACCTCAATTTAATAGATGGTGGGGCCCACTGCGGCGGGGAGATAAAACCGGTGGCCTCCTAATGGGGTCAGGGATGGTCCCTCCGGCAGTGATTGCTGCCCTCTAGGAAGACCCCCCACCCTCACTTCTTGTATAAGGGTCTGAAAGGGTTAATGTTGAGAACGTGTAAAGAATACCTCCTACCATGATGATGTAAGAGATTACATGTGAGAGAGATGCAGCGTGACTTCAAAGGAGTCACACAGACTGGTGTGAAGCTACACATGGTCATAATGTATAAAGGTTAATGTTCTAAGTATCCAAGACTAAGGAATCTCTCTAAGCTAGACTAACTAAGCATATTAAGGCAGCATACCAAACAAACGTAGAAGCTCACTAACACCTCCTCACCACCCTGTCACCAGGGCGTGCCTGAATGGCCCCGGCAACTCCGACCCCACTTATCTCTCCTGGGGTCTCTGTCGTCCTCGGTACTGCAGAGCCTCCGTCCTACAGAGCTGCCATCCTTCCGATTGGCTGGCAGCTCTAGAGGCAAGTGATTGTCACTTAAAGGGATGGCATCCCTGACAGCAGGCAGTTAATTGGCTGCCCACCACGGAATTGCAAGGGGGTCCAATGGAGGGCTAAGGTGGTGTCTCCTCCCAACTTCTGGCCCACCACTGAGACCCCTGTTGCCAGAATAAAACTCAGCCAATGATGTTCTATCTAAAGAAGAGGCAGAACAATTGAGAAGCTTGATTGGCCATTTGAATCAGTTGGGCACTCAGATGAGACCAAATGCTAGCTTGATGTGTTGGAGTTCAGTACTACGATGAAACACCCTAAAGTGGAGAATGTTTTAAGAGCAAATAAAACATTAAAAAAATTAAACCTGGAAAGAAATGTGCACCTAAGTTCATATCCTTAGGTGACTCAAAGAACATGAAACTAGTCATTTTTAGCAATGCTTCATATGCTAATCTTCCTGATGGGTATTCTAGTGCAGTTGGTTTCATAATATTTCTTATGGTTGAAAATGGGAAATGTCCTTTAGCTTGGGATTAAGAAAATAAAAAGGTTTGTTTAAACTACTTTTGCCACTGAAACACTGGCTCCTGTGGTAGTAGTGGATATGGGATTCTATTTGTCAAATATTTTAAATGAGCTTCTATGCAAGGGGTGCACTGAAGATACTCATTGAATGTTATGCAGATAATTGTTCATTGTGGGATAATGCACACGCTACAAAAAGTGTGAGTGAGAAACGGTTATGGATTGACCTTGCTGGCTTGAAACAAATACTGGAGAGAAAGGAAATCTCTAAAACTAAATGGGTGGCTGCAAGTCATCAACTGTCTGATTTGCTTGTACGAAGAAATTGTTAGGGATCCTATAGAAGGGGTATCTTGCAACGTAATGCTTTGTGCAGAATATGGAAGTTTTTGATTTGACTAGTTTTGAAATTTTGGTTGGGCATAGTAACTTCAATTTTTATTTAAAGAAAAGGGAATCTGTTAACTGTATATTAATTGTGTTTAATTGTATGCAGGTGATGGGTATTAACTGGAGTTTCACTTGAGCACATATAAAGAGACACTTATTGAAACTGTGGTGTGGTTGAGTTAGGAGGTAATGCTTGTAATGTTTCACTCTGTAAATAAATATAGGACTGAGTAAAGATTGGCTCCAGTCTTATCTTTCACTAACTGGCTTTCCAGAATATAACAGTGAGGTGCAAAATGGCAGGGCGGGTGTCAAGTCAGCATGAGATGCATGCAAGGAATGCCCGCGCTATCGCTCTCAAACATGGCGACAGGCAGTGCCAGAAGTGGTCTGGAGTGGCCCCAGCTGTCATTTTTCAACTCAAATGGCTCCCAAACTTTGCAGCTAGGATGTCTTGCTGCAATTATATAAGAGACCACACCAGGAGTACTGTGTACTGTTCAGTCTCCTTATCTTAGGAAGGATATACCTGCCTGAGAGGTGGTGCAACAAAGATTCACTAGTGTTACGACCAGGTGAGCTGTCTTCACCTGGTCTTATTGTAACAGGGTTTAATTTTAAACACACTGTGTTTTGAGCTCCCCATTTTTGTGAATCTGTGTTCAGTTTCCAATTATCAAGCAAATAACTGAGCACGGACAGGCTTTATTTGGTTTAAAGCAGAAAGATGAAATTTATTAAAGTTTAAACTTAACTCTAATACGGTTCACACCTGTGGATATACGACATTCTCATGCTAGCATGCACTAGCGATATAAACATGAAAGAATTGTATACCTGTGAAGATGAAACCATATGGTCTCTTCTAGCTGACAGAGAACACAGGTCACCCAGCTGTCAGACCCAGTATCTTCATTTCTAATTTATCTGGCGTTTTCTAGGTCATTTGCTCTTTTCAGCTTTCCTTTTGCCACAGGTTGGGCTTCTGTATTTTTATGTGGCGGGGAAAGAGAAGAAAGCTACTTTATTCATGCATTTTCTGCATTTGAATGGTTGATTTTTTTCAGTAAACTGAATTTTCTGAAAAAACTTTATTGAAAGTCATTTAAAAGAAATCACAGCCATTTATGTACTATGCAAAATACTACAGACACCATGGGCTTTGCTAGCTGCAATAAATGTTCAGTAATTATTCTGCTCCCTCATTTTTTGGGACACAAATGCAAAGGAATTAATAGTGCTTGCACATATTACAAGACTAATACTGTATTCACTCCTGGTTGGAAATGTTTCCTTCTCCCATGGAAAGCACACATGGAAGGAGTTTGACAAAGGCTCAATGATTGTAACATGAAACAATATGTAGCGATTAGACTTGCCTGAAACAGCACTCACCTATGTTCACTCATCCTTGTATGCATCTATTTTTCCATGGAGCTAATTACAAAATGGTTGCTCAGCATCTGTTCAACATCAGGGATAATTTTAACCTAACTCACTCAGTGAGAAACTGACAGGATTAAATCAGCCAGCTATTTTACACTCAGCTTGATTTTACTTTCATTCTATTTCACTGGAAAGTAAAATTGGATGTGGTGTAAAATGCACTGCCAATCTGATCCTATAAGTTTTCTGCCGGACAGCTTCGGTTAAAATTACTCCCATAGTTGAAGATAAGCTAGTAAACGGTTCTTGGTACTGCACTGTTCGGGGCAATTGCTTGCATTCAATTCTGAATGTTAATGTCGCCAGTTTTCAATGTTGAATTAAAAGTGTGACCAACAGCAGGAAGTGTGCACATATGCTAACAATATAGTTCAGTGTTCGGCATCCAGCATAACACAGTTTTACATGTGGCCATTGATTCGAACTACTAAAAACAATCAGTACTGCATATCAGGCGAGAATGGGGAGGGGAAAAACATTTTGTTTTGGGCAATTGAATTGCACAGGCTTTCATGCTATCTGCAACATTAAGATATCCATAATTAAGAAATTGTGATTGTTTTTATAATTGTTATTTCCCTTCAGTTTCTATGGCTAGTTTTTTTTGCCACTTTGTAACAACTATAAATCTCATTTAGTGAAAGCATGAATTTTAAGTATGAATGACACATTTCTAAAACAGCTCTATTGTATCTTGAAGTGTTGAAGGCCAAAGTATAAAGATTCATAGAATACATACAGACTTTATAACCTGAAATTATTGATCAAGTAAAAGTGTCAAAGAATTTCATTTTTGAGTTTATTCTCAATATTTCAACATGGTGCTGCCTCCCAGTCCCCACGGCAAGCTTACATCCTCATACAAGTCAACAGCAGGGTAATCATAGAATCATAGAAAGTTTAAGGCACAGAAAGAGGCCACTTGGCCCATTGTGCCTGTGCCAGTCGAAAAACGCTCCACCCACTCTAATCCCACTTTCCAGCATTTGGTCTGTAATCCTGCAGATCACGGCACTTGAGATGCGTATCCAGAATTTTTTTGAATGAGTGAGTGTTTCTGCCTCAACTACCCTTTCAGGCAGTGAGTTCCAGACCCCCACCACCCTCTGGCTGAAAACACTTTTCCTCATCTCCCCTCTAATCTTTCTACCAATCACTTTAAATCTATGCCCCCTAGTCACTGACCTCTCTGCTAAGGTAATAGGCCCTTTACCTCCACTTTATCCAGGCCCCTCAAAGTTTTGTACATTTCAATCAGATCTCCCCTCAGCCTTCTCTGTTCCAAGGAGAACAACCCCAGCCTATCCAATCTTTCCTCATAGTTGCATTTTTCCAGTTCTGGCAACATCCTTGTAAATGCCCTCTGTACCCTCTCTGCTGCAATTACATTCTTTCTGTAATGAGGTGACCAGAACTGCACACAGTACTCAAGTTGTGGCCTAAACAATGATTTATACAGTTCCAGCATAACCTCCATGCTCCTATATTCTATACCTCGGCTAATAAAGGAAAGGATTCCATCTTCTTAACCACCTTATCAACCTGTCCTGCTACCTTCAGGGATCTGTGGACATTTACTCCAAGGTCTCTCACTTCCTCTACATCTCTCAGTATTTGCCCATTAATCATGTATTCCTTTGCCTTGTTTGACCTCCCCAAATGCATCACCTCACACTTCTCTGGGTTGAATTGCCACTTTTCTGCTCATCTGACCAGACCATCAATATCTTCCTACAGCTATCCTCCTTGCTATCTACCACACTGCCAACCTTTGTCGTCTGCAAATTCCTGGTTCACATCAGCCAAATGGAGATACACAGGAAATTGGGTTGATTTGTATTTCTCAAAATATGTGTACCTACAGGTGAACAATGACAAACCTTTCCTCTAAAAAAAAAGTACCCCTAGCTGAATAGTAAACAAACGATTGAATTGTAAGGATAGGTACATTTTCTAACTCTTGAGGTTTCCAGAAAAAATTTCTTAAGCACACCGAAGTTCAATGAGAAAGATTGAATGTGAACATAGTAAATGTGATCTTAAAAATGCTCATCAAAAAATCTACACAACAAATGTTAATCCATCTTTAATGCCAAGAACCAAGTGTGTATTTCCAGCAATTGTTGCTTTTATTTCAGATCGCCATAATTTGTAGTTTTTTTCCCTTTTTACTTCAATTATAATAGGATGAGTAACTACAAACTACTTCAGCTTTTAGAAAATGGAAGGTATGGCGATCTTAAAATTTTGCATTTTTTGCTACATCTACCAGAAGCATTTCTAAAAATTCAAATTGAATTTTACACAAAAGCTGACATAATAGCTTCTTTGTCACCCAGAGGTTGTAAATATTGGCACGGATATTTGCTTCAGTTTTACTTATTCATTGTAACCCAAACCCAATAATTTGGCTTGTCAGTTAAATTTACTTTACATAAATTGAGGGTCTTCCAGGTACTTACTTTGAACACAGCAGAGAATGCCTAAAGCTGCTTTGCCTCACAAGCTCAACTTTAAAAACAAAGAAATCTTTAATTTGAAAACATAAAATAACTACATAGTTTGTAAATCTAAAACAGATACTGACAGCAAAATAAGTTAAACTAAATCTGATTAATTTCTTCTGCTAATTTTTGAACAATATCAATTTTGTCTTGAACAAACAATACTGATTATATTTGTACAGAGGGAGGGGGAAGCTAACTTGCTTTTCATGGTATTTTTCATTTCCTCAGGACATCCCAAAATACTTTGCAGTCAATGGAATACTTTTGTGGCGTAGTTACTGTTGTTTAGTAGGCAAATGTCGCAATCAAATTGCAAATAGCAAAGACCCACAAATAACAATGAGATGGATGAACAGTTAATTGGTTTGTTACTGTTAATTGAGGGATGAACGTTAGCCAGGACATCAGAGGAATCCTCTGTTTTTCTTTGAAAAAAAGTGTCATGGAACCTTGGCATCTCTGATAAATCTAGGCTGATGCTCAAGTTCTAAAGTGGGGCTTGAACTCACAACCTTCTTGACTCAGATGAAAGGTCCGAGTGTAATACATCCAAGATTTCTGATGATGCAAAGCGAGGTGGGAAAGTAACCTGTGAGGAGGATGCAAAGAGGTCGCAAAGGGATATAGACCAATTAAGTGATTGGGAAAGTAGGTGGCAGCTGGAGTATAATGTGGGAAATTATTCACTTTGGTAGAGAGAATATCTTCAAGATAGATTTTTGAACATTAACGGGATCAAGGGATATGGGAATAGGGTGGGAAAGTGGAGTTGATGTACAAATTCAGCCATGATCTTACTGAATGGTGGAGCAGGCTTGAGGGGCCACATGGCCTACTCCTGCTCCTATTTATTTTCTTTCTTCTGACCCAGAGAAGAGAGTACAATCATTGAGTCAGCTGACACTTTATACTGCAAGAAAGGTAAATTTATCTCAGTAGCTACAACCATTAACGGAAAGCACTTTAGTCAGCTGGTCATTTTGATTGTATGTTACCATTTGGCAGATACGGTGATATTGCAGTGGTTCTGGTCCAATATTTTTAATGTTTTAGTTTTAATTTTCATCACATGGAGGCTAAATTGGGTTCATTCTGATTTCTCAAGCTGCCTCTCCAATAATATGATATAATACCATAATATGATAGAATATGACCATAATATGATAGAATTTTACATTAAGTTTGAAAGTGATGTAGTTCAATTAGAAACTAGGGTCTTAAATCTAAGCAAAGGAAACAATGAAGGTATGAGAGGCAAATTGGCTATGGTTGATTGGGAAACTATGTTAAAAGGTATGACGTTAGACAGGTAATGGATAACATTTAAAGAACTAATACATAGTTTACAACAAATATACATTTCTTTAATGCACAAAAACCCAGCAAGGAAAGTGTTCCAACTATGGCTAACAAAAGAGATCAAGGATTGTATAAGAGCAAAGGAAGAGGCTTATAAAGTTGCCCAAAAAATTGGTAAGCCTGACAATTGGGAGCATTTCAGAATTCTGCAAAGGAGGACTAAGAAAAAGATTGAGAAATGGAAAATAGAATTTGAGAGTAAGCTAGCGAGAAACATAAAAACGGACTGTAAAAGCTTCTAAAGGTATGTAAAAAGGAAAAGATTAGCAAAGACAAATGTGGGTCCATTACAAGCGGAGTCAGGAGAATTTATAGTGGGGAATAAGGAAATAGCAGAGAAACTAAACACATATCTCGTGTCTGTCTTCATGGAGGAAAATACTAAAAACCTCCCATAAATAATGGAGAATCAAGGGACTAGTGTAAACGAGGAAATGCAAAATATTAATATTAGTTTAAAAAAAAGTACTAGAAAAATTAATGAGGCTTAAACTAGATAAATCCCTTGGACCTGATGATCTACATCCCAGCGTGTTGAAAGAAGTGGCTGTCGCAATAGTATATGTATTGGTGGTCATCTTTCAAAATTCTATAGACTCTGGAATGGTTCCTGCAGATTGGAAGGTGGCAAATGTAATCCCACTATTTAAGAAAGGAGGGAGAGAGAAAACAGGGAACTACAGACCTGTTAGCCTTACATCAGTTGAAGGGAAAAATGCTAGAATCTATAATAAAGGATGTGATAACAGGACACTTAGAAAATAATGGTAGGATTAGGCAGAGTCAACATGGATTTATGAAAGGGAAATCATGGTTAAATGTTTAACAAACCTGTTGGGAGTTTTTTGAGGATGTAACTAGCAGAATGGATAAGGGGGAAACAGTGGGTGTGGTATATTTAGATTTTCAGAAAGCTTCTGATAAAGGTTCCACACAAGAGGTTGGTAAACAAAATTACAGGATGGGGGGGAATATATTGGCATAGATTGAGAACTGGTTAATGGACAGAAAACAGAGGGTAGGAATAAATGGGTCATTTCCAGATTGGCAGGCTGTGTCTAGTAGGGTACAGCAAGGATCAGTGCTTGGGCCCCAGCTATTTACAATCTATATTGATTTGGATGTGGGGATTAAATGTAATATTTCCAAGCTTGCAGATGACACAAAACTAGGTGGAAATGTGAGGAGGATGCAAAGATGCTTCAAGGGGATTTGGAGAGGCTAAGCAAGTGGGCAAAAATTTGGCAGACAGAATACAATGTGGAGAAATGTGAAGTTATCCCCTTTGGTAGGAAAAACAGAAATACAGAGTATTTCTTAAATGGTGAGAGGCTGGGAAGTGTTGAATTTCAAAGGGACTTGGGTGTCCTTATTCATGAGTCACTGAAAGCTGACATGCAAGTCCAGCAAGCAATTAAGAAGGAAAACTGCATGTTGGCCTTCATTACAAAAGGATTTGAGTATAAGAGTAAAGACGTCTTACTGCAATTATAGAGAGACTTGGTGAGACCACACCTGGAGTAATGAATGCAGTTTTGGTCTCCTTACCTAAGGAAAGATATACTTGCCATAGAGGGAGTGCAACGATGGTTCACCAAACTAATTCCTGGGATGCAGGGATTGTCTTATGAGAAAAAATTAAATAGACTGGGTCTTTATTTTCTGGAGTTTAGAATAATGAGAGGTGATCTCATTCAAACATACAAAAGTCTTACAGGGCTCGACAGGGTTGATGCAGGAAGGATGTTTCCCCTGGCTGGGGAGTCAGGAACCAGGGGATACAGTCTCAGAATAAGGTGCAGGCCATTTAGGACTGAGATGAGGAGGAATTTCTTCACTCAGAGTGTGGTGAATCTTTGGAATTCTCTGCCTCAGAGGGCTGTGAAGGCTCCGGTATTGAGTATGTTCAAGACTGAGATCAATAGATTTCTACATATTAAAAACATCAAGGGTTACGGGGATAGAGCAGGAAAATGGTGTTGAAGTAGAAGATCAGCCATGATCTCACTGAATGGCAGAGTGGGCTGAAATAGCTGAATGGCCTACTCCTGCATCTGTTTTTGATGTTCTTATGTTCAATGGTAGCAATATCAAGTATTAAGAAACAAGGACAGAAAACAGTAAGGTTCCAATTCATCATAAATTATTTTAAACGGCATAATTTTAAAAAGAGTAAGTGAGATCCATTTTAGCATGCTCGTAAATGTAGAAGTTATTTTCCATGGATGAACAAAGGTTTCTCCTGTATGATGTCTTTAAGCGATGTATGTGACTATGTTCAGAAAAGTCTGAACCTGGATCTTAGAGGGCATTGACCTACCACAGAAAGCCGTTTAGCAACAATTGGCAATCTCGCTAAATGCGGCTTCAACCGCCATTACTGGCAACCTGGTACAGTTGTCGAGGACCATTCATGTAAAGAATATAATTCCTGATTTTGTCTTAAATTTGCCCTTCACAACTCTAAACCTGTGCTGTCACACTACAGATGAATGCATTAGAATTCCAATTACTACTTGTTGAAGTGATCACATTCTAAAAGATTAAAAGCCACCATAATGCAGCAGCACAATATTCACCAAAGGTTTTCTTTTTCACATAAAATAAGCTTGTTTATTAGATTTCTGAGATCCTAATCATTTGTTGTCTTACTGGGCAGTGGCTCTGGCATCAATACTACTAAGAATTGCAAACCTGCTTAACCAGCAGCAATCTTTGTTAGCAAAGCTCAGTCTATTCACAGAGTTATTTAATTTTAAGATTGGCACATAACTTGTGTTTTTTTTTAGTTACAGACATGCAACCCAGAGTAAGAACATAACTGAAGTCAGCAGCAAGCCACTTTGAAATAATAGTAGTGGCATAATTTTCTTATAAAACTATTAATGTAGACTTATAAACTCTTCTATTGTAACACATCTTTTTAAAAAAATTCTAGGTATTAGCAAGACTGAGAACATTGAATTAAGTATGTACTCAATTAAATGTTTACGCTATGACTTGCAGAAACCTGGTGAACCATCAGAGATTCACTCAATATTCTCCATGGTAACTGACAAATGAACATTCAACTCCACTTGGCTTTCTGAAATGTAATTCTATAATTTAAGATATATATACAAATCCACAAGTACAGATTGATTGGAGATACTGATTGTAGCTCACCCCTCCTGTACACACCCTATGCAAAAGCTGTATGTGTATTTTAAAAAATATTTTTAATTAAAAAGGCTGCATTGAGGATGCAGCAGGATTGAGTGGAAGGGGAAATGTTTGTTTGAAAGATCACCTTGTTTATTCCGCAATACATCTTTAACAGTACTGGCATGAAAGAATTCCTGGTTAAAGCTGGCATAGATTCTGCACATATAATTTGGCTACTTTTGTTGATCAAATGAAGATTGTATTTCAATTTCAAATCCCACCTCTTGAAAATATGTCAAGTATATCTTATAGGCGTAAAGGTAATAAAAAGCCACAGTTTCCCCATTCAAGTTCTTTTTAAATGAACAGTGATGTTTGCACTCATTTAGTTGGAGGTCAAGGCCAAAGAACTTTTCCACTTTTGGGCACCCAGGGCTGAATTTTGTGCCCACAATGGGGCTTCCAGCACGAGGCCGAAAATCCACCTCAGCCAGCTGGAGCCCCTTCACGGCACAATTCTATGGTGCTGGGCCAATTAACAGACCAGCGCCGGGATCCCTGTCCCTTTAAAGACAGGGATTCCACCTCCAAGAGCTGCCAGCCAATCATAGGGCCGGCAGCTCAGAAGTATTGTCATTGCCACCGGGAGTGGTGGCCGCTGCCAGTAATCTAGAGGCTTTGGACCCAGGCCCAGCACTGGAAACCCAGACCTCAGGTAAATGAGGCGGGGTCATGGCTCAGTCCGGAAGGCCCTGGCGATGGGGTGGCGAGGAAGGTTGGGCATTGAATACAGGGGGAAGCGGTACAGGGAAATGTTTTACTTGCTGGCGAGGTCCCTCCGTGGTCCACAGATTGCTCACAGAGGAGGGACCCCTTACCCACCCAGCCCCCCCCACACCCCCCCTCCTGCCCCCCCCACAAGCTGGTAGGGAGGTTGCCTCGTTTTACTGGGCGATCTTCCCGTGTGGCAGAGGCTTTCCGCCACTGGTTAAATCCCAGAGGCAGCAGGAAGAGGCCCCTAAGGGGATTTTAATAGGCCTCTCAAGGGCCTCAATTGGCCTCTGGGCAGGTAGGCCGTCTTCCTCCTATCCCACCCCTGACAAAATTGCATTGTGACGAGGAGGCGACGGGCCCTCTGCCCCCCTTCACAATTCTATGGCCTCCCCCACCATCTCCAAATCCGTCTCAGGGGAGCCCATAAAATTCAGCCCCAGTGTCTGGCATATTAATATATTATGATGAAGTGTAAAGCTTCCTCAACACTACCCCAAACAATGTGCCTAAATCCTTCAGAGAAGTTCTCCAAATTGCACCAGCATAACATTTCTACTTCCTAAAGCCAGCTATCTGAGTGGCTTCTGCAAGTGACATTGGCAACTTAGCGGCAATGTAATATGAGAGTAATATAGCGTCATTGGCTGGGATTTTACGATGGGCGGATAGGGGCTGGCCACTGACGTAAAAGGTGGTGTTCTGTATTTTACGGGTCCCCAGGCTTTAATTGCCGCCTCATTGAGCTGCCGGCCAATTAGTGGGCTGGCAGCTGTTAGTCCCAGCAGCGCCACTGGGAGCCGTGGTCACTGCTGGGACTGCAGCCCAGCATGAAGAGAAAATGCCTGGGAGCCGGGAGGGAAGGTAAGTTTTGGTTGCCTCGCCGGGGGTAATCGATCAGTCCCGGCGAGGCAAGGGTGGCCGATTGGGGGGGGAAGTGTTTTGGATGCTGGAGCTGGTTGGGGTAGTGGGGGCAGCCCTCCATCGGACATCCTGTGCCTGATGATCAGGGCCCCTCGCGGGATGATCGGCAGCCGCCTGGTTTTTCCAGGCAGCTTTTCTCGGCTCCAGGACACCCACTTGCCACGCGTCAAATCCGCGTGGAGGCGGGTGAAGGCCCTTAAGTGGCCATTAAGTGGCCACTTGAAGGCCTTGATTGGCCTGGGGCGGGCCGGCCATTTCCCCACCCCTCCACCTTATGTAAAGGGCGGCGGAGGCGAGAGTGGGTCAGGAAAGCCTTCCACTCCATTTTAAATTCCGGCCATAGATTTAGTCAGTGCTGATGACTGAGCCTTTTGCTTAGGAGTAGCATTCCTGTTTCTGAGTCAAATAGTACAGGGTGCAAATCCCGCTCCTGATAGTCCCAGTGAGTAGAGACCAGAGCCCCTGCTCTGAATATCAAGCAGGCAATACCCTTCAATGTTTGGTTTGTGGGAGACAATAAAACCCTCCCACTGTATAGGACTAACCATCCTATCAGCCGGTATAAAGGTGGCTACGGCCATGGAGGAAGCGATCATGTCACGGCCTTTCAGACTGTTAATCAGCCTATGAATCCTTCCACTACTTCACACTATTCTCCAGAAGAGTGTGACAATAGAAAAAACAAAAATGCGGTTTTGATCAAATTCAAATGTAATTCATACAAAATTTTGCAGTATACATGTGGGCAACAGGACTTCAAAGTGTGTGAGTACTTTGAGATTTCTCAATTTGCTGGAATATCTTCTTTACATTCCTTGTTGTGAAATAAAACAGAAATCAAATTCATTTTAATAAATAAGCAAAATACTGTGGATGCTGGAAATCTGCAATTAAAAGCAGAAAATACTGGAAACACTCAAAATGCAAAGAAGCTTGCATAAATGAATTATCAAGAGATTTCAAATGCAGCAGAAACAATATTTGTTAATTATTTTTTCTCATCAAAATGGGTGAGGTTAATGCTGAAAAAAAAGAAATATTTTTTCACTGAGTAGCACTTATCAGCATTTAGCATTCCAATGTCAAGTTTAGCATAGGCAGATGGAAAAAACTCTCCCTGCAAGGTGTTTTAACACCAATTTCAGAAAAGTATTGCACTAGTGTGAATTTTTCCATTTGGCATACTGGACATTCTTTTGAATGCAATAAAAACAGAAAATGCTGGAAATACTCAATAGGTCTGGCAGCATCTGTGGAGAGAAAAACAGTGTTAACTTTTCAGGTCTGTGACCTGTCATCAGAATAGGCCTTTGCTAATAACAGTCTGTGACTGAATCCTGTTTCTAGGCAATGTGCACTCCAGTCATTACTCTCCCTCTGCATTGTATTGGAAGGTGGGAAATTGAGTTGCTATTTGGGATGAGAGAATGACTTTCCAAGGCACCTGCCAATTGACTAATTTTGCCATCAAGAGTGTATAAACCTTTTCTTAGGAAGCTGCGCATTCAGAACTTTCTAATTCTATTTCATGATTAAGCGATAAGTTAGTGTGTAGAAATCACATGTTGAGTCATTCTCATGAGATTTCAGACTCAGTAGGGTTAACTTAACTTGCTGAGATCGAAATGAATGGCATGGTAGCGACCACAAAATGGGTTTGATATATTTTTTGCCCCCTTAATACTGATGCTGGAGCCAGCCCCATTTTTACAAGAGCCTACCACTGGGCAGATAAAACGCCTGCCCTGTTTCAATCAATAGACCCGAACTCGAGGTCCTGTATAGTACATAGGACCACAACTGTCATTTTAGGACAGAACCAGTCAGAGCATGCACTGTTCACTTTCCAACCAGCTTTACTGGCAATGCAGCCAAAAGGACCCTAGTACAGTAAGTTTTAAATTATTTTTGTGAAGCTGGGAGGGCCAGGAATGTTCCTCCGGACATCTCAAAATAACCTGGGCCACTGCCACCTGGACACTATCCCCCAACACTCCCCCACAATCAGAAACGTCCTCAGTAGCTACCTTGCTGCTGGCCAGGTGGCTCCTGGACCACTCAATAATGCACAAGCCTGAATCCAGCGAGTTGCACCAGGACGCCTGTTTGGGCATTCGGGTCTATTTAAACAAGGCCTGGCCTCAAAATGGCGCCAGCTGTTTTTTTTTTACTGGAACTGGTGAGGAGGTAGGCAATGTTAAAATTCTGCACCAGAGTGTGTAGATCCGTAAATGTGAATACACATTTTACCACTTGTTACGATTATCTGGTTCAAGGTTTATATTAATTTTCTAGAGGCAACTTTTAATTTGGGAATTGATTTTTTTTAATGCAGGACAAATGAAAAGATCTGGTTTGAGAAGTTGGCAAACATGCCGAGGGTGGTTACATATCAAGAGGTGGTCCATGTTTATTTAGTAAGGTCATACTGGGAAGTGTAAAGACCCTATACAATGGGAAGCCCTCTTAACTTGTTGATGGAGATGGTGTGTCTGCAGTTACCTCAGTCAGGGGTTTAAATTATTCATATGATTTCCCAGAAGAGAAGATTTGGAGTTGGAAATAATTAGTTTAAATTGCTATCTGGGAAATACCACATTGCTATGGAGAAAGATGATGCAGGGAGTGTCTGTTCGGTTTTTGATCTGTGTGCTTGCTGACACAATCAGTCAGTTGGCTTTTGGACATGCAGTTGGCTTTTGCACAAGCGGTTGGCTTCAGATAAGCAGTTGGCTTTTGGAAGTCAGTTGGACTCAGGAGAAAAGAGGCCATCAAGAACCAGGGGTGTTTCTGTTTTGAGGGGAGGCCCGTGCTCAAGCTGGGAAGTCCAGATTCTGGAAGTGATCTCATACCTCTGAAATCAGCTGAGAAACTAAGGAAATCAAAGTGACTTCCGAAGAGCTGTGGTACACATTGGATTGGTCCCAGGAGAAGTGAACAAACCTCCAAGATCCTGTAACGTATAGTGAAATTCGTGGGGTGGGAATAAGAGTTGAAAAGGACTGTTCTGTGAGATTTAGAGTTTGAAGTATATGATTCATGTTCTGTTAAAATTTGAAGTTTAAAATATAAGTGTTTCCAAGTTGTAGTGTTAAGTTAGTAGTGTTTTGCTTTGTTTAACTCATGTACAGTAAAGTTTTTGTTTGAACGTGAAATCGTGTGGCGTAATTCTTTCAGTTATAACTGGTGTCAGGCAAACCCCGCCACCTACCAAGACTGAGGCACACATTATTTCGTCACATGAACATTAAAACTTAAAAATTGCAAGTTCCTGACTGGAAAGACATTTGCATAGTACCAGACAATGTGGAAACAAGGGAGCCAGTCCCTGCCCCCAATACACAGAAAGAGACCTGGTCAAACCAGTTGGTCACATGACCACCTGCTGGCCAACTAGGGGAGTTTTAAACTGGAAAAACAGATTTTGAATTCAGAACGCCATGTACTCTTGGACTGAGAACATCTCCTTTCCTGTCTGCCTGCTTCCATCTCCTTCCCATGGAAGTGAGTCTTGTGAAAACAAGTGAAACTCAGAAGAAAAAAAGTTTCCCATGTGAACAAGGTTTTAAGAAGACTACTGAGCCCCAATGAAACGCAAGACCATATCTTCAAGGACTACTGTAAGTTCGAGAAACAATAACAAGATATTGCCTCAAACTGTTCTACTTATCTTTTCTTCTGCTCTTTTCTGTCCCTACTTGCATGTATGTATCACACGTGCATGCCAGCATGGGCGCGTCGTATATCCACAGGCTTTAACCGCATTAGAGTTTAAGGTTTAATAAATTTCATCTTTCTTCTTTAAACCAAAGAAAGCCTGTTTGTGCTCATTTCTTTGCCTTATAATTGGAAAGCTGTGAACAAGGATTCACAAAGGGGGAGCTCAAAACATAATGTTTAAAGTTAAACCCTGTTACAATAAGACCAGATGAAGATAGTAACAGACCCCTAGACATATTTTGCACCTGGTCGTAACACTGGGAATTCGACTTTCTCTTTTTAAATGTTAATGATCCCTAACGGAATCGTGCCACACTCCATTGTAGAGCAGTGCACTGACGTAACTAATTTGAAGTACCTTGTACATTCTTAATTATGGGTCTGATTTACAATTCTTTGAGAAATAACATTTTCTACCATAAATACTATTTGACATTTAGACAATGCAATGTTTGTTCAGAAAATGATGTGTTTTATATAGTTTTTCCATCACTTTCACTCATGAATAATATTACATACAATATGCCAAAGCTTTCATTTTATCATCCTGCAAATCTAGGTTCTGTTGACAAAATCATTGAAAGTACAAAGCTATCACCGAATTCATTTTTAAAAGACTTTTAGAACAGCGACAAATTAATCAGCAAAGACCGTCATCATATTCAGTAGCAAAGAAACTGAAAGATCAAGTAATCTACACTTCACACTATACAAAACTTACTTTTAATAGAGAAAAGGTTTTGATAGTGGGTAAAATATTCCAACTTTTCATCTCTGCAGTCTTCCCTGTTTAAATTTGGCATATGTAAGCATCAGGCATAATATAACAGCAATATGTCTCACACATTTGAATTACTTGGTCACCACAATCAAGCCCAATCAGAAGCTTAGCAGGATTTAAAAGAACTACATACTAGATGCACAGTCTGTTTAAAAAAAAACAAGCACATTGGCAGAAGCAATAGTAACAACAAAACAAAACTAACCTGTATCCACCATAACAAATGTGTTCTCGGCTGAACTGTCTCCTGCTACATCATTCCATGTTTTTGGAGGAGGTGTTGGTTTGACTGGAATTTTAAGCGGATAGTTCTCTGTAGTTGGAACGTCAGATGACTTTTGCAATAGCTCAACTGTTGTTTGTGGAAAATTGTAATTTGTTTGACTGATAGTTGTGTTTGAAGCGTCTTGTCCACCGGTTGAGTTTTTACCTTCTTCAGTTGGATCACTTGGATCTCCAGGTAACATCTCTGATTCAGTCTTATTCTGTGTCTCAGTAGTTGTTGCAGTTACAACGTTCTCCCCTTTCTCTACTATATCTTTCCTTGAACTGTTTTCTTCTTTTTCCTCTTTGTCTCCTTCTCCTTCTTCTCCCTCTCCTTTCTCACCCTCATTTTCTTTCTTTTCATTTTCACCTTCTGCCTCATCATTTTTGTTAACAGCAGAACCACCCTCTGAGCCTGGGGATGACAATGCTTCAGTTGTTGAAACAACAGGTCTCACTCGATGTTTTGTGGTTGAAGCGACAGAGGGAAGGCGTGGAGGCCACACAGTACTAGGAAAGGAAGGAACACCACCACCACCAAACCCAAGGCTTGCAAGCAAGGTACTTGTTAGCACGGATGCCACAGTAGTCTGGCTTCCACTGGATGAAGGGCCCATGCCAGTTGCCATGGAAACAAAGGGCAAAGTAAGACCAGAAGAA
This sequence comes from Heterodontus francisci, assembly GCF_036365525.1. NCBI lineage: Eukaryota > Metazoa > Chordata > Chondrichthyes > Heterodontiformes > Heterodontidae > Heterodontus > Heterodontus francisci. The sequence continues at coordinate 50,914,543 of NC_090389.1, forward strand.
GTCCAAGTAGATGACCCAGAACTGATTGGTGCCATATCAGCTGAAGAAGCAGGAGAGGCTGTAGGCTTCAGTGTAGTACCAGAGGAATATGAAGGGGGAAAAAAAACAATAAATACAGTGTAAGTAGAAATATTGGACATACTACCTTGGTTCTCATTATTAGAGGAACTTCTAAAAGAAGCTTTAACTTCTAGAGTTCTTTCATTATCTCCAAAATCTTCCTTTTCATGCTCATTAGAATATTTTGTCCCTTCTCCACCAGGAATTCTACTTTCCTTAACATTCTGCTTAAACAAGAACAAAGAACAAAGAAAATTACAGCACAGGAACAGGCCCTTCGGCCCTCCAAGCCTACGCCGATCCAAATCCTCTATCTAAACCTGTCGCCTATTTTCTAAGGGTCTGTATCTCTTTACTTCCTGCCCATTCATGTATCTGTCTAGATACATCTTAAAAGACGCTATCGTGCCCGCGTCTACCACCTCCGCTGGCAATGCGTTCCATGCACCCACCACCCTCTGCGTAAAGAAATTTCCACGCATATGCCCCCTAAACTTTTCCCCTTTCACTTTGAACTCGTGTCCCCTTGTAATTGAATCCCCCACTCTGGGAAAAAGCTTCTTGCTATCCACTCTGTCTATACCTCTCATGATTTTGTACACCTCAATCAGGTCCCCCCTCAACCTCCGTCTTTCTAATGAAAATAATCCTAATCTACTCAACCTCCCTTCAGAGCTAGCGCCCTCCATACCAGGCAACATCCTGGTGAATCTCCTCTGCACCCTCTCCAAAGCATCCACATCCTTTTGGTAATGTGGCGACCAGAACTGCACGCAGTATTCCAAATGTGGCCGAACCAAAGTCCTATACAACTGTAACATGACCTGCCAACTCTTGTTCTCAATACCCCGTCCGATGAAGGAAAGCATGCCGTATGCCTTCTTGACCACTCTATTGACCTGCGTTGCCACCTTCAGGGAACAATGGACCTGAACACCCAAATCTCTCTGTACATCAATTTTCCCCAGGACTTTTCCATTTACTGTATAGTTCACTCTTGAATTGGATCTTCCAAAATGCATCACCTCGCATTTGCCCTGATTGAACTCCATCTGCCATTTCTCTGCCCAACTCTCCAGTCTATCTATATTCTGCTGTATTCTCTGACAGTCCCCTTCAGTATCTGCTACTCCACCAATCTTAGTGTCGTCTGCAAACTTGCTAATCAGACCACCTATACTTTCCTCCAAATCATTTATGTACATCACAAACAACAGCGGTCCCAGCATGGATCCCTGTGGAACACCACTGGTCACACGTCTCCATTATGAGAAACTCCCTTCCACTGCTACTCTCTGTCTCCTGTTGCCCAGCCAGTTCTTTAACCATCTAGCTAGTACACCTTGGACCCCATGCGCCTTCACTTTCTCCATCAGCCTACCATGGGGAACCTTATCAAACGCCTTACTGAAGTCCATGTATATGACATCTACAGCCCTTCCCTCATCAATCAACTTTGTCACTTCCTCAAAGAATTCTATTAAGTTGGTAAGACATGACCTTCCCTGCACAAAACCATGTTGCCTATCACTGATAAGCCCATTTTCTTCCAGATGGGAATAGATCCTATCCCTCAGTATCTTCTCCAGCAGCTTCCCTACCACTGACGTCAGGCTCACCGGTCTATAATTACCTGGATTATCCCCGCTACCCTTCTTAAACAAGGGGACAACATTAGCAATTCTCCAGTCCTCCGGGACCTCACCCGTGTTTAAGGATGTTGCAAAGATATCTGTTAAGGCCCCAACTAATTCCTCTCTCGCTTCCCACAGTAACCTGGGATAGATTCCATCCGGACCTGGGGACTTGTCCACCTTAATGCCTTTTAGAATACCCAACACTTCCTCCCTCCTTATGCCGAGACAGACATAATTACACAAGTTTCCCATTATACCTATGTTTCCTTTCAGATCCTTCATTTGTGGTTCCGTTTACTTTTTCAACTCTGTATTAATATCAGAGCAATTTCTCTAATGTTGTATCAGTTTTTTTAAAATCATAATTCCCTTTGAAATGGAAATTTAGAATATACTTACAAAGAAGAAAAATAATATTAAATAGAATACAGTCTAAGACATACGAACACTTCACATTACTCCTCCTTCCCTCGGTTCACAATAAAATTCAGGTCAAAAGAATTGTCACAGCAAAGGTATTTTACAATTTTCAATATCATACCATTTAAATTCCCATTTTGGGAATCAACTAATTAAAAAAAAATTAAAATCAGCAGTAATACTAAGAGCAGTATGATAATAATAAACTATAACCTATTCATTCCAGCCTCATTCTTTGAAAAAAATCCATCACATTGTAAGTGGTTTGAAAGAGGCAGACACCAAGTCAGTACTGAGCTTATAGATGAGAAGGTAATAAATGCATATGTGGAATATCACAGATCTATTTTCCTCATATTTAGCAAAGTCAATCAGAATGACAACAGCATTATGAATTCTTATTCTTTAAAAGTTGTACAAGATTGTCCCTTTTTAAATTCCCATATCATAAAAACAGCAGTGTGATATTGGCGTGGACCTGCGATTCCTTAAGGTTAGCCCCACTCACTGGCTGGGATTTTACATTGCTCCCGACATCAGACTCTATGGCGTGTGGTGGGGACTGGGGGAGGCTGGAAGATCATTCCAGCAGCAGCCCGCCACGGAGCCCGACGCCGGGAGGGCCAGGTCTGAAATTCCCGGCGGTGGCGAGGCTCCGTGGTGGCCCCCCCACCGCTGGGTCAAAGGACCCACATTAAAATATTCAAATTAGCAGGATGCATACATTCGAATAAAACTGACTTCAATCTTACTGTCAGGCCGCGATCTACTAAGCAGCAGCCGGCATTCACGTGCCTTCACTTTTTCATCTGGGGAAAGCAGGGGCTGCAATGGTGGGGAAGGAGAAACCCAAGACTTTTAGTGTGGGGAGAAGAGGGTGGGGGGGGGGGGGGGGGGAAGGTCAAATTTACATCATTAGGGTAGGAGATTGTGGGTAGGTGTGACCTCTGCACTTTGTTCAGTTTGGAAGGGGAGAGGTCAAGTGTGGAAGGTAAGAGCTTTGTGGGGGAAGGGCAAATAATGAATTTAATTGTTATGGGGGGGTGGGAAAGGGGCGGCAGATTTTTAATCATACAGTGGGGGGGGTATAACATAAAAAATTTAAATTAGCCAGCAGGGCTTTAAAAATGGCACCAGCGCTTGTGCACAGGCAGCTGACGCTATTGCTGGCGTCAGAGAGCCCACTCCCTCCACATGATTGCGGGGGGTGGGGAGGCGAGCGGCCCAACCAGCATATTATTGTTTGCGGCGGCATGGCATTGCGCAGCCTGCATATGCGGGCCAACATTTTTTTCACCCGCTGTCTCTCCTGGCAGCGTCTGCATAAAATCCAGCCCTCTGGGGGTAATTTACCCACAGGAAGGAAAGGAGAGTAAAAAGAAACTTTCTGAATCAGTCAACCCAGACTGTTCTTACACACAATGATTGGTTATCAAGTGGAGCTGACAGTTGTCTTGGATTACATTGATTAATTGAACTGTTTTTATTTATTTTTTTATTGAGAGATACAGCACTGAAACAGGCCCTTCGGCCCAGCGAGTCTGTGCCGACCATCAACCACCCATTTATACCAATCCTACACTAATCCCATATTCCTACCACATCCCCACCTTTCCTATATTCCCCTACCACCTACCTATACTAAGGGCAATTTATAATGGCCAATTTACCTATCAACCTGCAAGTCTTTGGCTGTGGGAGGAAACCGGAGCACCCGGCGAAAACCCACGCAGTCACAGGGAGAACTTGCAAATTCCGCACAGGCAGTACCCAGAATTGAACCCGGGTCCCTGGAGCTGTGAGGCTGCGGTGCTAACCACTGGAAATTCAGCACATTTCCTTAAAAATGGAGTGATGCAGTAACATCCCAGGTTGGAGGGAGACAATATTAATTATTCCCACTTTCTTCACATTCCACGGCTAGAGAAGCATATAAGTGGAAGGATAATCAGAGAAACAATGATCATTGGACTGCTATTTCAAGCCTCCTGGTGGTGGGTTGAAGAATGGCATTTGTAGATGCCAACAAGTAAGTCACTAACTACAGTGGGTACACAGCCCAGCAAGAATTGTGCAGGGAGGTGGAGGAGGGTGGGAATAAAAAGACGGGCTTCAATTGCTCAAAAAATGTGAAGAGAATATAAAATATTACGTGTAGATCTTGTACAAACCAGAAAAGACCATTTAAAAATTAATATTTTTAAAACATTCTTCTGCCAAGATGGTTGCAGATATCAACAGGATACATGTAATTTTATTAACATTTCACATTCAGTTGCTTGGCAAGAAATTCAAAGATCTGCTATTGTTAATATTTTTAAGAAATCACAATATCCATGTAATTTGCATTCAAGCTGGTACCTCTGATTATGCAAATAGTCTATAACAATATTTCCTTCCATCCCTTAATTATAGTGTCATCTTATAATAAATTGAAAAACATGCATTAAACATTCGTGAATCAATAAATAGCTGCTGGTTGGGTTAAATATTCCACACGTTATACAAAACTGTCCTGCTTATGTATGTCTCATATTTTAATCAATTATTCAATTTTGGCTGTTCATCTGTGACGTTACTGCAGAGAATGAAATGTTCATTTTAAAAAAAGCATGGCATGCATTGGTTGATGCTTGGATATAACAGTGATATACAAAAATAATCTATTTTATATTAAAATTAGTAGGTGAGGCACAGAATTCCATTTCTAAATTTACTGAAATCTCTATGTCAACTGCACCATATGGCATGTTTCATTTTCAAACCACCTGTATTTATCTGCAATATAATGTCCCCCTCTAGGTGGCAGTGATAGGAGTTTCTAACACAACAGGCTGGATTCTATGAGCTCAAAAAATGGTGGCCCACCCATGCGGGTCGCACGCCAAAGAGCTGCCGCGATCTTAAGCGCAGTTGCTCACTTAATTAGCCGGGGTGACCCAGCCCACCCCCCTTGATTCCCGTGGAGGGGGCGGGCTGTCCGTCCCTGGCGATCGCGTCAGCTGCCTGTGCACAGATACTGATGCCATTTTTAAAGGGCAGTTAGCCCCGTCAGGATACTTAAATTTTTAAAGAGATATCTCCCCAGAATAACAAAGTTCCAACACCCCTTTCCCACCCCTCCAATCACAATTACATTAACTATTTGCCCTTCCTCCCAAAACACTTACCTTTAACATCTGATCTTACCCACCAAACTGCACAAAGTTTGAAGTACAACTCTTCCCACAATCCCTTAAACCCATGACGTTTATTTGACCTCGTCACCCCACCCCCCCCACTCCCCCCCTCACTGATAAACTTACCTCCTCCCCCGCCCCACCCTGAACAGTGATCTGAAGGCGCGGAGGTGCTGGCTGCCGTGCCAAAGATTGCGGCGGGCCGTCAAGATTGCGGGTGGTTATATTTAATTAATTTTATTGATTTAAACATTCAAATTGTGGTCCCATCGTCCAGTGGTGAGGGGGCCACCATGGAGCCTCACTGCCACCAGGAGGATCGGGCTGGGTCCTGCTGCCAAAGTCTGTAGCGGGCCTCATCCGGAGCCATTTTCAGGCACCCCCCCCCACCCCCAACCCTCCCCCCGCCCCACCCTCCTGGCCATGGATCACGACTTTGAGGGCTGCCTCAAATACAGCCCAATGTGTTTTGCTTGTAAACTAATGTTGCATGGCATGCTCCTATATATCTACACCATCTTTGAGCAGAACAATGGCTGTGATAGTTAAAAAAAATCAGAAGTAGCAAAGCATGGGAAAAAAACACAAAAAGATGGCTCTTTCTAAAACTTGTGCATTACCTGGGCTAAAAGAATTGGGACTCTACAGTTGTTCAAAAATCATGATTCCAACTCTTCCCCACACCAAGTTATTACCCAACTCCTCCACCACGGCCTGCCCCAAGGTACTTTTCTTATCCCGTCCCTCTCTTGCTGCTATCTTCTCCATCCCCTGCTCGCTCCCTTCCCATCTCCCTTCTATTCTCTCCATATTCCCTATCCTTATCCACATCTTTCCCAGTCTTGAACTGCAGTTCCAAGATGACCCTTTGGGGGCAGAACCTCCACCCAACCCAAACTTGACTAAAGTCATTTTGGTTTCGAATTTCTGGCAAATACGAATGAAACAATTTCAACCCTCTGTTGTAAGACAGTAATGATTCAAAAATTCATTTTTAATTGTGAAGGATAGATGTAGAATAGAATAGAGTATTTATCCATTGTCAACTTAATATTAACATTCAATCACTTCTCAAGATTTTTTTCATATCTCTTGCAAATAAACATTCTTCAACATATTTTGCTGCCATCTGCTGGTAAACCTTGAAGGAACCAAAACACATTAAAGTCCTCAAAGGTGTGGAGTAAGTTAAGGTAGGAAATGTTGCTGACCTCTAAACACACATGAATGCTCTGCATGTTTTACATGTTTCTGGTTCACTCAAAAAATTGCTTTTTTCTACAATATTGTTATTTTACCTCAAGTTCATCCCTGGACTTCCTTTTGAAATGTAAATTGACAAAATATTAAATTCTTTTCTGGATTTGTTCAAAGATGCACAATCTGTTTCCCAAAGCATGAAAATGTGCATTTTTAATTCATATGAAATTTCAATAATCTTTTCATTTCAAACATTGAGCACTGAACAAATATAGAACAGATCTGTCCACAAAGGTTTTGGTGAGTAGCCATGACTGCGAACATTAGAATAAAAATCCTTCTTGATCATTCGTTTTAGTCCTCAAATATCTACGAATATTATAAAATTAATGGGAATGTTAACAAAGAGAATTCCCTGTAACCATGAAGATTGTTACATTGGAAGGTGTTTCCAAAAGAAAAGGAAAAGGGTGTGGGTTTTGAAGTGTCTAAATTGGTGATTGGATGATTTCTATCCTCTAGAATTAGTATACAGTGGAGTCTGCATTAAAAACCCTAACTTTTTTGGTGCACAGATGTGTTTTAACTGGTCCTAGATACATTTTCTCCAGCTCCTTTTGCACCTAACGTCAACTCTACAACTAGATGACCTGGTCCCAACTTTATCTATCAGAACTAGGCTGGAATTTTCAGGGCCCTTTGGAGGTGTCGGGGGGTGCCTGACGTCTTCCCCCTGTCATTCCATTTTGCCAGTGGAGGGAAAGTTGGTAAATCTGTTGCCTGCCGGGAGACCAATTGAGCCACTTAAATGGCAAATTAATGGCCACTTCCCACCTCCACGGGCAAAATGTCCAAAATGCCTGCATCGGGAGGGCCTGCCGCCATGTGGAGAGACTACAGGGTTAAACCTGTAGGCCTCCTGGGGGCGGGGGGGGAGCTTCCTTTATGGGCGCTCCATGGCCCACGGAGGGGCCCCCCCAACAGCAATGGCTACCCTTGCAGCAATAGCAGGACCCTGCATCCCCCAACCCCACTTACTTGTATTTGTGGGCACCCAGCCATTGAGGTTCCCTCTCCCTGCAGCTGCAGCCTCAGCAATGACCACCAGTTGTGGTGGCACTACTCAGCTGCCAGCTCTCGGATTAGGCTGGCAACTCTTGGGGGCAGGCCACTTAGTTGGCCATCGCTGACAAGAAGCCACCCCAAGTCCCGACAAAGTGTGATCACCTCCCGTTTTTGGCCTCGGCGGCAGGACTTCTACCCTCCCCACAAAATTCAGCCCCTAATCTCTGTATCGGTAAGAGTAAAACCAATTGTCAACAAGTTATAAGATTTGAATGCCAGGAAGCATGACTGTATAGACTTACTGTTGGGTCAAGGAGAATCTATATTGCAGGACTATCTTGATGATGTAACCATTTGAATACATAGGGCTGAATTTTATCAGCGCGCCACCTGGCGGCCTTCTGACACGTAAGTGCAACCGCTGAGCCCCCGTGATATTACACGTGGGGGCTCATTTAAATGGAGGGAGCGGAGTGGCTGCCCCCGATGATGTAAAGGGGGCGCCGCCACGTCCCCGGAAACGGCGTCTGGCACCAACACGCAGGCGCCGTCGCCATTTTTAAAGGGCTTTAAGCCTTTAGAAGTAATGTTAATTTTTAAAGTGATACTTTGGTGCACTGTGTTTAATAATTAATTGAAATAAATGCTGGAGGTCCTTTCCCACCCACCCGCCAATGTCTATTTTCGAGGCAATATGAACAAAATTAACTTTATTCCCAACCCTAACCTTCCCCCCCATCAACCTCTTCACGTCCGCCCTTTTCAAGCCCTTCCCACCATCCCCATAAACAATCGGAATAGTTTTCCCCAATGCCCCCACCCCAATAATTTTATTCCTCCCCACCAGCAAGGCGTGCGTTATGGCTGGTTGGCCATAAAATCGGTGTGGGACAGCCGGCGGCGGCAGGTAGGTTAATTTGCATTGTAATTTATTTAATTTCAATATGTTAATGAAGGCCTCGCCACCTTCGCTAATATCTGGCGGGGCCTTCCCGGCGTTGTGGGTCAAGGCAGGCCGCTCCTGCTAGCATTTTAGGGGCCTCCCCACCATGACCCACGGCATCAAGAGGCTGGTAAAATTCAGCCCATACACTCCAATATTCCATTTATACTGCACAAACACTTCTCCTTCAAGCAGTTCCATGTTACAGGTTGGTTCCCAGTGTTCTGAATTTGTACAATTCACACTGTTTAATAAAAATGACAGCTACGCTATCTCTTCTCCTGCAGCCTCAGAAAACCATGATCTGAGCTTCTCCAGTGACAGCCATATTTTCTTATTAATACTGCAGCACTGTTATCAACAGCAGTTTGGACATCAGAGATTCGTATTTGGAATTAAAAAAAAAGAAAATCTGTAATGTTTAACTGTCGTGTGAAACAATTGTTCACAGATGGACAGTGATACAATTTCCTCCATTTTTTCCTGCATGCACCTTGGGAGATAACACATTAAAATTATGCATTTTAGACAGACACGATTAATTTCTGCACTTACCATTCTTGTTTTTATAATCCTGGTTCCTTCAAATATTCTAGTTGTGTTAGCTAGAAAAGGAACAAATATATTTTTTAATGTAAATAATAAATTCAAAACAACCAAATTTATAAATAAAAGACAGTACACAAGAAGCCATTTTGAAAAGTAACAAAAAAATGAATCTCCCAATCACAATTGGTTGGTGGTGAAAATGTGTTCAGTGACATAGATTTTGATCTAGGTTTAAAAAGACAGATTGCACGGCATGGTCATGTTTATAATTAACATGTTTTGTATCCATCACATGTTATTTGATCATGTATGACTAAAATCATACAACCAGAACTTGGTATGGCAGGTTCTGAAGGAACTATATACTGAGCACACACAAAGAAGTCAGAATGCTGCAGATAGGCAGTGTCAGATATTGTCTCCAACGCATATGTTGTAAAGTCCGAGGACCAGAATTCATTTGTTTTGACTTACAATTAATTAACCACTCAATAACTGCATCCATTGGGTCCCCCATCCCACAATGGTGCACCCATAAACTATTTTCTTACAAGATCCATGTGGGATGTAAAAAAATATATTATTGGAAGAATGAAGAATGAAGATCCTACAATATAGACCCCCAGGATTCTAGATTTAGATAAGATAAGCTTCAACAGGATGAGACAGAGACTGTCCATAGTAAACTGGACAGATCTGTTAATGAGTAAAACAACAGAAGAAACGTGGTCGGGAGAGGGGGGAGATGGCAATCATAAAAGAAGTTAACGTGGTACAGAACCAGTGGCCTGGATTTTAAGAGCTTGCCGCCAATCTTAGCACGAGCTCAAAAAATGGTGTCCCGTGCCAAAGAGCCACTGCAATCTCCCGCGCAGCAGCTCATTTAAATGGCCGGAGCAGCCCCGCCCCCCCCAAAATCACGTGGCGGGGCGGGCTGTCCGTTGACAGCAATGGTGTCAGCTGCCTGTACGCAGGCGCTGGCATCCTTTATAAAGGGCAGCCAGCCCTGCCGGCACATTTACATTTTTAAAGAAGTAACCCCCAAAATTAAATAAATAAATTCATAACGCCCCTTTCCCACCCCTCCAATAACAATTACATTAACTATTTGCCCTCTCCCCCCACAAAACACCTTTTACATCTGACCTTCCTCGCTCAAACTGCACAAAGTTTAAAGTTCAACCCTTCCCACCATCCCCTGCACCCATTATGTTTATTTGACCCGGTCCCCCTCCCCTGCACTGAAAATCTTACCTCCTCCCCCCTCCCCACCAGTTTGGTGCCTCTTTTCTCTGGACGGGGATTTGAAGGTATGGGAGTGCCGGCCACTGCGCCGAAGATCGCGGTGTGCCCTCAAGATCTCAGGTAAGTCTATTTAAATGCATTCATTTTACTGATTTGAATATTTTAATTGAGGTCCCATCACTCAGCGGGTGGGGGGGGGGGGGGAGCAGGGGAACCACAGAGCCTCGCCGCTTCTAGAAGGATTAGGCCAGGCCCTCACAGAGTGAGGTCCGTGGCGGGCCTCATGCGGAGCCATCTTCAGCACCTCCCAAGCCATGGAACCTGACAGCTGGGGGAGAACAAAATCCAGCCCAGTGTATACCTCTAAGGGGGCAAGAGTACTATTTGCTAATAAAACAGCCATGAACATCTAAAGAGTTAAGAGACAACATAAAACTATAAGAAAAAGCATACAAAAATGGAAAAAAAAGCACAGCCTGGAGAATGGAAGTGTTACAAAGGACAGCAAAGGGTGACAAAACAGATAATAAAAGCTACAAAAGGGGAATGTAAAAAGAAACTTGCAAGGGATATCAAAATCAACACAATAAAGTTTTATAATTATATTAGGAAAAAGAGGGTGGTTAATAGCAATAGGAGCCCTGCAAAAACTGATGATGATATTATAAATGAAAAGAACAAAATGGCAGACATGTTAAATAATTACTTTGTGTGAATATTCAGTACAGGAGGAAAACAGTACGCCAGACACCCCTTGGAAACTAATCTTGAATTAGGGATGGGGACTCAAAAGGATTGAAGGAAGCAAATTAACAATAATGAAGAAAATAATGAGCAGATAGATTGAACAAAGCCCCAGGACCAGATGACTTCCATCCCAGCATTTTAAAGGAAATCGGTGAGAACGTTGCAGATGTTCTAGTTATGATATTCCAAAGTTCTCTCGATTCAGGAACTGTTCCTTTAGATTGAAAACTTGCACATCACTCCAATATTTAAGAAAACTGAGAGAGGGAAACCAGGGAATTATAGATCAGTTAGCCTAACATCTGTTGTCAGGAAATTACAAGAATCCATATTTAAAGATAGAGCGGTTGAACAGCTTAAAATTTTTCAGCTGAGGGAGAACCACCATGGATTTGTAAATTTCTGACTGTTATTCTACTTTCTTACCTTTTTTATCGAACTGTTATTTATACTACCTTTTCTACCTGAGCCCTCCCCCTGCCCCCATTTACTAGCTTAAGGTCCTCGTGACCACCCTATTTAGGCTCTTCAGATGGATCCTGGTCCCAGCTCAATTCCAGTGGAGCTCGTCCCAATGCTACAGTTCCTTCCTGTCCCATGATATGGAAACTCACTTTCCCATACCACTCCTTCAGTCACCTATTTACCTCCCTAATCTGTTTATCCCTATGCCAATTTGCCCATGGCTCGGGTAATAATCCAGAGATTATAACTCTTGAGGTCCTGTTCTTTAATTTAGCTCTTAGTTCCTGGTACTCTCCAAACAAAATCTTTTGCCTATTCTTTCCTATATTGTTGGTATCAACTGGGCCCTCCCCCTCACTCTCTAATATCCTTTCAAGCTGATTTGAGATGTCCCTCACCCTGGCACCAGATAGGCCACATACCATGTGGGACTCTCAATCCTGCTTAAAAAGAATGCTATCCATCCCCCTAATTATTGAATCCCCTATAACTAACACATTACACTCCTCCTCCTGCTCCCCACCCTCCCTTTGGACAGTCTTCTGCTCCAAGGTGCCATGGTCATCATTCTCGCTGTCCTTCTGACAGTCTTTATCCATCTCCTCACAGGTAGCAATTACATTGTGCCTGTTGGATAGGATCAGTTTCTGAAGATCCTCGTTCACTTTCTCACCTGCGTTCTCCTTACTCTACATACTATTGGTCACACTGTTTTGATCCTGCATCTTTCTACAAGGTGTGAACAAAGTCTGCAGCAAACTGTCGAGATAAATCCTCTCTCCCTTATGTGTCAGAGTGTCTCCAACTCGCATTTCAGCTCAATGACTCTGAGCCAGAGAGATGTAAGACAGAGACATCTACTGCAGATGTGTTTGTTCAGGACAGTCTTACTGTCCACAAACTTCCACATACTACAGTTTAGACACACAACCTGCAAAAACTCAGTTTAGATTACTTATTTTTAATTTTTAGGTTGTATTTTTCTTTGTCGACATACAAATTTACACTAAGCATTAAAACACTGCATAAAATTTTAAACACTTACTGCCTAAGCTTACATGAACCACGACAAATAATGAAGATAAACTGCAGCACCTCCTTCCCCATCTGCAGTGACTTTTCACTCAATTGCACCGAATTTCGACTCAAGATACTCAAATATGTGACCTGTGGTGTTTCACGGGGATCTATGTTGGGGTTGCAACTATTCACTGCACTTATTAACAAATTAGCTGATGGAATAGAGAGCGATATATCCAAGTTTATCGACGACACAAAGATAGGCACATTGCAAGCAGCGTAGATGGAAGCATTAAATTACAAAGAGATATGAATAGATTAAGTGAATGGGCAAAACAGTGGCAAATAGATTTCAATAGAGGTAGGTGTGAGGGTCATCCACTTTGGACCTAAAAGGGTAAATCAGAGCTAAATGCTGAAAAGCTAGAAGCAGTGGAGGTCCAAACAGACTTGGGGTTTAGGTACATAGATTGTTACATTTCATGAACAGGTACAGAAAATAATCTAAAAGGTTAATGGAACCCTGGCCTTTATATTGAGGGGAATAGCATACAAGGGTGTAGAGTAGTGTTGTAAACGTACTTACGTCATGGATCTTCAGACCTGCTTTTACCTGCTGGGAATGCCTGGAGGCATGCAGCCACCTTAGAAGATTTTACTGACCTCCTGAAATGGGCGAGTCACCTGCCCTCCAGCCTGCCTCTGTTAAAACTGGGTGAGCAGGTTGGAGGCAGTTTGGGGTCAGATTTGAGTAATTAATTTTTTAAACCTTCCACCTGCCCTCAACCCACCCATCCTTGGAATTAAAATTCCCCTCAATGTTACAGATCTAACTTGTGCAGAAATGGACAAAACAATGAGAGAAAAAGTTTCTGGATCTAAATCCAACTGCAGCAAACTGTGTAAAATCTCAAGGACCATCCTTTCAGAATGGCAACTGATCTACAATTGGGGCATAATTACAAGTTTAGCATCTGTCACAGATATAGTTAAAAGACGAGAAGGGAAGAACCTTATGAAAAATAGACGAGTGAAACTGTTTGTAGATAGCAGAACAGTGTGCTCCTCGTCTTTTCTCTCTTTTCCCCACCCCCCACCCCACCGTTTTTTCCTCATTGCTCAGGTGCAGTACCCATCCGCAGTTGCTTGGCCACCATCTGGAACGAGCAGGGGCCTGGTTGCCCACTGTCCTAAGCTCATATATTTTCCTCTGTACACAGCAGTGAGAGTAAACTGCCATAAATTAGATGTGTTTATACTCCTGTACTTAACAATGTTGCACAATGTTCAGCACCATTCATGACTCCTCAGATACTGAAGCAGCCAGTGTTGAGATGCAGCAGCCACACACCATCCAGACTTGGAACGATACCATCGTTCCTTCACCGTCACTGGGTCAAAATCCTGGAACACTCTTCGTAACAGTAGGTGTAGGTGTACCTACACCTCAAGGACTGCAGCAGTTCAAGAAGGCGGCTCACCACTGTCTTCTCAAGGGCAATTAGGGATGGGCAATGAATGCTGGCTTAGCCTGTGACGCTCACATCCCATGAATGAATTAAAAAAAACTAAGTAATGCCACAGGCATTAGACTTTCAGTGGGAGGAGGACAGCATGTATATTACTGGAATGTTACCAATCTGCAACAGAATGTGTATTCTCAACACGCTGTTTCTTTAAAACTTAATCAAGCCAGGTTGTACTCCTCGTGTCATCTTTGGCTCAGTGGTAGCACTCCCACTTCTGAGTTAGAAGCTTGTGGATTCAAGCCCCATCCAGGGACTTGAGCACATATCTAGGCTCATACTTCAGTAGGTTACTGAGAAAATGCTGTACAGTTGGAGGTGCTCTCTCAGTTAGATGTAAAAGATCCCACGGGACTACTTGAAGAAGAGCAGAGGAGGTCTCAAAGTGCCCTGGCCAAAATTTATCTCTCAACCAACACCTCCCCCCAAATAAGATTATCTGGCCACTTATCTCATAGCTGTTCGTGGGACATTGCTCTGTGCAAATTGGCTCCCATGTTTACCTATGTGACTACAGTGATTGCACTTCAAAAGTACTTCATTGACTGCAAACCACTTTGGAACTTTGTAAGGATATGAAAGATAAAAATAAATATAAGTTTTCTCTTACTATCATGTATGGAAGACTGGAATAAAGGAATTGTTTATTCATAAACCTGCTTTCCACTGGTCATTTGCTAGCTGTAAAATGAAAGTTTTAAAACTCTGAATTCCTCATGTTCCCTCTCCACAAAGGTACTTTCCTGTCTTTTCAGGCCAATATTTCCTCACCTTGCAAAACTACAATTCCACAGGCATGTATAAGTACCGATGAGCATGTTAGTAAGCTGCACAACATTAGAAGCAGCGAAGCTGAACCCAGTCCATTTCTTACCCGAAGCTTACAAACAAATATTTGCAACATCAAATGTTAGTGTCAGCTTTGGCTCAATTGGTACTATTCTCGCCTGAGTCAAGTCACGCACCTGCCAAGAATGAGGCGTATTAATTTCGTCATATGGACATCAATTTTAAACTGTTGCTGTAGTGAAGAAATGACTTGTTAAAGAGATCACCAGACATTTGGGCTGGAAGGACATTTGCATTCTAAGAGACGCTGCTTGTGGAGACAAAGGACTATTCCCTGATCCAATTAACCTAAATGGATTTTGATCACCAGACACTGAAGGTGTAAGGAAACGCATTCCAGGACCTGCTAATATAATACAATCCACAACTGCAGAAGTAGTAAAGCCAGTTAGTCACATGACTGACCTGCTGGCCAACTTGGTTTTTTACTTGTGCCACACAGAAAGGAACAGAAGGCAGTTTTGCAACTGAAGCTGGAATAAGGAAGCCTCTCTCCTGGCTGTCTCTCTCTTGCCTTTTCCCAAGCCACCGGACCCACGGGAGACACAAACACCTCAAGAGAGTAAAGACTCCGACATCGAAACAAGTTGAAGCGTGAACTGGGCCCCAATGAATAGCAGAACTTACCGGCAACCACTGAACTCAAAGGACAGTAAATAACTAACAGATATTGCCTCAAAATTTTCCCCTTTATTCTTTTTACTTTTTCTGTCTCTATCTGCGCGTGCGTTTATTGCGTATGCATGCTAGCGTGGTCGCATCGCATATTCGTAGTCGTTAACCAGATTAGAGTTTAAGATTAATATTTCCACCTTTCTTGTTTAAATCTAAGGAAACCTATCGGATTTCTTTGCCTTACAACTGGAGCACTGAACAAGGATTCACTGAAGGGGAGCTAAAAACATGGTGTTTCTAAAATTAAACTCTGTTACGGTTAACAGGCAAAGGCTGAGACGGAACCCCTAGACCCTTTCTCACCTGGTCGTAACAGTCACAAGATTCCAGGCCAAGTCCCACTCCAGGGCTTGAGCACAAAAATCAAGGCTGACATCGAGTGCAGTACTGAGGCTGTGCTGCACTGTCAGAGGTGCTTTCTATCAGATGAGACGTGAAACTGAGGCCCCATCTGCCTGTTCAGGTGGATGTACAAGATCCCATGGCACTATTTTGAAGAAGAGCAGGGGAATTATCCAGCCAAAATTTATCCCTCAATCAACATCACAAAAAACAGATCATCTGGTCATTATCACATTGCTGTTTGTGGGAGTTTGCTGTGCGTAAATTGGCTGCCGCATTTCCTACATTACAACAGTGTCTACTCTTCAAAAGTACTTAATTTGCTGTAAAGCACTTTGAGATATCCGGTGATTGTGCAAAGCGCTATATAAATGCAAGTCTTTCTTTTCTTTAAATGGACATACTTTCTGTGCATGCTCCAGTCACTGAATGCATGACCATCATAAAATGGTACCTTTTTATACATGCATCAATGCAGTCTTGCTTTGAACAACCATTTTCATTTCACTGGAATCAGCTTTTAAATTTTATGTCTTGTGTTTCTGCTTCTAAAACCAGTTTGCCATACATCAATTTGAATCTGATTTCAATTTACTTCATCTGTCCCTCATCCTGTGTATGGAGAGTCACCCATCACACATCCATTTAGTCCTAGAAACAATGTCCTCGATATGCTATTTACAAAGCCCAATATGTTTCCAAGCACAGCTTTATCATAGTGTAGAATATATCTGCAAGGAACAGATAACTACATTTTTGTCATTCCATAATACATCTATTCCATTACTGAACTTGCATTTGACAAGAATAAAAACTGTCATTATGAGTTATGGGCAAGAAGAGCAAGAGAGAATTGCAGGGGGGGAGGATGATGCAGGGCCACTTACACTCCAGTAAATCTAGACAGAGGGATGTAGCTGAAGACTTAATTATAAAACTAACATTGTGAGATTTTCCATTGTTTCCCTGTCAATTAGCAATTACACTCATTTGTTCCCATTTTGAAAACAGGTATTCAAATATGTAGGCTATAATTATTTTAGGAAGATATTAGGGAATGCTTATTATTTTTCAGCAAAGCCATCTCCTCTCATTAGGTGATACCATTGTGACCATAGTCCAGTGATAGACACATTCCTAGTGACAACATATGGAATAGCCATAAGGTTACAAACTCTAGCAGCTCTAAATTGGGTTAAAATACAGAATGCTAAATAGCGTGCACTATTAAAAGCAAGTAACATCTGGGTGTTGGTTGAAGGATAAATAATAATATACTTGGAGTTCAGAACACTGTGTAAATATCTTGAACTTTGCTCTTGGTTTATAACAATATCTAAACACCACATTGCATCACTATAGACACACACGTTATTTTTCCCCACATGTACAATCAGAAATATGAAATAAAAGTAATTTGTAAAGATTTGTCAAAATAAAATAATAATACATTTTGGTAAAACTCACTTTTCCCCAAATCAGTATTCCATTCTTTTCAGTTGCTGATGGACTTGATGTGCATTTTCAGCCATTTCTGCTTTTACCTCAGATTTCCAGTTTCCCTTGTTATCTCAGTACTGCATTACCAATGGTTTACTTTGTTCCAAAAACACTGCTTTGATATTGTCTCTACACATTTGTGAATTGCCAGATTTCTGTATTTTTGTAATAAACTATAGATTTTTCCTCTAATTTGAATTTACAAATCTCTCAAAATGTAATCATTTTTACCTGTGTTATTTGCAATAATGATAATGAGTTACTTATTAGTGACTATTTTTCTTTAAAGTATTTCTGCAGTGCTTTGCAAAACAGCTGTTAAATCTCACAAATCCATATGCTATTTTCTGATGGAATTAGAAGTATTTATACATTTATGATTTGATCAGATTTGTTCAATCCTGTCAACACACAGGACAGAAACCTCACAATAGAGAAATCAAAGATCAGTAGTGGAAAGGGAGAGGCAGAAGCAGAGTAAAGAACTTGCACTTATACTCACTTTATAGTTTTGTTGACCAGAAATAGAACATTTATTAAGGTTTAAATAAACATTAGCATTTTCAAAATTCGATCATTTTTCTCATGTTGACTCACCTTGAAACAGCATTGTCTGGCTAAAATCACTTCGCAGATCATTCTGACACACAGCTTGAACACGAAACAGGTAAAGTTTATCCAGGGAGACATGATTGATAATCGCTTCCTGTAATAGTAATACAAGTAGACAAATTACTTATTGCATATTCAGCTAATAAATTGTAGGAGCAATTAGAATGTGATAGTCTTAAAAGTATTAAACCCTCCAGGCAATACCACACAACCTTTTGATTATTTTAAATACAATCTATGATCAGCTACACGCTCTTAAGTCTATTCGTCGGCATTCAAACAAAACAATCCTTTTAAATACTGACAAAAATAGTTAAAAGATTTGACAAATGCCACTTTATATAAAACGAGACAATATTCTTGCCCAGTGGGACTTAACTCTTCCCAATTCACAAAGTTAGAAAGATACTTAAAGACCCAATATAAATATGGTATGGTGCAAAGTCATTATCCTTCAGGAACTAGGATTAGATTAAGATTTATGAATAGATAAATAAATGCTTTCTGTGTATTAGTGCGATTAAGCTGCAATAAAATGAACAAATGCAACAAGAATTACAGTCTAATTTATTCCACAGCGAATAAAGTCCATTTTTTTGCCAAAACATACAGGTCTTTTGCATCATTCCATTAGTAGAAATTCAGGCTTAAAGTGGTACTAAAACCATATTTGTTGCATGCAGCTGCCTCTATTTAAAGGCAGGTCATGGCTCTCTACCAAAGAAATAGGATGCAAGAAGGGCTGAACCTGAACAGCTTTTGGTGAAGTCCCAGCCAAAGTCCATGTTGTTTTGAAGGTTACCCCATACTGGAAAAATATAATTTTCTTACTTATTCTCATTACCTCACAGGCTCTCTGCAGCATACAAATGACAGCATGACAGCCACTTGACACGTAAGCTGATGGTAAACCCCCTGGACAGCTGTTAGCAGCAGAGTCTGTATGTTTGAAGATGTGAAACAGCCAAAGCTATGTCAATATCAAATCCAGTGTTGGCATTTCACATTAATAATGTCTGGTGTAAAACATTTCACTGATTTTCAGTAATAATGTCATAGCCAGTTGCCAAATTCAGTCTTGCTCTTGAATACGTAAAGTATTTAAAATATTGTGCAAGTCCCAACATTAATGAGCAGCACTGCACTGAAATACAACGTTAGAGTTGGTCAATGGTCAGGGATAAAAGGGTGTGACTGTGAGTCAAGCAGGAATGTGGTGATGGAACAGCTTCGCCCTTGACTTTGACCAATAGATATGAGGTACTTGCTACCTGTGTGGATGAGAACAAGGACTGCAGGACGGATGTGGTAGTGACGGGGACAGTATAGTCACCGAGATAAATTACCTGAGCAAGTCAATAACCTTGGGCTTTGAGGCTGGCAGAGCCATTAGGGTGATATCTGTCACTCGATGACCACTATGTTCACTACTGCTCCTTGCAATAGTACTCAAAAGTTAGAGAAAAAAACTGGAAATAAAAGCGAGGAGAATTTGTAAAACACATAGAAATCTACTCATAAAGTTGTCTATATTTTTGTTGGAAATTTGTCCAGAAATTTTGCTTCCAGAGATTGACCCTCTCTCAATGACCTTGGATTTCAGTTTTGTTCCTTCGCTACACCATATTTTGGACAGCTGCGCATGCTCGTTCAATATTTTTTGGGGCTCTGTGAATGGTAACAGAGTGAGAGGGGAGGTTGGAGAGGAAGGAGTGGATTGTGAGTAGGTGTAGGCTGGAATGTAATCCCTGTTATTGTCTTGCTGATCACTGCATATAATGACACAAAAGGCATGGGTGAACAAACCTCACATGTTTTAAGCTCTAGTCTGTGTGTCTAATTGACTGGGTCTGCTTCAGCTTGTTAAAATATATGAAACCTTGTAGGTTCTGACATGTACGACTTTTGTATCTGGGCATCTTAGTGTTGGACATCTTGCAGACTGTTCAACTCATCATTATTAAAAATAAAATAAGCTTTTTAAAAAAACTTAGCTGTGATTTCCAGTGCCATAATTGAGAATCCTGCCTTTGTGCTTAAATCCTAACCCAAGTTAAAGTGGGATTTGCTTTGTATCGTATGGTATGGGAGTCGGCTGAGAGTGTGAAGCACAGGTTGATTGGGGAACCAGAATTCTTTGTTAAAAGACTGCTAAAGTTCAGAATTTTGCAAGTAGGAATTCAGCGCAGAGGGGGAAGGAGGTGCTGCTTTTTCATTCTTTTTGTTTTACCTCCAGTAGCTGGTCTCTAAGCTAGGAGGCTGTAACGTGCTATTATTTTGCTATATATAACTAATTCACTAATCAAAAAAATAATAAGGTTAGATAGCCATGGCAGGGCAGATAGTGTGTAACTGAAAAATGTGGGAGTTTGTGGAGAGCATTGCAATCCTGGACAACCATATCTGCAGAGCTTGGACAACTTTGGCTCAGAGTTGTTGAGTTGGAGTCCAAGCTGCAGACATTATGGGACATCAGGGAGGGGGAGAATTACCTGGACACTTTGTTTCAGGAGGCAGTCAGACCCTTCTGTTAATAACAACTTTAGAGTTGGTCAATAGTCATAGCTAAAAGGGTGTGACTGCAAGTCAAGCAGGAATGGGATCCAGAATGTGGTGATGGAGGAGCCTCGGCCCTTGACTTTGACCGATAGATATGAGGTACTTGCTACCTGTGCGGGTGAGAACAAGGACTGCAGGATGGATGTGCAAACTGACCACAGCACCATGGGATGTGGTTGTGACAGGGACAGTATAGTCAGGGAGATAGATACTGTTCTCTGCAGCTGTGACCAGGACTTCTGAAGGTTCTGTTGCCTGCCCATGCCAGGGTTAAATGCATCTGAAGGGGTGGTAGAGGCAGGAACCCTCACAACATTTAAGAAGTATCTAGATGAGCACTTGAAATGCCATAGCATACAAGGCTACAGGCCAAGTGCTGGAAAATGGGATTAAAATAGAGGGTCTTGATGGCCAGTGCAGACATGGTGGGCCGAAGGGTTGCTGTGCTGTATAACTCTATGACTCTACCTCCTCACGGCTGGAGATGACCTTGGAGTGGGAGGGGGAGGATCCAGATATCGTGGTCCACGTAAGAACCAACAACATAGGTAGAACGACAACACTGGCATCTATCCGGCAATGTGGAAAATTGCCCTGGTATGTCATGTACACTAAAAGCAAGACAAGTCCAACCAGGCCAATTACCACCCCATCAATCCACTCTCAATCATCAGTAAAGTGACGGAAGGGGTCATCAACAGTGCCATCAAGCGGCAATTGCTTAGCAATAACCTGCTCAGTGATGCTCAGTTTGGGTTCTGCCAGGGCCACTCAGCTCCTGACCTCATTACAGCCTTGGTTCAAACATGGACAAAAGAGCTGAACTCAAGAGGTGAGGTGAGAGTGACTGCCCTTGACATCAAGGCAGCATTTGACTGTGTATGGCATCAAGGAGCCCTAGCAAAACTGGAGTCAATGGGAATCAGGGGGAAAACTCTCTGCTGGTTGGAGTCATACCTAGCGCAAAGGAAGTTGGCTGTGGTTGTTGGAGGTCAATCATCTCAGCTCCAGGACATCACTGCAGGAGTTCCTCAGGGTAGTGTTCTAGGCCCAACCATCTTCAGCTGCTTCATCAATGGCCTTCCTTCAATTGTAAGGTCAGAAGTGGGATGTTCGCTGATGATTGCACAATGCTCAGCACCATTCGCAACTCCTCAGATAGTGAAGCAGTCCGTGCAGGAATGCAGAAAAGACCTGGACAATATCCAGGCTTGGGCTGATAAGTGGCATGTAACATTCTCGCCACACAAGTGCCCGACAATGACCATCTCCAACAAGACAGAATCTAACCATCTCCCCTTGACTTTCAAGAGCATTACGACTGCTGAATTCCCCATTATCAACATCCTGGGGGTTACCATTGACGAGAAACTGAACTGGAGAAGTTAAAAAAAAAAGAAAACAAAAAATCTTTACACAGAGGGTGGTGAGTGCCTGGAACTTGCTGCCGGGGGAGGTGGTGGAAGCAGGTACAATAGCAACGTTTAAGAGGCATCTTGACAAGTACATGAATAGGATGGGAATAGAGGTATACGGTCCCCGGAAGTGCAGAAGGTTTTAGTTTAGGCAGGCATCAAGATCGGTGCAGGCTTGGAGGGCCGAATGGCCTGTTCCTGTGCTGTACAGTTCTTTGTTTGTTCTTTGTTATATAAATACCGTGGCTACAAGAGCAGGTCAGAGGTTAGGAATCCTGTGGCGAGTAACTCACTTCCTGACTCTCCAAAGCCTGCCCACCATCTACAAGGCACAAGTCAGGAGTGTGATGGAATACTCTCCACTTGCCTGGATGGGTGCAGCTCCAACAACACTCAAGAAGCTCGACACCATCCAGGACAAAGCAGCCCTCTTGATTGGTACCCCATCCACAAACATTCACTCCCTCCACCAAC